>NC_137968.1:7955775-8133696 GCF_963924665.1 Micromys minutus
CAGAGACTGAGCCACCAACCAGGAGCAGACACACAGACCAGTCTGAGGTCCCTGGAACATACATATCAAAGGTCTGATGGCCTGGCTTTAGTGGGAAAATATGCAATTAATTCTCAAGAGACTTGAGGTTCCAGGGAAGGGGGAGGCCTTGTGGGAGGTAGTACTCTCTCAGAGGCAAAGGGGGAAGAATGAAATGAGAAATGAGGAACCCCAGGAGGAAGGACAGAGAGGCGAGACAATGACTGGAATGTACATAAATAGAATGATCTTTAAGAAAGAGAGAGATCTCATACCAGCAAATTGAAAGCTCTAGAAGAAAAGAAAGAAAGAAAAAAGAAAAAGCAAACACACCAAGATGAATAGACTGCAGGACATAATCAAACTGAAGACCAAAACAAACAAAAACAGAAACAAAGAGAATAATAGAAAAAAATTAATGTAGCAAAGAGTTGGCCCTTTGAGAAAATCAGCAAGATAGCAGCCCAGTATCAGAACTAAAAGGCAGAGAGACAACCAAAATTAAGGAGATCAGAAATGGAAAAGAGGCATAGCAACAGACACCAGTGAAATCCAATGAGTCATTTGGTTGTACTTCGAAAACCTGCATTTCACAATATGGGAAAATCTAAAAGTAATGGACAAATTTTTTGATTCATACCACTAACCAAAGTTAAATCAAGATTATATATACAATTTAAGTAGACCCATAATCCCTAAAGAAATAGAAGCAGTCATTTAAAAACCTCCCAACCCCCCCCCCCAAAAAAAATCCAAGGTCCATCTTTATTCACCAATCAGGGATGGGGGTGGAGGAGGGGGCAGGGTCATAGAGCATCACTTATGTATTGCAGATTCTCTTGTGCCTAAAGTCAACCAGGCCTTTGGGGCCAGTATTTAGCATTATAATTCATAGAAAAAGGCTAAACCTCAGCAAGAGAAAGTGGGGAGCATCCTTGAATGTATTACCACAAAGATAGCTTCCTGAAGAACACCCTTAACTCATGCCACAAAGATTGACATTTAATAATTGGGACCTCATAAAACTATCAAGTCTCTGCAAGGCTAATAACAGCAACAATCGGACAAGTGGCAGTCTAGAGAATGACCACATCTGCATCTGTCAGCGGGCTGGCATCCAAAATCTATAAAGAACTCAAGAAACTAGACATCAACAAAACAAATAGTCCAATTTTAAAATTGTGCACAGATCTAAACAGAAAATTCTCAACTGTGGAATCTCAAATGGCCAAATAACTTAAAGAAATGTTTAAGTTTCTTAGACATCACATAAATACAAATCAAAATGAGTCCGAGATTCCACCTTACACCTGTAAAATGACTGTGACCAAACCCATAAGCGACAGCTCATGCTGGGAAAATGTGGAGAAAAAGGGAACAATCTTTATTTGCCGGTGGAAGTGCAAACTTGTACATCTCCAGAACTGCCTTAAGACCCAGCTATACCACTCCTGGGAATGTACTCAACCAATGCACTACCCTACCACAAAGGGCACTTGCTGGACTATGTTCATAACAGTTCTATCCATAATAGATAGAAATTGGAAACAACTCAGATGTCCCTCAATTGAAGACTAGACAAAGAATTTATACATTGGAATATTACTCCTCTGTTAATAAAATAACAGCATCAAATTTTCAGGCAAATGGACAGAACTAGAAAAGAAAGTCTCCCGAGTGAGACCCAGAATGACAGACATGGTGTGTACTCACTTAGAAGTAGACACTAGCTGTAAAATAAGTAGTAACTGAGCCACCGGTAGAAAAGTAGATGCTAACAGCGTGGAGGATAGGCAGTCATGCATTTATTATGCTGCTTAAGGCATATTAAAAAATAAAGGCTGCATGTGTGTCTTTCATCTAGGAACATAAATGGTCAAAGGTGAGAGGTCACCCCATGCCAGGATTTTTAAAATTTAATACAACAGAAACTCCCAGGAATCTATTAATGTGACCCAAGCTAAGACTCCTAATAATAGAGGATCCTGAATCCACCATCTCCCATAACCAGGCAAGACTTCCAGTGGAGGAAGTAGGACACCAAATTAGTACCAAACCCAAACCTACAATTTCTCTTATTCACAAGATGTGCTGGGGTAAAGGTGAAACAGAAATTGTGTGAGTGGCAGGTCAATTACTGGTCCAGCTTGAGAACCATGTCATAGGAGGGACCTTACTCCTGACACTGCTTAGAATTTTATAGTCATAGACAGGGCCCTAACATAAGTATTACCAGAAAGGCTTTACCCAGCAAGTGATGTAAACAAATGCACAGACCCACAACCAAATATTAGGTAAAGCTTGAGGATACCTACAGAAGAGGAAGAGAAAGGACTGTTACAGCCAGAGGGGACAAGGTCACAAGAAAACCCACTGAATCAACTAACCTGGTCTCATAGGAGCTTAGAGACTGGGATGACAATTAGGGAGCCTGTATGTGTGTGTCCTAGGATCTCTGCATACATGCTCTGGTTGTGTAACTTGGTCTTCTTGTGGGACTCCCAATAGTGAGAGCAGATGGTGTCTCTGACACTTGCCTGTCTTTGGTACCATTCTCTTCCTACTGTGTATCTGACACTTGCCTGTCTTCGGAACCCATCTCTTCCTACTGGATTGCCTCATTCAGCCTTAATACTGATGGGAGAAACCTTGTCTCAATGACACTTGTTTCTTGGTTGAGACCCCTGGAAGCTTGCCCTTTTGTGAAGGGAAACAGAGAAAACATTGATGAGGAGGGGAGTGACTGAGAGGAGAGGAGGAAGGGGAACTGTGGTCAGGATAGAATCTATAAGAGAAGAATGAATTAAAAAATTCAAAACCCAACATTTCAGGAGAAGGGACAGTTTGCCGTTGGGAGTAACCATGCTGTCTAGTGAATCACTGGCACATCTAGACCCAAGTGGAGTGTGTGTATTGCACTATTATACCAGTAGGCTTTGGATTCACATTTGGAGGAATTAGTAGATTTATAGGTACACTTGTGTATACATTCTTTTAGGATTCTTGCCATTCCCTATAAAAGAATCAGAACCTGTAAGTTATTCATAGGAAGAGGGATGGTTTCAAATAAATTTTGTCTTCCTAGAGCCCATACATTAAAACCCTAAAACACAATTATGAGGTGTTTGGAGTTTAATGCTTTGAGCCTTAATCGGGTTTAGTTGAAGTCATATGGTGGAGCCCATGTAATGGGATTATTAATGCCCTTATAAAATGAGAGACCAGAGAGAATTCTGATCTTACTGCTTTTGTACCCAGTCAGGTCAGGGGGCACAACCACTTGCTTAATGACCAAATCATTAAGCGCACTGGCTGTGGAATTCAGCTTCCAGAAATATGAGCAACTAATTTTCTGTCGTTTAAACCACACAGTCTTTGGTATTTTGTTATGGTAAGCCAAAGAGGCCAGTGAACAAAAGATACTGAGACTTGAGAAGCTATTTAACACTAGCATAAGAGAACATAGCGTGTTCTGATCTAGCAAACAGAAGAGTAGGTTGGCATTCAGTCTACATTTGATTTGTACGCTGGAATCTAAAGCGAATTTGTTGATAAGGTTTCATAATTTATTCTGGTTTCTGGCTCTGTTCTAGTCATTTCCAAGTGCTTCATTTCAGGCAACAGTACTGGGTAACTAGGCTGATACCATTTACAATAATATGCATACTACATGTGGGTGCAGAGGAGGGTTTTTGAAACAACATAAATATAGACAGACCTCATCCAAGTGGTCACACCCATTAATACATGTAAGTTCAAGATGTACATGATTTATTTAAGAGTGTGGAGATGTTGATGGGGTGAGGCTAAACCAAATTTCCCTGAGTTTTTTTTTTTCTTTTCTGTTGTGTATTTCCACTTACTGTAAGCTCACAGATATTTTTAGAGATTTTGAAAATTGACTTTAGACAGAAACCACGGTTCCATTCATATATCATGGTACTTTTGCAAATCTCTGGGGACACAATCAAGCTAAGACCTTTCCTGACCATCTCCCTCTCTCCTCACAGGCTTGCGTTCCACTCCATGCCGTACGGAACCTCCATACTGAGTAGAACACTCACCTCATCCAGATGACAGTCCATCCGTCAATGAGCATTAACATGGGTTCTATTTGATTTTATTCTTGAGGATTCTGGCTTTTCCTTAGTTCCTTCTGTGCTGTAGTCCTCATTTCCCAACTCCTTTCTCAACAGATTTCATGTTCCAACATGATGTAGAAGCCAACACAACACTCAGACGGATGCTACCCAGCCAAGCTCTCATGATTGAGTAAGGTCCAGTTCAGAATCAAAGCCTTTCTGCACATGGTCTGCTCCTTCCTCCAGAGAATCTGGTCTGGCACCACAGATCTGAAGCATCGTCCATGTCATAAACAGAGAGGATTAACTATCATACAGGTGACCGTTTTTGCCAGACTCACTCGGGTATTGGTCAGTGATGACATAAATCCAGCTGGCTATGTCTTAGAATGTAGAACTTCAGTGATGACGGTCAGGCTATGATAGAACAAAAGGCTGAATCCCTGAGAATCTGATCAGAGACAAAGACCAGTGCTGAAAGGGGTGCCTTACTCTGAAGCCTTACGTTGTTGGTCTGCACAAGAGGTCTACAGCAAGACACTGTAAACTAATGTACTGGACGTTCATTCCAGATGGTAAGGATTAAGTGGAATTAAGTTACAATTAAGACTAGAACAAATGCTACAGGTGTGCAAGTTATATTTTCTGTGCATAAAAAGAGCTCATGTAATCAATCATTACGCTAGCCTAGTGAAGCAGGGTTAGAAAATTGAGTTGTTTAGGGAGCTTGACTATTGTCAGACCCAGAGGGTGGGTGAAGTGAGAAATGGCACAAGCTGTTGTTTATATTTCATTTTTCATGAGCTTTTCCCTAGACAAGCAAAGGTAGCTGCTGGAGTGGTTCAATACCTATGAGATGTTTTCCCCGCCCAAAAGCAGGTCACAATTTGATGTAACTAAGTAAATGTCCATAGGCAGCTGAAGATCAGGAGAGTCAACAACCCAAGGCAGCCCAAACAGGAATGATCAGCTGACATTTTTGTGGGCTCCTGGGCTGTTGTGGGCTAGCAGAGTGGCCAGGGAAGAACCATTAAAACTTGTTGAGAAGAAAAAAGTAAGACGAACACATTCTAGTGCATCTTGCGAATGCCTGCTTTTGGCTCATTGTTATGCTGGTCAGCCATGAGAATAGAGAGAGAAATGTTCATGTTGCTCTAGGAAAAGTCATAAACTTACCCCCATGTGGCTGAAAATAAGGCTATCAGTAATAGGTGGAGCATGTTTGCCACTGAGAAGGAAGGAAAGGATGCATGTGTAGAATGAGGGAAATTACTCTTTTTTAAATTAGAATTAGAGAAGGGGCTTCTGGCACGTTGTCCATTCCCTAATGGATAGTCCTACATCTATGAGTATATCATCTATGAGTAGCATATAGGCAGAACAGACTGGACTCAAGGAATTATTAATGACAATTAATAAAAAGGACATGAAGCTGGAAAGAAGATAGATTGGGGAGTGCAAGGAGGAGTTGGAGGGAGGTATTGGTAGTTGGACATAATCATGATACATTGTATAAAATAAATAAAAAATTTCAAGAAATACATAAAATATTATATTTAAATACCCTGAATTGTTTTGAACGGTTCATTCCTTATACATATACATGAGTTTAAACATGTGTATTAAAAGTCAAGATGAGTTTCAATTCTTTGCTGGTCATATTATTAAAGATGCTAATGAGCCCGGGTAAAAATCCTTGGGAACATGGCATGGAATATCCTGGTCAGTGTCGCTGGCCGTTAATTGTTGATCTTTGTGAACAGGAATCACACCCCTCATAAGCTCCCTTAGTAAAATAATCCTAAGTGTTGAAGAGAACTATTTGATTTTTATAAGTTCATAGGATCATCATTAATAATTGTAAACAACTTGGAACAGACAGAATGTCCAATTCTAGGAAAATGATGAAATAACTCCTAGTACTTTCTCTCAATAAAATATTGAGTGCCAATAAAAATGTTTCCAAAACTGTAACATAACATGGGCAATGCCAATGCAATGCTATGAAACAAAATATCAAGACATTAATCAAATGCAAAAATCCTCATAAGTGCTTTATAGAAAGATTAAAAATTGTATTTTGATTTTGAAGTACAATATTTTTTTAATCAAAGTCTTAGAAAGCAAAAGCTAAAATGATTTCAAAATAGTTGAAATCAGCCAGGCAAGATGTGTGGTCATTTTTCCTGGTGTGAAAATTTCAAATGTCTGTTTAATGAATGTTTTAAATGTTTTTAAAAAGACGAGTTGTATGAACTAATTGTCATATAAATTTGTCAGGCAAGATAAATCTAACGAACAAGCTGGACCCTTTATACTCTATTATCCAGCTCAAAGAAAAGCTCCAAAATTAAAGGGGTAATTTAATGTTCTTCTATTTTATCTGTTGGAGGAATAGCTTTCAAAACAAAGCAAATAATGTTCATGACATGTTCCAGGGAAATATATGGTAGAGTTGAGTTTAATTTTAATCAGTTGACTAACGCACTGTATCATGATGTCTGGGTGGACAAGCATGGCTTGGCTTAACTCTTTCCTGCCTCCATCTTTCCCAAGTCTACTGGAAAGGCTAACATCGTATTGAGAAAGGATGTAGACGAGGAGCATCAAGAAGTCACAGATAAATGTGTTTCAGATTATGGATTTTTCTAGACTGTGGCTCCAAGATGGGGTTTCTCACTGGCATGAACAGAATTTTTTTCCAAACTGTTTATGGTGCAGAAGCAATGTTGGATGCCTGTGCAATCTCGGGCCAAGTGTTCTCTGGGTCTCTTGTGTTTCTGTAATCGTTTCGATGAGGTCTGCCTTGGGACATGGCAGCCACATCTTATTATTAGTGCCCTACTAGTACAGTATTTTAAAAATTGCTCATAAAGAATTGCTATTATTGCTTAGCTATTTTGAACTGTTTGAAAGTAAATAGATTATATTTCTTACATTGACTACCTAAAAATTAGGCTTTTGATAAATTAATACTCTAGAATATACGAAACTTAAATTCCTCATTGTGCTCAGAAGATACTATATAAAATTTTACTTCTGTAAAATAATATTATTTTTACTATAAGAAATAATAACAAAATAAAATACAACAATTTCTTTTTGAATAAAATTGAGTTAGATGTGTAAAATAGATAAATCGCTGCATTTTTGCCTTCTCCTGTTCTGCATTGTCGATGAAGTAATAACATTTTGAGAGTTTATACATGCTGTCTATTCAAACTATACTATGTTTGGTTTCAAATGTGCAATGTGCAGTAAACTTCATATCTTGACTGTGTCAGGCATTTCTTATGTTGTTCATTGTTGTGATAGATTTTGTTATTGATTCCAGACATGATTTTGTGTTGTTACTTTTCTCAATTCCTGTGGATTAATCTACCCAGATGTTTTTTTTTTCTAACAGAAAAGAATCTAGGGATCCTTAAAATTTGAAAAAACAAAACTGTTAAAAGAGAGAAGAAGAGCTGTGTGCAAGTTTTGAAAGAAATTTATGAAGTTACTGAAAGGCAAATTTTGGCTAGGTATAAATTTTTCTGAAAAAAATTGAAATAAATTTGTGTATATTTCCTCATCATGATTAGTGAATTCTAAAAAAGTGTTTGATGACATCTTCTAAATGTGTCAAAACACTTTGAGGCATGTGATAAGACTGTAACCTTGCAAATAGTTCTGTATTGATAACAAGGGAATGAAACACCTGCAGCGGCCCAGAAAGGAGCCACAGCGTTTTCCTTGGCTAAAAAGGAACACAAGATGTGTTTATTTGGAATGGTCTTCCTTCCAACCTGATTTTTAAAGCAGAGGAACTGAAGAACTGAATTTTTATTCCTCTCTCAATATAAGCAACAGATGAAGATATATACATCATGACACATAATTTTTAAAAGCCATAATCCTAGCCCATGGAAGGTTGAGGGTGGAGGATTGTCGTGAGCTTGAAGTTAGCATTGACTACACAGAACAACTCAGAAAACAAGAACCACCACCACCACCACCACCACCAACAAATCCAGAGAAACCTGGTGTGTAGTCCAGAACACACTTTTCTCTGTTCATGAGATGATGATCACACGGATCTCACATTTCTCATATTTAATGAATATGGTTACTGTAAGAAATACGACCATTTTAGCACATAATTTCAAAATAATAGAATGCAAGATATTAGCACATCAGTGGAAAATAAACGAGTACCCGAGGCCTGCAGAGGGCAGCCAGGCTAAGGCATCTGGGCGGAAACTCTCAGCAGTACCTTTTCTTTAATCTGGCTTGTCTGTTGTCATTCTAGAATTCACTTGGTTGCAGAGAAAAGCACAGACTAGGCGGCTTCCCTGGTCCAGTGAGAAGCACTGTGAAGATGCTCTGTAGAGTTATCCCAGCTGGTGTTTGTAGGGAACGCATTGAAGAGACAGATGGGCCCTGCTCAGCAGCAGATTGCACAGCACAGCTCAGCTTCTTCCGATCTCAGCTCTAGGTCAGCTCTCCCCCTAAGACTCTGACTATGAGAAAAACAGGCTTTATTTTTTAAAAAAAGTATTTTGTAACTAATAAACTAGAGTTGTATCATGAACATGACCCCCTCTTGTCTCTACCGCGCCTGCACAGAGAACAGTAAAACGGCTACTTTGACCCCTTTAGTATATACCATTCTTTTTGCAGGGGAGATCTGTCCTATGGTACAGTCCTTACTTGTGTTAGCAGGGGTGGAGAAGGAGGAGGGAGAGAGAGAGAGAGAGAGAGAGAGAGAGAGAGAGAGAGAGAGAGAGAGAGAGAGAGAGAGAGAGAGAGAGAGAGAGAGAGAGAGAGAGAGAGAGAGAGAGAGAGGGGAAGGGAGGGAGAGAGAGGGTGGGGAGGGAGGGAGAGGGAGAGGGAGACAGGGAGAGGGAGAGGGAGAGAGGGAGAGGGAGGAGAGAGCTATTCAATTGAGAGACAGAAGTGAGACTAAGCCCAAATTTATTTTCCAAAGTCTTTCCCATAATACCCTGCGCTCTCTTCTTAAGATACTGGCAGTTTCTATAGTTCCTAATCCAAGGACTCAGAAAGCTAGGGCTCAGATTCTGAAATTTAGGGTGTAGACTTTTTGTTCTGTCACGACGGACTTCATGACAGACTGCTTCTAAAATACAGTGCCGCAGTGTTCTGGATCTGAAGCTACGGGAGCCTGAGAAACCGGAAACAGAATGTTCTCCTCTGTCTTTGAGCATACACCTTTCTTCCCCAAATCAAATCATAAAACATAGGAAGGATTTTCGGACCTTCCCCTAAAGCATATAAGAGCTGACTGAAGGAGGTACCAAATAGCCACCCAGAGGATGGGAGCATCCACATTTGTGAACCCCGAAGGGTACCAAGAGTCTGGGCTGATCCTGCCAAGCGCCTTAGTTTAGCTTAAGGTCACAAAATAAAATGCCATCTATACAGAAGAACAACTGAGTTTCGATTAATAATTTCATATTTATTTATCTTATGTCCAATTTAAAATATGTAAGTATTAAAACCGATTAATAGGTTTTCCAAAATTCTGATTTAAATAGGCATCGGTGCCTTATTTGCTAAACCTGATATCCTTATGTTAACTATTTAAGGAAACAGTGAAATAACATTTCATTATCAGTAAGACTTTATGTTTTAATTGGATAATTAAACTTGGTTTCATGATAGGTGTAACATAATGTCTCAACAAATCTATTTTGATGGCCACATGCCTGACTCTACCTTAGTGTGGACTGTTTGCCTTAGTTATAGTAATTTGTCCTGTATCAATTCATGCACACTAAGTCTTGAGAGTAGAAGAAAACCTGATTTTTCCCCAGCCATTTTGAAAATACTTTAAATGCATTTGGTATAGGAAATGTGGCATTTCCTGTGGTTGTAGATTTTTCACAGCAAGATGAATGAAATGAGGTATTTGTCATGTTGAGTGTTTAGGAAGTTTTTGAGAAGGCACGCTATGGAAAAATGGATCATGTTTAGCATGGGAGACAAAGACTTTGTGAAAATTAGTAGGTCATGTTTTAATTATATAGCAAGTATTTCTAAGCAGTTCTTTGACTGCTCTGGGTTCATTGGTGACTATGCTCAGTACACAAAATGGAATAAAAAGATGGCAGTAGGGAAGGTGCTCAGGCAGAAGATTAATATCTAGAATATAGGCAGAAGTCCAAAAATCCAAACCATATGAAAACTGTTGTTAACAAGTAGGCTAATGAAATGTACAGACAATTCTCAAAAGAAACACAAAAGGGCAATAAAAATTCTAAACCTGTTTCACACTCTGGTCCTCAAGGCAGTGCAAGTCAAAACTATTCAGGGATTGCAAATCACCCCAATAACAATGGCTATCATATGAATAACATATCATTAATGCTATGTTAATGACATATTTACTGTAGAATATAATATATAATCATCATTAATAATATATAATACATAGTATGTAGTATCCAGTAACATACAGCATAGTATGTAGCATATACCATATAATGATATGTAAAATATATAATATATAGTACATAATTTATAACATACAAAATATAAACATAAAATATATACCATGTAATATACATGACATATAGTATATTAAATATAATATATATAACATATAGCATATTAAATACAATACACATAACATATAGTACATTAAACATAATGTACTATATGATATATGCTACAGTATATTATTTAATAAAATTCTATGTTTATTAAAAAAAAGGAAGCAAGTACTGGCACGTATGCAGGAGAAGGCTAGTCGGGACATGGAGTAATTAATATTCCTGATATGGGAATAAGTGTAGCAGTTTTATTATAGAGACAGAGGTACCGTATGATACATGTATACTGCTCGTGCAGTTACATATATAGGATTCTACATCTCACCACAAAGAGAACTGGACTTCCATGTTTGTTGTAGCATTCACAATAGCAAGAAAATGGAGGGGACTCAGATGTGACCAACACTTGAATGTATACTGAAAACGTTAGGTCTAAATTCAGGTCTAAATAAAATTGAATTCACGACATTTACAGTAATTGAATAAAGGTTTCGTAAGGTCTTTCGTTCCATTGTTGATGTTTTCTAAATTCAAGTGTGGGTGGTTAGAATGAAATCCTAGAAAAGATATCTGGGCCTCAAGCAAAGCATTATTGCTGTTATTATGTTTGAGTTCCATGTTGATGATGGACAACTGGACAACTATTATCAGTTATTTTACCACAGAGCCAGGATTAGACCTCTTTAACTGAGAATTCCATATCCTGGGTAATCTCTTCCAGGCCAGTAAACTATGTTTACATATCCAGTTTGTTAGCATATGTCTTTCTCCTGGGGATTTGGGTCCATTGATGTTAAAAGACATTAATAAAAAGTGATTGTTGTTTCCTGTTATTTTTATAGTTACAGGTTGAATTATATTTGTGTGGGTATCTTCTTTTAGATTTGTTGAAAAACAAAGATTATTTCTTGCTTTTTCTAGGGTGTAGTTTACCTCCTTGTATTGGAGTTTTTCATCTATTATCCTTTGTAGAGCTGGGTTTGTGGAAACATATTGTGTAAATTTGTTATTTTTTATGGAATAGCTTGGTTTCTCCATCTATGTTCAGAGTTTTGTTGGGTATAATAACCTGGGCTGGCATTTGTGTTCTCTTAGGGTCTGTATAACATCTGCCCAGGATATTCTGGCTTTTAGAGTCTCTGGTGAGAAGTCTAGTGTAATTCTGATAGGTTTGGCCTTATATGTTACTTGAACTCTTCCCCTTACTGCTTTTAATATTCTTTCTCTGTTTTGTGTATTTAATGTTTTGACTATTAGGTGAGGTGAGGGATTTCTTTTCTGATCCAATCTATTTGGAATTTAGTAGGATTCTTGTACATTCATGGTCATCTCTTTCTTTAGGTTAGGAAGGTTTTCTTTTATAATTTTGTTGAAGATATTTACTGGCCCTTTAATTTGAGAATTTTCTCTCTCTTCTATGCCTCTTATTCTCAGGTTTGATCTTCAGATTGTATCCTGGATTTTCTGTATGTTTTGGGTTATGAGCCTTTTATATTTTGTATTTTTTGACTGTTGTGTCAATGTTTTCTGTGGTATCTTGTGCCCCGTGATTCTGTCTTCCATCTCTTGTATTCTGTTAGTGATGCTTGCATCTATGACTCCTGATCTCTTTCCTAGGTTTCCTATTTCCAGGATTGTCTCCCTTTGTAATTTCTTTTTTGTTTCTATTTCCATATTTAGATTTTGGATGGTTTTGTTCAATTTCTTCACCTGTTTAGTTTTTTTTTCCCCCTGCACTTTTTAAAATGATTTTTGTGTTTTCTCTTTAAGGGCTACCAGTTTAACTGTGTTCTCCTGCATTTCTTTAAGGAAGTTACTTATGTTCTTCTTAAAGTCCTCTATCATCATTGTGAGATATGATTTTAAATCTGAATCTTGCTTTTTTGTGTGTATTGGGGTATCCAGGACTTGTAGTAGTGAGAGAACTGTATTCTGATGATGCCAAGTAGCCTTGGTTTCTGTTTCTTAGGTTCTTGGACTTGCTTCTTGCCATCTGGTTTTCTCTGGTGTTAGTTGGTCTTGGTATCTCTGGTTGGAGTCTGTCCCTCTTGTGAGCCTGTAAGCCTGTGATCTTAGGTGTGTCAGTATTCCTGGGAGACGTTATCTCTGGGCGGGATTTGGATCCAGAGAGCTATGCCACAAGGTTAACTCCAGGGTACAGATGGAGACTGGCAAGATCATGTCCCCAGTTGCTCCACAGTTCCTGAGCTCTGTGGTCTCCTGATGGGTCCATATTCAGCCAGTTATTAGAGCAAACATGTTCGACTCACCTGTGGACTTAGGAATAACAGCACTTCTGGGAGCCCAACAAGATCCCTGTGGCATTTGGTTCAGGGGAGCTTTGACGCAAGGTTAACTCTATGGACTGGAAGCACCAATAAAATATGTAATAAAATATGTAATAAACATATTTTATGAGTTCAGGCACAGCTTTAGTATGCCTTATGTGAGCATATCTACTTTCAGCACACGCGTTTTTGCCCAATATTTACAGAAATTCAACAAATATAAGCTTCACACTAAAGAGCAATATGAAATTGAGCTCTATTCTGATACTATTTTCCTCCAAATTAGTGCTTCCATGTTCATACAAGGCAGTAACAGAGAGGTTGTTGAATACACTTGGGCAGGCCTTAAAATTTCAATCTGTGAGCATTCATAAAATATACTAAATGTGCTGGCTATCTTCGTCTGTGCTTTCTCTTTGTCAAAAGAAATACAGTTTAATTTTGATTTGGTCCTTTTTTGAAGAGACAGATTTTAGTATAAAATCATCAGTGTAATTTGTTGCTCAGTCTGTGTTGATGTTATATATCTATTTGTGCTCATCAATATGCATTTCAATTTAATATATTTAAATGAGATTTTGTGGTAGACCACATACAATTAAAGTATATAATGTAAAATTGAAGCTTAAGTAAAACAACTGATAAAAGAAGTACTTAGTATAATTGACTTAAGAAGTATCTCTTTCTGCATAATTAGATTGTCAGTTTAAAAATATGAATATGAAAAATCCTGTGGTTAAAATTATGCCAAGAAGAATGCAGTATTTAGTAATTTATACATTTTTTTTGAATTTTTAATTAGGTTATAACCACCACTACTTTTCATTGAGGATATTTTGAAGGTTATTAGTAATCCCTGTAAATATGGGCTGTCACTGTGTCACTCAGTGGGTCATGGTGCCTAAGCACTGAGGTCATGCAACTCTTGGCTTTTATAAAGTGCAAAGAGATAACTGCCCCACTTGAAAATTGTCTTCTGATCTCAATGCCCTTGTCATGGCAAACACTGGATTCTTCAAGAAAAATGCAATTTTTAAAGAGTATCAGAGCTGGGAGAGAATACATAATTAATATAGTCAAAAGTAACCAACTACCTTGAGTCAAATAACTTCAATCACACAGAGCAAATAAGACCCTGTCACCTGGTTATCTGATCACTAGTTTTCTTGACCTAGGTTTAGGTTAATCAGAATCTCAGAGATAGCAGCAGATATAATCTTTAATGTTTGGAGATTATGATTAAATTAATATCATATCCCTTCATGTTTAAAAATTATAATATTATGAATATAATTTCCACTTTAAAAATAGACACCCAGGTTTTTTGTCTGTAACTCTGCCAGGGTCATGTCCAGTGTACTTGCTCCTCTTTCATACCCAGAGCTGGTCTTTTCCAAGAAGATTCACTGCAAACAGGAACACAGGTGAGTTTCCTGCCCCAATACCTGTCTCAGATGAGATCCCCACGGAGCCCAGCAGATGTGGGACCTATCCTTTCTCCTGGAGCCATCCAGTGGAACAAAAACAACATTTTCAGCAAATAGTTCTGGTTCAACTGGAGGTTAGCATGTAGAAGAATGCAGATTGATCCATTATCACCTCCTTGTACAAAGCTTAACTCCAAGTGGATCAAAGATCTCCACATAAAATCAGATACACATATGTAGTAGAAGAGAAAGTGGGAAAGAGTTTTAAACACATTGGCACAGGGGAAAATTTCTTGAACACAACACCAGTGGCTCAGGCTCTAAGATCAACAATTGACAAATGGGACCTCATGAAACTGAAAAGCTTTTGTAAGGCAAAGCCACTCTCAATAGACAAAACTGCAACCTACAGATTGGGAAAATATCTTTACAAATCCTACATCCAATGGAGAGCTAATATCCAAAATATACAAAGAACTCAAGAAGTTAGACTCCAGAAAATCAAATAACCCAATTTGAAAAGGGGGTACAGAGCTCAAGAGAGAATTCTCAACTGAGGAATCAGAAATGGTTGAAAAGTACCTAAAGAAATGTCTAACATCCTTAGTCATCAAGGAAATGAAAATCAAAACAACCCTGAGATTTTACCTTATACCAACCAGAATGGCTAAGATTAAAACACTCAAGTGACAGCAGATGCTGCCAAGGATGTAGAGAAAGATGAACAAACCTCCATTGCTGGTTAGGTTGCACACTGGGACAATCACTCTCAAAATCAATCTGGAGGTTCCTCAGAAAATTGGAAATTGTTGTACCTGAAGTGAAGTTTCAGTGTTATCACTCCTGGGCATATACCCAAAAGATGCTCCACCATATTACAAGGAAACATGCTTTACTATGTTCATAGAAAACTTATTTGTAAGAACCAGAAGCTAGAAACAACCCACATGTTCGTCAAGAGAAGAGTAAATGCAATAGAATACTACTCACGTATTAAAATGAGGATACCATGATTTTTTACAGGCAAATAGATGGAACCTGAAAATATCCTGAGTGAGGTAACCCAGACCCAAAAAGTAATACATGATACATACTCACTGATAAGTCAATATTAGCCAAAAAATGTTCAGAATACCCATGACAGAACTCACAGACCCTATGAAGTTTAACAAGAAGGAAGGCCCAAGTATGAATGCTTCAATCCCAATTAAAAGGGGAATCAAATTAATCATGGGTAATAGAGAGAGAGGGAGGAACCTGGGTGGGAGAGGATATGGTGAAGGGATTGTAGGATCAGGCATTCCAGAAGACAGGAGAAGCCCAGAGGGCCAAGAGAATAAATAGGAATATACAACAGTGTGAGTTAGGGGGTAGGATAAAGCCCTAGAAAGTCCCAGACAGGAGAGATGTGAGAGGTTCTAAGGACCCCATGGGGATTACCTCAACAGAGAGGAGATTGAACTTTAAAAGACTTTCTCCAGTTGGTAGACATGGCCCCATTTGAGGCATTGGGCCACCTGCCCATCTTAAAAATTTCTGATCCAGAATTATTCCCATCTAAATGAAATGCAGGGACAAAAGTGGAGTACAAAGAAAGGAAGAATAGGCCATTCACAGCATGGCCCAACTTGGGATCTGTCTCATGCACAGGGAACAAACTCCAACATTAAAAATAAAAAAACAGCGTATTCAACAAATGGTGTTGGTCCAACTGGCACTCAGCATGCAGAAGAATGAAAATAGACCCTTTCTTATCTCCTTGTACAAAGCTCAAGTGCAAGTGGATCAAAGATCTCCACATTAAACCAGGTGTCACTGAAAGTATTAGATGAGAAAGTAGGGAAAACCTTAGAACACATAGGCACAGGAGAAAATTTCCCGAACAGAACACCAATGGCTCGTGCTCTAAGGTCAAAGATTGACAAATGGGACTTAATGAGATTGTGTATAAGTGTCTAATTAAATGCTGATGGGTCTGTGATGTTGCGCCCCTGCTCTCCTGTCAGCACTGGGGTTTAAATGGGATGCCTCTGCCAGCAGTGCTTCTACAATTTATAGATTTTTTTTTTGACCTGGGGTTTGGACATGGACGTTAACATCTGGGTCTTTGTCAAGATTTTAATTTTGTTTTACTAGTGACTGCCAATAACAAATTTTGTCACTTTCTCTGGACAGCAATTTGGAAAATGATGCATGAAAATAATTTTCTATTTTTTAATTAGCAGAGCTATTATTATATATGTGACTAATGTGGGTATTTGGAAAGTACAGGGCCTCACCGTATAGCCCCATCTAGCCTGGGATTCATAGAGATCACCCTAAGGTGCCCTCCTGAGTACTGTGCTTAGAATGTGTATCCTCATGTCCAACTTAAGATAAATACTTGATTTTTATCCCATAGTGTAAGCTTATGATTTAATTCCAGGTATCAGTGAGGAAATTGCTTTTTCAGGAAAAAAATACCATTTATCCTATGCTTAGAAACAAGTTTTGTTCAGTCAGAGTATAAAGAAATCACAGCTTAAAGAGGATTAGGGTTCTTTCATGTCACTTTTATGTGCTTGCTTATTATCCTGTATTTTTGAGAACATGATTATTTTAAGAAACAACACATGATTCTTATTTATGAAGTGATTTAACTGTTTCATTGCTGGTTTCTAATATTTCCTACTTAAAAAAAGAAAAAAAAGTGAGACGGCCTAATTAAGAACACTTGGATGTTTACAGTGTGCCAACGTGCTCACTTCTAAGTGTGCAACATGGCAAAGACAGTAATAATATCTTGGTGCTAGCAAAATGGCAAGTCAGGGCTTCCCCCATCCTTCAAAGACAACACCCACAGAGAACTCATAACAAACGGAATAACTTACAGAAGAATCAAGGGCTCAGTAAAACCTCTTTAAAGCATCGCAGAAGAATACTCACACGCAAAGGATTGTTGGTAAGAAAAACAACAGCAACAATAACAACAACAACACAAAAACATTCCCCTTGAAATCTCAGAAGCCACCTTGGGCAGAGATCAAAGGCCAATACAAAGGCCAATACGTCAGAGCCCAACACTAGTATGACTAATTATTTAATATCTACATCTAGTCTTTGATTCCAGAACACTTCAGAGGCATTTAATGTATGCTTGTGGTCTGCTACTAAGGCAATAGAGAAATATATGCTGCATAAGTAAAAATGAAAGAAGAGCACACAGTATAGTAGCTATATTTATAGATTATGAAAAAAGGATACTAAAAAATACACTCATAAGAAAGATCAATTTATATTTATATAGAAATGAATATGTATAAACATACAAAGTAAACTTAAAGAGAAACTATATAATAAAACATTAGGGATTTGTCACCCTGCTTTCGACTGTGAGTCAGGAAAAGTGTGTGGCTGTAGGACATTCTATTCAAGGGTAACAGCATACATAATCTGGACAAGCATGGGAAGAACAACCCCAGGACAAGTTATGTGAATCCTCAAAGCAAGCTTTAAAAGGAGCATGGTGGCGCACATCTGTAGATTCAGAATTTAGGGGGAGAAAGACTGAAAGCTCAGGGTCAGCCTTAGCAGTGTAGTGAGTTCCAGGCCTGCCTCAGCTATAGGAGATTCTATTTTATTTAATGCAAGATAGGAATATATCTAGTGATATGTTTCTGATCACCATTTTATTAAATTAGGAATTTAAAAACAGAGGAACATCTGGGAACTCACAAATATGTGAAAATTAGCCTACTTCTAGAGTAAAAAAATCAAAACATCAAAATTACAGTGAAAAAATTGAAAAAAAAATTAAGGAACATGAATGGATACATAATATACGAAATTTTTTAGAATACAGCAGAAAATAGGTCTAAGTGGGCTGGATATCTACACTAATATATATCTATATCAAAGAGAATAAAGATCCTAAGTAAACAACCTACAGTAAAACTTAAAGAAAATAAAAAAGAAAAGAAGAAACCAAGCTCAATTAAAAGAAATTAAAATTAAAGAACACGTCAATGCCAAAGTGGAGAATAGAAAACTAATGAACATGGTCAGGTTAGTCCCTGCACTCAGAGGGTTGAACTCCATCATATAGCACATGTGTAACATAGCTCAGGTCTGACTAACATGCTTGCCACATTGGTTTGTAAAAGGTCTTCATAACATGTGAGCTTATAGGACAGCATTTTAAACTCTATAAGTGATAATAAAATTAACAACTCTGACTGAACACTGAGATGGGTGTTAGTTCCCAAGGGAGAGTTTCATGTTTCTGGCTCCAGGATGATTTCCCAGAAATGACTCTGATTAAATGCTTCTCAGAATAAAACATAAAAGGTACTGGCCCAAAGGCCAACTGGGTCCCCTTGGGACTAGAGGGACCCTTCCAGGATGATTGTTGTTACTGTAATCTGTCTTCTACAAAATGTATAAACGGTAAGTTAAAATTAAGATTGCTTCAGTATCTTGACTGAGAAACTGCTGAAGGTTGATCACGATGTGCTAGAAAAATAAACCTCTTGCTTTTGCACTAATCGGTGTCTTCTTGTCTCACTCGGGTTCTTGGGGCACAGATCATCCAGGATCTGAGATCTCTCCCACAGTGGGCACTCAAGACCACCTATATCGGAGGACCAGGCTTGAGTCTGAGTAACTGAAGATAGATGAGAGGTCTATTGAACATTACTGTCAATTAACAACGCGCAGGATGATGTAGTACTTTTTCCACTAATGTCATAGAACCATCCAAGTCATCCATAAAGATTCAATCAACTCTATTTCAAACTCCTGTTAACATTGATACCTTGCATCCTTTCCTGAAGGTTCTCAATTTTCTTTGCTCAGCTTATCAGAAGAATTACTATCTTTGGTGCATAGGGACTCAGTATTTTATAAGGTTGTCAGCTACATTAGCCTCTAACAAGTGAGACCTTTGATGTTACTCACTTACCTATATCTATAAGGTCTTAGATGACACCATTAGAATGGCAAAGGAACCCATTACCTCTGCAAAGTGGCAGGGCAGAGAAATATATGTATATATATATATGTGTGTGTGTGTGTGTGTGTGTGTGTGTGTATTTTAACCAACTATACATACATTGATAGAGGGCTAATATCCCAAATATATAAAGAATAAAAAAACTGGATATCTAGTAAACAACTAACCCAGTTGAAAGATAGAGTACAGACCTACAGTGAATTCTCAAAAGAGAAAATTTAAATAGCTGGGAACCATTTAAAGAAATGTCCAACATCTCTAGTCATCAGGGAAATGTAACTCAAAACGACTTTAACACTTTATCTTCCAGCTGTTAGATTGGCTAACATCAATAAAAAAATTTCAGTTTATGTTGGACATTGGGTAAGATGATCATTCACCCACTGCTGATAGTGTAAACTCAAACTTGTATAGCCACTACAGAAACTGGTGTGGTGGTTCCTTGGAAAAATAAAAGTCAATCTAACTCAAGAACTAATTATACCACTTTAACCATATACACAAAGAATGTTTCATCGTATTACAGAAATATTTGTTAATTGCATGCATTGCTGTTCCATTCACAAGGTCTAGAAATTGGAAACCTAGATGTCTGTAAACAGAGGGATAAAGAAAATGTGATATTTTCACAATGGAATATTATTCTACGATTAAAAAGGAAAACAGTGGTTGTTGAAGATGAAAAGCAGGCCTGCAGTGTGTTTTTATTGATCCTCTGAGAACAGCTCAGCACATTCCCCCATCACCACTCAAATAGTCAGGGAATGCTACTGCATTCATTTATATTAATCTCATACAGGGCGCTTGTGTAACTAGACAAATGGTGACAAATATTGCTGTCAACCATGTTTTCACAAGTTGTGTCATTGTGACATGTTTTTGACTAACCATGCTACATTAAAGTCTCACAGTGTGTACTCATGAATCTGCAACCTGTGCTATCACAGTGTTATCTGCATCCACACACAGACCTCCACGGAGATGTGGCTGACTGGCACATTCATCAAAGTTGGGTACACAGTGGTCTCCAAGGAGTCCAAGTATAGTCACAGAAGTAAGTTCCAAGAGTATCCTGACACCTACCTTTGGAGCCTTAGGCTATGTATCCATCTGGTAGCTTAGATTTACAGCCTTTAACTAGCAGCTGATCAAAACAGATGCATAGACCGACAGCCAAACATTAGAACAAACCTGGGGAGCACTGTTGAAGAGTTGAGGGAACAACTGAGAAACCTGGAGGAAATAGTGACTCCAAATGAAGAGCTGCAAAATCAACTAACTTAGACTTTGGGGGTTCTCAGAGACTGAACCATCAACAAAAGAGCATGCATGAGCTGTACCAACACTCGCCCTACTTCATATATGTAAGAGATGTACAGCTCAGCTTTCATGTGTGTCCCCAACAACTGTAATGAGGGTTTACCGTGACTCTGTTTTCTGCCCGTGGATCCTGTTCCTCTAACTGGCTGTGTGGTCTGGCCTCAGTGGGAGATAATGTGTCCAGTACTGCAGTGACTTGAGATGACAGGATGGGCTGATACTCAGGGGGGGACCTTGCCTTTTCCAGAGGTGAATGGGAGGGGTTGGGGATGGAGCCATGGGAGGGGGGAACTGGGAGAAGGGGAGGAAGTAGATTGGATGTAAAATGACTAAATAAATAAAATGGAAAGGAAAAGCAAAATAACAAAATTTTAAATAAAGCATGAAATTAGAAAAAAATATATTTCGAATGAGGTAACCCGGGACAGCAATGACAAATATGCTATGTGATCTCTTATATGTGGGATTTAGCTGTTAAAGATTAGAAAGCTATGCAATCCATAGAACCACAGAGGTCAGGTGTAGGGTAAGGGCATGGGTGGCTAAAGAGGCAGATCTCCCTAGGAATGGTAAGTACAATAAATAGTTACAGATGTCCCAAGATAGCTGGAACAAAAGGATCAAACAGGCAAAGCGAGGGAAGAGGACACAAGAGAGGAACTATGGGGAGGACAGCTAAAACTCATGACCACTTGAGGCATCTTATAGAAACTAATTAAGCAATAGAAACCTCCTAAATTGTAGACATGAATGAAGGTGACCCAAAGGAAATCACCAAATAACAAGAGCAATAAAGCCCCAAATAGACATCTCTTATCACCAATTAGCTGTTGATGAAGGGGGTCGTATGGAAACCAACAAACAACCCAGGATCTCAGCAAACTGAAGGCAAGTTCTGCTTGATGAAGACAATATCTGCAGAACTCATTGAACATAGAAAATTTGAACTGGTGCCTACTAATGCCTTCATTTCTACTAGTTAGTTTTCTTAGAACCAGGAGGTACTCTGTGTGCTACCAGTGGAGAAAAATAAACACCAACCTAGCTACAAACTCTTTCATCTAAAATGGTATCCTGCCTGCAAGATACACTAGTGTAATTGTGGTACAGAGCTTTTTGGAGTCAACCAATCAGTATTTGATCTGAATGAAGGCCTACTTTCAGTCAGATAGAACCTATATTTAACAAAGTTTGGGTGGCCAAAAAACCTGAGAGTAGACTTCCAAGAAGCCTCAGAGAAAAACCAAAGACACAAATACACAATGTAGTGATAAAAGTGATTTCTACCAACATTCTGCTATATTCATAGATGAGTGTCTTGCTCAGATACGATCAGAGAAGCATCTTTCTGCAGCAGATGCAAACACATATGAAGACTCACATCCAGGAATTATGGAGGAGAGAGAGAGCGAGAGAGAGAGAGAGAGAGAGAGAGAGAGAGAGAGAGATATTGAGAGAGAGAAAGAGAGAGATTGAGAGAGAGAGAGAGAGAGAGAGAGAGAGAGAGAGAGAGAGAGAGAGAGAGAGAGAGAGAGATACTCTCTAGTTTCTGTTTTAATATGTTTCACCTTCTATGCCTAACAATGTTTCCAAACCTGAAATTTTGGAAGGAACATGCTCAAATGTGCAGATATACCACATGATTCACTGTAGCAGTCATTTTCAACACATAACAAACACTTCATTACCCAGCATGAACTTAGCAGTGATTTTTTTTTTTAGTTTATTCTCATGAGGAAATATTTAAAATCATTCACAATAGCAGTTTTCTTCTACAATTGATTTTTTTATTAAACAATCTTATTTTTTAAACTTTATTTTAAAAAACAAAGATAAAAAGAAATTTTAAACATCTTTGCATAAATGTATACAAATACATTTTTGTCAGTGCTTGGCTTTTTTTTCTTTTCTTTTCTTTCTTTCTTTCTTTCTTTTTTTTTTTTTTTTTTTTTTTTGGTTTGATACTCTGCATTAAGGTTGTACTAGTTACAATGAGCAAAAAGTACATGTAAAACAGAAGGTAACCTGGAATTAGTCAACGTTTTCTTGGTGTGTAAGGATTGATCATAATGTTTTTTGTTTGTTTGTTTTCTTTTCTTTTCTTTTTTTTTCTTGAACTTCACACAGTCTGTTAGTTGTTTCTGGGGCAGTCAGAGCCTCTGGGGTTAGCATCCCACTATCACTGATTGCATATTATGTCTGATCTTTTGTGACTGGGTTATCTCACTCAGGATGATATTCTCTAGATGCAACCATTTTCTTAAGAATTTGGTTAAGTCATTGTTTCTGATAGCTGAGGAGTACTCCATTGTGAAATGTATCACAATTTTGGATCCATTCATCTACTGAAGGACATCTTGGTTCTTTCCAGCTTCTGGATATTATAAATAGAGCTGCTATGAACATTGTGGTGCATGTATCTTTGTTGTATATTGGAGTGTCTCTGGGGTATATGCCCAGAAGTGGAATAGCTGGATCTTCAGGTAGTACTATGTCCAATTTTCTGAGGAATCGCCAGACTGAATTCCAGAGTGGTTGTATCAGTTTACAACCCCACCAGCAGTGGAGAAGTGTTCCTCTTTCTCAGCATCCTTGCCAGCATCTGTTGTCATCTGAGTTTTGGATCTTGGCCAATCTGACTAATGTGAGGTGGAATCTCAGGGTTGTTTTGATTTGCATTTCCCTGATGGCTGAGGATGTCGAGGACTTCCTTAGATGTTTCTCAGCCATTCCACATTCCTCAATTGAGAATGTTTTGTTTAGCTCTGTACCACATTTTTAATAGGGTTGTTTGATTCTCTGGTGTCTAGCTTTTTGAGTTCTTTGTATAACTTGGATATTAGGCCTCTATCTTATGTGGAGTTGGTAAAAATCTTTTCTTTCTTGACAATGTCCTTAGTCTTACAGAAAGTTTGCAATCTCATTAAGTCCCATTTGTTAATCTTTGACCTTAGAGCTTGAGCCATTGGTGTTTTTTTCAGAAAATTTTCTCCTGTGCCTATGTGTTTTCCCTACTTTCTCTTCTAATAGTTTCAGTGTATCTGGTGTAATGTGGAGATCTTTGATCCATTTACACTTGAGTTTTGTACAAGGAGATAAGAAAGGGTCTTTTTCATTCTTCTGCATGCTGAGTGCCAGTTCGACCAACACCATTTGCTGAATAGGCTGTCCTTTTTCCATTGAATATTTACAGCTCCTTTCTCAAAAATTAGGTGACCATATACGCGAGGGCTCATTTCTGGATCTTCTATTTTATTCGATTGATCCATGTGCCTATTTCTGTACCAGTACCATGCAGTTTTCCGCACAATTGCCTTGTAATATAGCTTGAGGTCAGGGATACTGATTCCTGCAGATATTTTCTTGTTGAGGATGGATTTTGTTATTCTAGGTCTTTTGTTATTCCAGATAAAATTGCGCATTGATCTTTCCAACTCAATGAAGAACTGGGTTGGAATTTTGATGGGGATTGCATTGAATCTGTAGATTGCTTTTGGTATGATGGCCAGTTTTAAAATGTTGATCCTTCCAATTCATGAGCATGGGAGATCGTTCCATTTCCTGAGATCTTCCTCGATTTCCTTTTTTAGAGGTTTGAAGTTCTTGTCATACAGGTCCTTCACTTGCTTAGTTAGAGTCACACCAAGGTATTTCATAGTTTTTGTGACTATTGTGAAGGGTATCTTTCCCCTAATTTCTTTCTCCACATGTTTGTCCTTTGAATATAGGACGGCTACTAATTTGTTTGAGTTAATTTTGTATCCAGCCACTTTGCTGAACTTGTTTATCAGCTGTAGGAGTTCTCTGGTGGAATTTGTGGGGTCACTTAAGTACACTATCATGTCATCTGCAAAGAGTGATGTTTTTACTTCTTCCTTTCCTATTTGTATCATTTTGATTTCATTTTGCTGTCTAATTGCTCCAGCCAGGACTTCCAGTACTATGTTGAATAGGTAGGGGGAGAATGGGCAACCTTGTCTAGTCCCTGATTAGTGGGATTGCATCAAGTTTCCCACCGCTAAGTTTGATGTTGGCTATTGGTTTGCTGTATATAGCTTTTATAACGTTTAGGTATGGACCTTGGATTCCTGTTCTTTCCAGGACTTTTAACATGAAGGGGTGTTGAATTTTGTCAAATGCTTTCTCAGCATCTAGTGAGATGACCATGTGGTTTTGTTCTTTGAGTTTGTTTATATGGTGGATTACATTGATGAATTTCCTTATAAAAACCATCCCTGCATCCCAGGAATGAAGCCTACTTGGTCATGGTGAATGATCGTTTTAATGTGTTCTTGAATTCGGGTTGCAAGGATTTTGTTGAGTATTTTTGCATCAATATTCATAAGTGATATTGGTCTGAAGTTCTCTTTCCTTGTAGGGTCTTTGTGTGGTTTAGGAATGAGGGTTATTGTAGCCTCAAAAAATGAGTTAGGTAGTATTTTATCTGATTCTATCTTGTGGAATAGTTTGGAGAGTATTGGTATTATGTCCCCAATAAATGTCTGATAAATTTCTGCACTGAACCTGTGTGGACCTGGGCTTTTTTTGGTTGGGAGGTTTTTGATGACTTTTCTATTTCTTTAGGTGTTATGGGATTATTTAGATGGTTTACTTGGTTTTGGTTTAACTTTAGGATCTTGTATCTGTCTAGGAATTCATCCATTTCCTCCAAATTTTTCAACTTTGTGGAGTATAGGCTTTTGTAGTAGGATCTGATGATTTCTTGAATTTTCTCAGTTTCAGTTGTTATGTCTCCACTTTCCTTTCTGATTTTGTTAATTTGGATACTCTCTCTTTGCCCTCTAGTTAGTCTGGCTAGGTGTTTATCAATCTTGTTGATTTTCTCAAAGCACCAGATCTTGGTTTTGTTGATCCTTTTGATGGTTCTTTTTGTTTCTATTTGGTCTATTTCTGCCCTAAGTTTGATTATTTCTTGTGGTCTACTCCTCCTGGTTGTATATGCTTCCTTTTTTTCTGGGGCTTTTAGCTGTGCTGTCAAGTTGCTGATGTATGTTCACTCCAGTTTCTTTTTGGAAGAGCTCAGAGCTATGAGTTTTCCTCTCAGTACTGCTTTCATTGCATCCCATGGGTTTGAGTATGTTGATTTTCGTTTTCATTGAATTCTATAAAGTCCTTAATTTCTTTCTTTCTTTCTTCTTTGACCCTGCTATCATTTAACAGAGCGTTGTTTAGTTTCCATGTGTTTGTGGGTTTTTTGTTGTCTTTGATGTTGTTAAAGACCAGTCTTAGACCATGGTGATCTAAGAGGATACATGGGAGTATTTCAATCTTCTTATATCAATTGAAGCTCGTTCTGTGTCCAATTATGTGATCAATTTTCGAGAAGGTGCCATGAGGTGCTGAGAAGAAGGTGTATTCCTTTACTTTAGGATAATATTTTCTGTAGATATCTATTAATTCCTGTTGGTTCATAGTCTCTGCTAGCTTAACAGTGTCCTTGTTCAGTTTCTGTTTCCATGATCTGTCCATTGGTGAGAGTGGGGTATTAAAATCTTTCACTATTATTGTGTGGAGTGAAATGTATTTTTTGAGCTTTAGTAGGGTTTCTTTTATGAATGTGGGTGATTTTTTATTTGGAGCATATATGTTAAGGATACAGAGTTCCTCCTGACAGATTTCCCCGGCAATGAGTAAAAAGTGTCCTTCCTTATCTTTTTTTGATAACTTTTGGTTGGAAATTTACTTTATTCAATATTAGAATAGCCGCCCCAGCTTGCTTCTTGGGGCTGTTTGCTTGGAAGATTTTTTTCCCACCCTTTTACTCTGAGATAGTGTCTGTCTTTGTCTCTGAGATGAGTTTCCTGTATGCAGCAAAATGCTGGATTTTGTTTATGTATCCAGTCTGATATCCTATGTCTCTTTATTGGGGAGTTGAGTCCATTTATGTTAATACATATCAAGGAATAGTGGTTGCAGTTTCCTGCTATTAAAGCTTTTGTAGGTTGAGTTGTGTCTGTGTCTCTTTCTTCTTTTGGTTTTCTTGTTTAGGAGTTTTCTTGTTTTTACTAGGATGTAGTTCCCCTCATTGTATTGGGTTTTCCACCTATAATTCATTGTATTACTGGGTTTGTGGTCAGATATTGTGTAAATTTAGATTTGTCTTGAAATATCTTCATCTCTCCATTTATGGTGATTGATAGTTTTGCTGGGTATAGCAGCTTGGGCTGGCACTTGTGCTCTTTTAGGGTCTGCATGATGTCTGTCCAGGCTCTTCTAGCTTTCATAGTCTCTTTTCAGAAATCGGGTGTGATTCTGATTGGTCTGCCTTTATATGTTACATGACCTTTTTCCCTTACTGCTTTTAGTATTCTTTCTTTGCTTTGGGCACTTGGTGTTTTGACTATTATGTGTCGGGAGGAATTTCTTTTCTGGTCCAACCTATTTGGAGTTCTGTAGGCTTCTTTATGCTCATGGTCATCTCATTCTTAAGGGTAGGGAAGTTTTCTTCTACAATTTTGTTGAAGATATTTACTGTGCCTCTTAGTTGATACTCTTCTCCCTCTTCTATTCCTATTATCCTTAGGTTCGGTCTTCTCATTGATTCCTGGATCTCCTGGACATTTGAGGCTAGGAGCTTTTTGGTTTTTGCATCTTCTCTGTTTTGTCTATGTTTACAATGTTGTCTTTGGCCCCAGAGATTCTGTCTTCCATCTCTTGTAGTCTATTGGAAATGCTTGCATCTGTGACTCCTGATTTCTTTTTTAGGTGTTCTTCCTCTGGGGTTATCTTTTTTAGTGTTTTCTTTATTGTGTCATTTTCCATTTTAAATTCCTTCTTCAATTCCTTCATCTCTTTGGTTCTGTTTTCCTCTAGTTCTTTGAGTTCTTTGAGTGTTTTTCTTGTTTCCTCTTTAAAAGCTTCTGATTCTTTTTGCTTTTCCTCCTGTTCTTGTTTAAGGATTTCTATCATCATCTTGAGGTATGATTTTAGGTCTGTGTCTTCTCTTTCTGGAGTGTTTGGCATTCTGCTGTTTGCTGTGATGGGAGAGCTGGGTACTGGTGTTGCCAGGTTGTCTTGGTTTCCTTGGGATATGCTGTTTCACTTTCCTCTTGCCATCTTTTTATCAGTGATATGTTCTTGCCTTTCCCTTGTACCTGGTCTGTGTCCCTGGATCTCCGCTGGTCCAGGTGGCAGATGGTCTGAGCCCTGTTCTGTACTCCAAAGCCGCTGGGTTGGAACAGAGGTCCCAATGCTGAGTTCCTGGTCCCTGGATCAGGCAGGGCAGAGGCGCGCTTTTTGTGCTCACTCGGCAGAGATCTCTCTGCCCCCTGGCTACTCTGATCAACATCTCACCAGGCCTGTACCTTTGGGAACTGCTGGTCCAGGTGGCCTACAATTGATTTCTAAACACCCAATTTCTTTAGTCCTTGAGGAAGAGAGAAGGAACAAATAGGATAATTGTGAACTAGACACTCTAACTATAGACCAAATGCTTATGCATTTTGAGAATTTCTGCATGTAGTAATGAATTGACATTGATGTTAACTTTTTGTTATCCCGAAAACATTCCAATTATCATCTTTTTATGAACTAAGTTTTCACAATTTTTAACATCCCATGGGGAACAACTCTCTTCTCTTCAAGTGTTTTATTTACTTTGCTATGAAGATAAGTAAATCTATATTCATCACTGGTGACTGCTTGAGGATCTGAACCTAGAATATTACAGTTTTTAAAAAATTTATAATATCTACCACTACACCTGGTCCATATGGATGCTTATCTGTCAATTCTGAGCAAAATTAATTATAATAGTACAAAGCCAAAAGTAATCAGTGTCATAGATGATATAAAGAAAAATGACCTAGGATTTCTTTATAAAATGATCACTTCCAGCTGGAAGACTAAAAAATATTTTACAAAAAAATTGGAATCTGAGCCAGTTCTCTGAAGGATGGGTAGAATCTGCTCATGCTTACATGGAAGAGCTGACTGGGCATACCGAACTCAAGTTGAGGGAATAACATATTCCAATAAAAAGACCAGCAAGGACAGAAACTTCAAAGGTCTGAGTTACAGAACAATGGAGTTGTGGGAAACAGCCTGATAAAGTGTTTGGAGGCAGATTGTCAAAGGGTACCAGGGTTTGAATCAGAATATTATTCTCTGGCTAGTACAGGGATATGTTAAATTTTAGACAAGAAAGTAAATATTTAGAGCTAAGTCCTGTGAAAATTAAGCTGTTATACAAGTTTCAATGTGTGGTTGTGATAAATACTATAACCATGACAACTTAGGAGAAGAAAGTATTTATTTTGTTTTACAGGTTATAATCCATCATAGAGAGTTGTCAGGGTATGAACATAAGCAAGAACCTAAGGCAGGATCCATGGAGGGATGTTGCTAACAGTTTCATATTCATTTCCTTTTTTATACAGCCAAGACCTCATGCTTGGTGGATGATACTGGTCCACAATGGGATGGATCCTCCATCGTCAAGTCACAATCAAGAAATGACAATTGGAACTGATCTGGGCAGTTCCTCTGTCAGTTGGGTGTGAGCTAGCTGTCATACATAAACTACATGAGAGAGGATGTTGTTGAAGACAGAGAAGGGAAGTGGATGCATGAAAGAGAGAATTAGAAATTCCCAGCTATCAATCATCATGCCTCATGATAAGTGAGGATGGAAACATGAAAGGGAGGTCATGGGAGGTTAAAGTTTGAGACACTAATACCTTAATTATTTAAACATGATGAGTGTGAGAGGCAGAGGCTGTGGTGTGTGGTGCCAGACCACACAATCGAAGCAACCTAGTTAGATGGATGTTAACTACTGATGTTCAATAAAGAATCAGGTTGGATACATTATGTGAGGGCTGTTTAAAAATAACATCAGAATTATATTGACTGAGGAAGATTTCCCAAGGAAAATGGCTGTAGAAAGACAGATGTTCACAAGAAAAAAACAGATCCAAGGCAGTTTTGGGAGACTATATATTGAATTATGTAGGGTAGACAAAATAAATGAGAAAAGAACAGTTTACAGAAATTGATGGATTCATAAGTATATTGGGGATGAGAAGAAGAATGTAGGGTAGGCAGATTGGTGAAAATGATATCTGAGGCCAAATTCTCTGTTGTTTACAAGGGAACAAGTAGTGATAAAATCAAAAGAGACACAAAAATTTGTCTTTCATGATGTTCAAAGCCCCGAGATTGAAGAGAAAGAATGTAATTTTGGATATCCAAGGTCAGAAGGTTCTGATTTATACTTCTCTACTTTTGAATTGGGTCTGATTTTTGTTGTTTGGTGGTTGAGTGGAAGGAGTCGGGGCGGGGGAGAGAATGAAATTGAAGATGCAGAAAGAATGGAAAATATTACAAACAAGATTGTGTTTGACAGGCCTTCAACGTGGGCTACCAAGGTCAGATATGGAAGTGCTAGACTTGGTCAGGAAAGGGATAACAATTCTCTGTCTGAGGGCAGAAAACCTTGACAATGAAAACTTAGTTATGTGAATTCAGTCATGAGTAGCTTTTGCAGATTCTCTTGCTTTTCAATTTTCTTATTAAATAAGGTTATTGGCTAGTTGGGAAAAATATTCTTATAAACACAAGTTCATATCCCGAATCATTGAGGTAGATTATTACTCAAGTCTTAATCAATTCTGAAGTCTTTTCCCCAAAGAGATGTGGAATTTGAATTCTCTGCTATTCCTTTCTGGGAATGGAGTCTGTGGTTAAAGAAGTGTTTAAGAACAATAAATAGTCAGATGATTAGAGGGATGTTTTCTAATGACATTTTACTTGTTTGTCTGCTATAAACTCTGTAATTTATTTCACCTGGCTGGAATCTACATTAAAGAGTTATTTGGTCAAGTTTTTTGAGTTTGGTCACTTTTTGGAATATAGACATCTTTCATTGAATTTTCTTTCAGTTTGTAGTTTTATGTCACCATTTTCTAAAACTCCAAGGATGACACATTAATCAATTTAATCACAAGATCATTTTAATTATAGGCTCTTTAGTTTGTATAAAATAAGTGTTGAATTTATTTAATTTTATTGAATTTGAGGATCTTAGCAAGATTATGTATTTGACTTGTGGAATAAATCAAAAATTAAAACAAACAAAAATGAGTGGTGGATCTTGAAGATTCTAGAATTTCTCATAAACATCAATAGTCAAACAGGGATAGTTTGATAATTATTATTTTTTAACAAGAACCATCAATTGTATAGTACTTCCCTTCACATACTCTTTTTTTTTCCAAAATAGTCTGAAAATATTCCAGTTTTATTGGTGTTATTGCTTTGTGTAACTTTTAATTTTGTCTTTACTGTATGTGCACAAATATATTACTGAATTTTTCTCATCTGTAGATGTACTAAAATGAACCTTGTCTGTTTTTTTTTCTTTTTTTTTAGGAATAACTGATAAGTATTTTCTGAAATTTAATTTACTCATTTTGAGAAGGAAACTTCTTTCTTTTTTCTTTCATTCTTTCTTTCTGTACACATGTATGTAAAAGTGGGGGAAGCAGGGTCAGCTGCTAGGAGTTGAATCTCTCATAATGTTGGTTTTAAGGATCCAACTTAGGTCATTAAGTCAACATGCTCAGTAGGAAATACCTTTAGCCACTTTGGTGGCTTGAAGAAGAATAAACCCAACAGGCTCACGTATTTTCATGTTTGATGCCCAGTTAGTGGAACTTCATAGGGAAGAATAGGTGATGTAGCCTTGTTGCAGGTGTGTCACTGAGTATAAGCATGAGGTTTCACAAGCATATAACAGTTCTTGTCACTTCTCTCTCCACCTCCTCTTTGTGGAACCGGATGTAAGCTCTAGCACCATTCTTGACGGCCTGTTGAGGTGCCATTCAGAGGATGGCATGACCTCTCACCATTTGAACCTACAAATCCCAGGAAGCTATTTCTTTTATAAGCTGTTCAGGCCATGATGTTTTGTAACAGCAATAGAAAAGTGACTAAGAGACTCATTGGATGATTTTCTTGGCCTTTGGCCAGGATATTATTTGATAAGTACTTTAGAGACTTTTGATGTTGTGCTAGTTACTCATTTTTTTCCTATGACTGAAAAGGAAAAAAAAATGTACCAGAAGAAATTATTTATTTTTTCTAACAGTTTGAGAGTAAAGATGATCATGTTGGGGAAAACATAGTGGCTGAATGCAAAATAGTTGGTTATATTGCACACAGTTGGGAAGGAGAGAGATGTGGATTCTGAAGTTCAATTTACTTTCTTCTTTTTATTTTTCTTTATTTTTAAATTAATTGCCACAAGCCCATGTAATGAATGCATGGGTCTTAATTTCTCAGCTAATTTTTTTCTGAAATTAGCCTCATAGAGATACACAGAAGTGGATTTTCACAGCAATTCTAAATCTAATTAATCAAGTTAACATATAAGATTAATTAGCAAACCTTTATATTTTTTGTCAACTTGACACAAAAATGTCACATTAAGCTCTAACTTCCTTCCTCTAACTCCAAGGTCTCCTTTTCCTCTCACAATTTGCAATATACTTAGTCGATTTCTAAAGAACCCATGATTTTAACAAATTAAAAATTATTCAAAAGTCCAAAGTCACATCGGAAAATAAAAGCTGTACACATATTCATAGGATGGAGAACAAAAACGAAAGGCAACAAAGAAATGTTTACTTTCCAAAAACAATTGTAGGTAGTAAAAGATTTCCAATCAAATAAGAAGAGACAGTAGTGTAAGAAGGACAGATTGGATGAAAGCAAGATCAAAATCCACCAGGGTATACATCCAATTTTGCAGCTCCAAGATGGCTGCCTGGGGGAAGTGCTGGGCCTTCCAGAGGACTTGGTTATCCCCAGTACTTCAGCTCTACCACCTGTAGCACACACAGCCTTCTTCTTGAACATGTTTCATTTTGAGCATGCTTCTCTTCTTTGTTTCATATTCCTGATATCTTTAACATCCCAATATCCTTATCATGATTTAGGCTTTACCCTCTCCTCTTCATTCTGTGGTCTTTTAAAGCCCCCTTTTTTAAGAGCTCTGACTAACTTTCATTTGCTTGTGGAAATCTGGTACTTTGGTCCAAGCCTTTATAATGCCCTCACTATTGAATCTTGCATGGCTAAACATGCTAAACACATTCACATGGAACTTGCTACTGAGTTTCATTGCAAATTTATGATGCAACCTAGGCCACATAGGCCACAGTTGCACTTTTTGCCTCCGTGTGATAAACCTAGAAAGACACATTTCTGGTTGAATTACTTAGGGGGAGAGAACACCTCCGTGATGTTTTGGTTAAGGCTGTCTCCTTTCAAATGAAATGCGGAGCCTTCTATCGCTGAGGCTTTTTTCTCAGAATATCTTTCATATCTTTCAGATAAAATTGGAGATTGCTCAACAATGAGTTTAACCCATTGAGACATCTGTTGTTGGACCCACACTGCCCTATCTGCATCTTTATATTTGGACACATTCCTTTCTGCCACATACTTCAAATATTTCTGTTCCACTCACTTTCACGACTGCAGACCTGGATAAGAGAAGCGAATGATAACCATTACTCTGACTAAATTATCTCTTTCTTGAAATTATTTCTATCAAGTGAAGTGGTTAATAACTTTTGAATTCAACTTCATATTCTCAGGACATAGGAAGAAGGGAGGCCTAACCTTTTCCAGAATGGAGCAAAACTACCCTTTAGCTTACTTCTAAGAGTCCTTGTCCACTGAAACTTCGTGAGCTGTGTTTCCCTGTACACATTTCCCTTTTTATGGTCTTCTAAATTGCAAAGGATGGCACAATGGGTAATTGGCTAAACGAAAATTAGAGGCCTTTCCAACCTTGAAGTACCATATTTTCTACATTCCTCCTGCAAAGCAGTCCTGAAAGTATATGAACCACATAATAGGTTACATCACCAGCCCCACTCTGTTATTTTTTATATTAGTTAGTTTTCTATTGCTCTGATCAAAGACTGGACAAAGGCAACTAAGGGGAGAAGGAGTTTATTTTGTCTCCATGTTTATGAAAGAATAAAATCTATCATGGCAGCAGGGTCATGAGGCATCTGCTGTCCAGAATTAGGAACAGAGACCAATGAATGCTGGTGCTTAGTTCAGGTTTCTCCTATTTAATAAGTTCATAATCCAGCCAATAGAGTGCACTCCCCATAACAAAGGACAAATTGTTTCTAAAAATAGCTTCATAGATGTAGTAGATTGTCCCAAAGCTGTTCATATTTTAATGTTAATTTCACTTCCCCAAGGAGGGCTGCCTAGTCATATACTCATAAGGTGACTTTATCTGAACCTTCCCATCTTAGTTAGTAAAATAAAGGAAAGCCAATGACTGGGCAGGGTAAGGGAGGTGGACAGAGGGGATCAGGGGGAAGGGGTCAGAAGACTACAGGGAAGAGAAACTCCAATATGGAAGTCCAGAAAGACAAGCTAGATCCAGGTGGGCTTAATTTGCATTAAACAGCTACGAACATTAAGGATTTTATAGGTCTAATATCTCATACAGAAGGGCAGTTTGTATGTCTATTTGATGTAATATTGCTATGTCGAGGATTTGTGGGTTGAGAATTGAATGCATAAACCTGTATGGAAAGATATAGGGTTGTAGAGTTGTGTTTGTGTTGGTGAGCAAACATCCTGGGACAGAGGCAGAAAACAAGCAGTGGAAAACTGCCAAGGGAAGGGAGTTGCATGGACAAAGTGTTGATCATCTTGGACTGATCAACAGAGGTGTGTGTGGCTCTGTACTAAAATTGGGTCCCCAGAGTGAGGCAGGGTGCTGATAAGGAGATAAGCCATTTTTAAAATTTTAAATATTTACTGCAACTGACACACACACCTAGAGGTGTGAGGGTATGTTCTGACCAGCATAGCTTAGGGACGGACCTAACTCAGATGACCTAGTAATGGAGCAATTATAGACACACAGAAAAGCTGGCGTCAGGAGGAAGGGCTGTGGTCTCTGATGATACACAACAACTGGGAAACTCAGTGATTTTATTATATACATCTCTCAAAAGGCAGATTAATTATATACAGTTGAATGAGGGAGACTAATCCCAGCAAAAGCTACTATGATATAGGAGGAGGAAGATGTGGTTGATAAATTCTGTATGCACTGTGTTTAGCTCAAGGTCAACATTTTATCAACATCAGAGTCAGACCAGGGGAAGTTGAGTCTTTCCTTTTTCCTGATACTGACCTGGAAAAAGCCATGCCATTCCTAAGAGACTGAAGCACTGGCATCTGTGACAGGGTATACAGGCATACACTCATTTTTTACAGAGATCCTAAATGTAGCCAAACTCAAACTTCAACTAATTATCACAAATAGTTTATGTAAGTTCTAAAACTTACTGCTAATATCTAGATTTGAGTAATAGAGTTGAACAGCTGTAATTTCAGTTTGGTTTAAAACAGAAATGCTAGAGTGAATGCAGACTAGATAGTCACAGATTTTTAGTGTAAAGAGAAACTTTAGAACATTTTTAGCCAAATGTCTTTTTCTGGATGTTTATGTGCCTGAGACAATATAAATGATTGTTACAGGAGAAGACATTCGTGTCATGTTCTATTGTAGCACTGTACCCTTAGGGTTATGCAATACACCGTACATAAAATCAATGGCCATTTTTAGACATTCAAAAACAGATGGCAGTTTTATTTCTAAGCTTATATATTACAGGTTTATATCTCTATTGGGATATGCAACTTAAGGGATATTGGTATGTCAGTAATATTTAAGCCATGGAACAGGGGAGGTTTTGTGGGAGACAATGCATATAGACCAATTATTGTCAGGGTCAGCATTTCAGCATACAGGAATATCCAGAGTTCTCCTAGAGACAGAGGATCTCAAATTATGAGAAAATAAGTCAATTGCAAAGGAGGTAAAATAGGCAAGAATATATAATCATAAAAGCTCAGCTGTAACAGCAAAAGAATTTCCAAATAATGGTGGCAACATCTGACAGTGACAGTGGTCACTTGCGTGTCGTAATATAAAACATAGACAACAGTAAACCTAAGAGATTCACAAAAGTGTTATCGAATGCAATATAAAGAAAATGTTTATAATACTTAAAACATAGTAGCACAATTTATTGAAAGCTTTGGCCTCCACATACATACACAATATTCACTAGTTAACAGTTTCCTAAGACGATGAAGTTACCTTAAACTCCCCTAAGGCCAAAGCTATTCCTTAATATCTTAAAATTAAACAGAGAATTTTCTAAAGCAGGACTGTGTGATTTTTCTGGTGGTGCCTATTTAATTTCTGAAATTTAACAAAATGTGAAAGAATAGAAGAGTCTGGCTGTATTAGTTTTCAATGGCTAATCTTAGGAAGTTATATTAACGCATTTAAAATATGTCTACCATGACGGAAGAGCTAACACAAGCAGTTCAGCACCTGCCCTGTAAACATATAGAGTGGAGTCACTTACTCAGAAACCACATGACGTCTGGCTGCACTGGTACATATTTGCATGCTCCTGCAGACGGTGCACACAGAGATCTCTGGAGCTCGTTGACCAAACATCTTTAATCTTTGAGTGGCAGGTTTAGTGAGAGACCCTGCTTCAAAAAAAATGCAGTGGAACATGTGAGAAAGGCACACCTGACAGAGACCTCTGACACATGCATATATTTACAAATGCAGTCACACACATGTATACATCTGCACAAACACATTTACAAACAACACACAGAGAAATATTCGTATTTTGATTAAAAAAATCAAAATAACTGTGAAAAATACAATATAAGGAACAATGGGTAGATTACATTTTTACCGAAAATGAAAAAGCTAGGGTATTTTTGGCATTACTTTTGTACCTTTCTATCTAGACTTACTAAATGTTGCAATTTCAGCAACTGGGAAGCTGATCTGTGTAACAAAGGATAATACATTAGCTTTTCAGCTGGTAGGAAACATAAAATATAGAGCAGTCTGTATGTGTCTCTACATGGGAACCTATTACAGAAATAAAACCTGAAAGAATAAGACCCTTCCTAAGATTAGGATGCAAGCAGCATATTAGATGATGCTACCAAACCAGAATCAAACTCTCTACGGCTGATTATTATTGTTACATAAGAGAATATCTTTGTTCTTAGAAAACTCCACCTGCTTAAAGGCATATGCAACTTATTCAGAAACAACGTTAAAACTATATTGCAGATGTCCAGGTTCACATGTATAGAGCTACAATGGAGAAATTATAATATCAAAAGATTATAAAATTTTACAAATATGACAAAAAAAGATCGCTGTATGGTGCTTTCAACATTTCTTTAAATTTTAGATTATTTCAGAGTGGTCATTGAAAATAAATATTGTATGTCATAAATGTTTTACATTTCTTTGTTTTTATGCCTTCTTTTTATATTATATTGGGAACCTCTTCCATATCGCTGTTCATCACCAGAGGAAGTCAGGACTGGAACCCAAGCAGGTCAGGAAGCAGGAGCTGATGCAGAGGCCATGGAGGGATGTCACTTACTGGCTTGCTTCCCCTGGCTTGCTCAGCCTGCTTTCTTATAGAACCCAGGTCTACCAGCCCAGGGATGGCTCCACCCACAATGGGCTGGACCAGGGATGGCTCCACCCACAATAGGCTGGGCCCTTCCCCCCTTGATCACTAGTTGAGAAAATGCCTTACAGCTGGATCTCATGGAAGCATTTCCCCAGCTGAAGCTCCTTTCTCTGTGATAACTCCAGCTTGTGTCAATTTGACACAAAACCAGCCAGTACAGAGGTAGTAAGGAATTTGAGGAACAGATGGAAAGGAAATCAAAATCAGGATGCATTGTATGAAAGACTGTTCTTGATTAAAAAAAATAAAGAGTACTAATTCTTTACAAACATATAAATGCTTCTTTGGTCTATGGTGGACTTAGAATATTCTGATAAAATGAAAGTTGGCTTAAAAAAGAAGAAACATGAGCCCTCTTCATGCTCTTGTAATATTTAACGTTATTGTAATAATTGCACATATTTAGTGCTGGACAGACACACGTTTGTAATGAGCACATTAGGGGGCTTTTTTTGACTGAAGATTTTGATTAACTAATCAAATACTGTTTTGGTGTTTAGGGAGATATATTTAGAGTAATAGATACTTGGACCACTCATCTGATTGTACTATTGAATAAAGAATTATGGATTTCCTGTGGGTTTTGGAGCTTAGAGAAGCATTTTTCCATGACCCTTAAAATATGGACCTTTGCCTTTCTCCAAGAACATTAGTATGTATTTATCTTGTAGAAGTACAACATACCCTTCAAGTAATTTTAGATTCTTTCACTTTTAGGAATATATTCTCTTTTGGGAGATAATCAACTAGAAAGAAAACATACTTAGTGTATAAGAAATTAATAATACTCTACTTACATTTCAATTGGACAGATGATAAGGTTTATTAATACATAGATGTCAATTACAAATTGAAACTAGCAATCATCTAAATCTGGTATATAGGAGTGGTTAGACTCATGGGGTTCAAAAACAAACTTCAAGATTTGAATCCTGTTTTCTATTTCAATTAGTTGGGGTTTAGCACTAGTTAAGGAATCCCTCCTAAATTCAGTAAGTAAAGTGTAATGTAAAGTAATAGGAGTGCTTTGAAGATTGACTTTGTCAAAATATGTAAAGATGACAGTTTCCTATTTGGAACTACCAACATGAACGTTTGAGATCAGTGTTATTTATTTCACAAATTTTTTGAACACACGTGTAGTGGTTTACTTTAGTTGTCAGTAAATTAATTGTACTGAGGGATGCACAAAGATAAATATTAGTAATGTACTTTTTAATATAAGATATTTCATAGTAGGAAGAATGAATAGTCTTTAGAAACAAAGCACTTGCTGATTTTCCAGACGACCTAAGTTCAGTTCCCAGCATTCATTTCGCGTAGCTTATAACTACCTGGAATCTAGTTTCAACAGATGATACACTAGCTTCTGGATTCCATGTGCATCCTTGGATATCTTGGGACACATTTGTTGCTGTAAATATGTGAATGGATGGTTTAGCCTTTTATCGGCCCCCATATGATCTCACTCGTGGACGCCGCTCCAGTATGGAGCTGAGCACTCACATTCAGTCCCCACACCACTAGGCGATCCAGGCCACCTCTAAGAACTCAGGCACCATTCACTCCACTGCCCCACAGTTGTTTATGTCCTGGATGGATACAACCACCCTGGCATTTTCTTTCCTCCACCGCCGAGCACAAACATAGCTCTAAAGCCTGATAGCTTTTCATGTGACTTTATATATTAAATTCTCAACCCACAAACCCTCTACACAATAAGGTTATATCCAATAGACAAAGATACAAGCTGCCTTTCTATATGGGATAAAAGACCTATAGAATCCCTTAAAATATTCATAGTTACCTAACGCCAAATAAGTCCACCTGGATCCAGATCACCCTTATTAAGCTCCATCTTCATTTCTTCCTTCCTTCTCCTCCCTCCTCCTGCCTTTACTTCTACACCTTGACCTTTTGCTGCCTTTCTCTCTCAGGTCCAATCACATATTGACTAAACATAACTTTACACACATTGATACAAACACACAAACATGTACACAAATAAATCCTAAAAGCAATTGAAAATGTCATCCTGCTAAGATGTTTCCAGAAAAAATCAACTCAGGGTAGAAAGCCTGTTCTGTTTGTGACATAGTCCCAATAGGCTGAAAACCTATGAGGAAAGAAAGGAAGAGTAGACAGAAGTCTGCTTGCAGCACCCCAGCAACCTTTCTCTGCTTTCAGACTGTCATGGTATGAGCTGCTCTGCTCTGTCCTCTGCCAATATCTTCCCACCAGATAATTCTAAAAACGAGCAACCAACTAAATCTTTCCTCTCTTGTTACATTGAACACTTTTTACAGTGAAGAAAATCAACTAACATGGTGAGAAATTATTCAAGATTGTTTTGAATGATCCTGGGAATGCCTGTTTCAATACTTTTGTTAAGTGTGAGAACCCTGTACCACCACAGTGGCAAAAAGACATAGCAGAGACCTAAAGGAAAGTAGGCTAATTGAGTTATTAGAAGGGCAATAGGCTGCAGCACGTATACCTTCCCATAGTCTAATTTAGAAGATTGGTTTACATGTTTTGTTTGATAAAACTTGTCATGGTACTTGTGAACAATTATTTCAATTTCTTCTAAAGAAACACCTATGCTTAGTATATTGACAGACTCTGCTTATGTTGAACATGAGACCCAATTTTCTTAGAAAGTACTAAGTCTGATATACACTGTGCCAGTATAATTTTAATTTCACCTATTAGAAATGTTTTAGCTTAGACATCAGTTAAAATTTTCCTATTAATAATAGCGGTTGAATCCAAAGTCTTCCATCTTGTATTTCATGTCTCATGCATATAACTCTTACTTTCCTAAAAAGTTACATTACAGATAAAAAATGGTGCATGAATGAATGCATTCTGGAACTAGCAAACTGTTAATAGATTTGTAGTCTTATTTATTTTCTACTTTATAGAATTGAAAGAAAATAAGCCACCTGATGGTGGATGTTTGCTACATCCACACTGTGTTTCTGGTGGTTCAATGGTTCAAGTACACCATAAAATTTACCACCATAGAAATTAACATACAAACAATGTTTGCAAAGTATTTGGGAGTAAAATTTTACCAGTATAGGTGGTTATAATGTTGTATGCAAGTATTCAACAAAAAGATACTTTTTTGGTCACATTGTTACAAATTTATATTCTCTGTGGATAGCTATTATATTTGTGAAAGTGATGTTATCAATGTGGGAAGAATATAAAAAATACACTCCTCCTTGATTTCATTATAATTGGAAGTATTCACCCTTTCTTTTTATACTTTAACTCAATATTAAATTATTTCTAAATTGGAACTGCTCATAATTCCAAAGATAGGATTCCAAATACACTATTTAAAATTGTATTGGTGTAAGTACATGATGATCTAGTCCATGCTAGGTTTCTTTTGCCTCTGATTTTACAGGTATGCTTTGACTCAGTTAAAAAGTATTTAGGTATTTTATTTATTTATTTATTTATTTATTTATTTATTTATTTATTTATTTATCTATTTATCTATTTATTTATTTATTTTTAGCCACATAGAGTTTCTTTTCTTTTCATTTTTTTTCTCCCAAAAAATTTTTATTGGAAATGCTCTGCATTTTCATTTCAGATGTTATTTTTTTTTTATCACAATCCCATCCCCCCCTCCCATTGCCTCCATGAAAATGCTCCCTCTCCCAACCACTCTCTCCCACCTCAGCACCTTGGCAATTTTCTACCTATCTTTTTCTAGCACTTTTCTGGAAGTCATCATGGCATCTTTATAAGCCAGGCAGAAGTCTAATGTCTAGAGGAAAGTAAGGCTCTTATGTCTGAAAGTCAAGAGACAGAAGAATGTGAACAATTAGGTCTTGCTGAATCCAGTTGTTAGTGCTGTTAGATCCACCTGCTGTGCAACTATGCTTTTGTACAACTATTTCCTCCTGCAAACTTTCCGTAAAGGTGCACACACCTTGTTCTTTTTGAAGGTATATATGAGTTTTTCCAGTTGATGCAAAGCTTAAGCAAGTATATGTTTTTCTTCTCCCGTTAATTCATGTTTCCAAACCGATTTTGGGGTGTAATAAACAGGGTTAAGGATGTACTTTTCATGCTGCAACTCCTGACAGAGTCATTGTTTATTTCATTTGTGGCTTTCTTTGTAAAGTGAATGTTATAAATTTGTTCTGGGGTTATAATCTTGGAGAACCCCATTTATACAGGTTGTAGTTTTAAAATATTTATAAAACAGCATTGTTTCACTCACCTAAGTCCTTGTGATTTAATTAATGACATTTTAAAAGGATTGTAATTTTATGACAGTCTAAGTTGAAAAATTATCAAGGATGAAAAGTAGAATAAGTTTTACTAATTTGTAAAATGTTTGCGACATCTACACTGTGTTTCTGGTGGTTCAATGGTTCAAGAAATAGCATGTTGGACTTCTCTAAAACTATGTTGATTTCTCTGGCTTTAAACCCTATTATAGCATCTTTTCCATCATGAATGTCTGGAAGGCCTCTAGAGCTCAAATTACTATTTTCTCAGTAGACTTTATTCACAATTTTGAACAATTATTTGTCACATCAAAGACTTTATAAACATTGGTGGTACCATGGTTAAGATGTACCATCTGACTCCTCCCCTCATGAATCTCTGAGCCCTGGTGATCTAGGTTGATTAAATTATTCAGTAAGACCACATTAGAAAACCACCTTTCAGAAAGAAAGAAAAATGAAAGAAAGAAAGAAATTACCTTGTTCTAGGATTTTTAACAAAATTGAGAGAGTCCTGAAAATAAATATAAATTTTCTAGGTGTCGGTGAAATATTAGTTCCATAAGCCCCTGTGTATACAAAATCCCATGAAGCTTCACACCTCTACATGGTGAATTACTTGTCTCTGATTGACATCTACTCTTCTCCATAATTTACATCATCTTCAAATCATTTGTAATACTGAATATTGTATATATGGTCAGTAATAAACTGTAATAATATAGAGTCAATGGAGTAATTATAAGAAGATAGTCTATCCTTATTTAATACAGATCCAATTATCTTTCTAAAATGTTTAAATCACAATTAATTAAGTCCTTGGTATGCAGTGTATAAATACCCAAAACTGATTACAATTTATATACTATTCATAACTTATTAGTGTACATTAGCCTCAAATTAGTGTTCTTAGTGATTCCTAGGTATTTAAATGTTTAAATCTTATGGAGTCAGTTACATTTTTATCTTTAATGCAAAGCTGCCTTCTCGAGTTATTTTATAAAACAGATGGGTGAAGTCTTTCCTACTCACACAGTTCTATTCAGATTCAGGTAAGTTTTATTAACAGAAAAGCAGCCTATGAAAAGACTCACACATGCATAAAGGCAAATGCTATGTTATACAGATGGTATATAAATGCCCACTCTAACAGAAATGACATTTTTCTAATTGATTAGCTATTTCTGTTATTTGATACGGTTCCAGAGTTTGGAATTAGCTTGGGAAACAATGGTTTTGGAAGAAACCATTTGTTTCAGAGAATATCCTTCACCTTCTGAGTAATGGCAGTTGAGCCCGTAGTGGTAATAATTGGTTTCTGTTAAGTATTATGTCTTCTAGATCATGATAATGAGCAATAACCTTTGACAACAGTCTCACTTGCTTCCTGACACAAAAGCAAATCCATTAAGTGTATCGATGATCCAATCTTACCAATAAACTAGATTACAGATGCTTTGCTGTCCCAAGTTACCCATCTTGGAGACTTCAGAGCCAGCTGCTTTGGAATTCATGCCCTGGAAAGTGATATGCTTATTTTTGGGGGGAATGTAAAATTTCTCAAGACCTGTAAGGGATATACCTCAAGCCATAAATGCCCAGTGATTGATCTCCAACACCAGGAAACAAACAAGCAGTCCTAGAGATTATTGCTAACTCCTCATGAATAGAAAATTATAATTTCAATAGCTCATTCATTTAGTTTTATAGTAGTCATGAACTTAAATCTCAAAAAAATTCCTCTCTCATTTCCTGTTTTCAAGTTTGAAGCATTTTGTAGATTAGATTTGTTCTTTCAGAAGTTACTAGGTTTAGTTATGAAAATGTCAAATTGAAACATGAATTTTAAAAAATCTATGCTGATCACAGATAGCTACTTTTGAAATGGGAAGAAATTAACATTCTAATGGCAAGACACATTCTGTGAACTCAGCAGAATCATGAAAATTTTCATGGATGAAAAAAATCAGTGCTGCGAATTGTTCACTGGTCAAGTACATATTTGTGTTTATAGGAAAGTTTATTTTGGTTGTTTTCTTTGTGTTTCTCTGTTTGTTTCTTTTCTACCTGAAACTCCAGGTCACTCCTTCAATTATTTGTGCTTTGACCTAGGACCTTATTCCTAAGACTTGGGAATGCAGGTGGATATTTGTAAGTTAATGTCTGTTCTAATAGTGAGTATCAGACTAATAGTGAGTTCAGAGTTATACAGTTAGTGCTTTCTAAAAAAAAAAAAAAAATAGGGGGCGGGGTTGCAGAAAATTTAAATATATTAAAAACCGAATCTCATTTAGTGAGATTGTACTGATTGGTAGTGATAACACAGCCCATTTTACTGATTTGACAATTGTAAAAATTAGAATATCTTGTGCTAGACAAATAAAACTTACCAAACAAATCCACACTTTAAGAAAACTTTATAATGGTGTAGACACCTTGAAAAAAGTTCTTCAAAAGAGTAAGTAAAGAATTGCCAAAGCACTCAGTAATACTTAAGAATACATAACACTAAAAATGTTCAGAAACAAAGAAAACAAGAACCAGGTTGAAAATAGCAGGCTATAGATTGGGAGAAACATTTGCACAACAGTAAGATACATAATAAGAACTAAAACCTAATATGTACATAACTATTTGGATCAGTTTACTTTTCTATGAATTTATAACATGTTCCCTAGTAGATAATTGCAATATTGCCACATATCTTAACTAATCAACTATTGATGATTAAGCTCTGTAGTCACGAGGTTAGTCCCAAGCCATTGTGAATCAAATGGAATGTAAAGAACAGGGAGGTAACTTGATGCAGAAATATCTACTGCCCTTTTCTCCACCATATTCAATAAAGTTTGGCATTCTGATATAGAGAATTCATGTGCCATATGAAAACTAATAAAGATATTTTCCCAGTATCATCATTCAAGAAAAAAAAAATCATGTTTCTTAAGGAAACTGAAGATGTTTGAGGGTTTGTTGACATCCCCACTCATAACATAAGCAGAAATGCTTATGAGCCTCTGCTTATGAGGAATCTCGACACATGCTTACTGAATACCGTTGTTAACCACAACCAATGGACACTTGTCAGCCTGAAGAGTGGAGAGGGTAAACCTGCCAGGGTTGCCATGGTGACGAACTTCACTGACCCTTTCATCAGTTCCTAGTTTTCAGGATTTGGAGTTCAAAGGAAGGCCTACCCTTTAACCCACTACAAAGGAGCAGAGGCTCAGCATCCTGTGCCTTACATGAATGCTCAGCTTCGCTGAGCAGAGGCTCAGCATCCTGTGCCTTACATGAATGCTCAGCTTCGCTGGAGTGGTTTTGCATTCCTAAGAAGCTGCACATACTCAAAAACTATTTTCTGCATTTCTATTTGACTTCCCCCCTCTAGTTTACTCCAGCACATAAACCATCTTCTTTTAAAGTTTTAAAGGTTAAAGAAATATGTGTTGAACCAAGATTAAGAAAACGTTAACCATGCATATGATACAGATAAAGGTCACTTTTCATCCTGCTTCTTGTTAGGAACAAAACAATTTGGTTTTCCTTCTGTCTGTATGCTTTGAAGCTGGGCAGATAATGTGTATCTCCAGAGCGTGTTATAATAATAGTTGCAAGTAGAATTCTTCTACTGCTTTTTGGGGGGGGGGTGCCTTCCTACTCATAAATGTTTGTGCTTGCACAACTTTGTGTGGCACTAGGAATATTTGCATAGATTTATAGACCTCTAAACTTCATTTACCAGCAATTGCACATTTATGGTATCTTCAACTTTCTATTTGGGATTGTTTTTCAAGTGTAGACTGTGGGAATAGCAATGTAAAATAAAAATATTTGTTAACATTAAGCAGGTTGGTGAAGAAGTAAGAAGGAGGTTGTTCATGTGGGTAGTATACATCCCTTGGGTCCAATGCTGGTTAACTCAAGCCTTACAGCTAATAGGTCTTATCACTGGTCTGTGACATGGAATTGGCCTGAGGCCCAGACCCAGAGAATTTAATTGGATGAACGATGATTAATCTGGAGACAATATAAATCAAAGGATTCGAGGAATGGGGCAGCTCTGTTCATCACAAGTGGCATCTTTGGCAAATTAATTATTCCCACTCTCTCAGCACAGACATATCGGGTCCTGTTAATCTTTGTGCAAGGCTCAACACAAGAAAAGGTCTGACTTCCCAGGATGCCCAGCCTCTGAGGGCCAGCCTTACTGCAAGGTGGATGTAACATAGTCTGTGAGCCAGCAGATGTCGTACATACATTGTTCATGATTTGCTTTGTACTAAACAAGCACTGGGAAGAAACAGGACCATTTCTACGGCAGTTAAGTGATTTAGAGCATCCTGCTTTGAGTACTGTTGAATTGCTGGTGAAATTTATTTCCTCTAAAAGCGCCTGTGTGGTGCCTGAAAACCGCTTCACTCATAAGAATCATTTTTAAAAACTGAAGTGTAATAATTGCTTTTGTGACTGTTTCGTTTTTCTGCCAACATTCTTTTTAAATATTTAACTTTCCCCAAGCTGATTTTAATTTTAATTCATGCCTAATTGCTTTCTGTTTAGTCACTACCTGCTAGTTTCTAAGAATGCTGAGATAAAGAAGATTTTTCCCTCTCAGTGACATAGCTAAAGAAATAAGCTGACTAATGGAACGCAAGTAGGGTGTTGTCTAAGGTTAGGATATCTGAAAAGAAATACTGAGATGCATTATGGGTAAGCACATGTGAAAATATAGTGGAGGGGGGAACAGACTTAAGCAAAGAGAAAAGCCAATGCTTGCTATATTTTGCTAGAATACTAGCCAGTACAGTGGGGCTTTTGGAATAAATATTCTGTAGCAGGCCTGGCCCACATTAGCAAGGTGATTTAAACCTATCAATAGCCAATGGCTGGATAGGGTTTCCCTTGGATAAGTGAAGGCTTGTGCGCCAGATGCTATCTGTGAGAATTTACATAACTCTGGCTCAGCCAGAGTGGCCAAGGAGTTGAGCTATCTTAAAGGGAGAGGAAGTTGGGTCAAAGTAGGCTGCTGGGTCTTTTCTGCCTACTGCTGTTTCAGAGTTGGTGGCAGGCAATAGAGCAATTGTGACTAGCAGGGTTCAGTGGACCAGCTGGATGTTACTGTGCTAGGCTCAAGTAGCTTCTAGCAACAAAAGCTATATGAGGAATTCTCTTCCTTGGAGTATTACAGCCCTATAAGACAGATGCTCTCAGAAGATCTTTATAATATAACTCATGTGCTTCATTCCTTGTGGATAGGATCTTATATACATTTTGGGGTGGGTTGCGGTCTAAAAGAAGATGCTTCCTATTGGCTCTGTCTGACATGTTAATGATGCCTCATCTGCATGTGAAGGGGATTCCCCTTATTGCCCTTGCAAGACTGATTGTCACCGTTCTCTCCATGGGGTGTCAAGGTGTGGTGTTCTAGGACATGAACTTGGTCAGGAGTAGATAAAATGCCTACAATTTTAGATATGAGAATACTAGGGTTTCTCAATCCAATTGACCTTAACAATTTATTTTTCAGTCTGGTGGCATAGTCCGCTGCTCCAGAGATAAGTACAAAATGTTTGTGGGCAGGGCAGGTAGATATTGAAGCTGATAGATTAGGGCTGCATACGGGCATTCTCTCTGAATCTGAGAGGAAATGGGGCAGGTCTCTCCGTGTGTGAAGGTCCAGATGTTGCATCTATGTGAAAACCAGACATTCATTGTGATGGGGAACTTAGAAGGAGATTATAGCTCAGTCTTTTGAGATCTGGACATAGATTATAAGTTTACAGCATATCTTAGAATCATTAATAACAATATTGAAGACTTGGGGTCTTGCCAGAAGCAAGCAAGTATGTGGTGGTGTGATGGGCGAGAAAGAGAAGCTGAACAGTTTGTGGGCTACGAAGAGAGATGGAACTGTAGAAACAACAGCAGTGATAAATAGTCTGATGTGACAGCCCTGCACAGTCAATAGATAACAGTGATGTCATTCTGGGACTATAGTCCCACTGCAGCTAGGGTCTGTGTTGTTGTCTGTGGCCATACTACCATGAAAGACTATGAGAATATCCATGGTCTCTAATGCAGCCTGAAACCATGTTGATATCTCTGCAGCACACAGAGTTAGTTCTGCCCCATATGCCAATGATGGCATGGACATGGGAAAACTGGCCCAAACTTTTGCTTGGTTGTGTGGAAGAGCTAGACCACTGGCCTGAATGTAAGAGAGCTGCACCCACCCATAAATTGGCAACGTGGAGAGCCAGGTTTGGTAGCATGGGCATAGGAAAGCTATAGAAGAGCTAACCAAGAGATGTGGGGATGAGAAAGCAGAGAGTACATTCGTTGTTGGCTGATGCATGTGGGGAGAGCTGACCCTGCCCCTCACCTGGCCAGCAGGAGAGCATAGCCTGGTGGCATGGGAAGGGAAAAGCTGGCAGGCTGAGCAGCTCAACTACCACCCAGGCTTTGAGTTGTCTAATATCAACATTCTATCTATCTATGAGATGCTGGAACCCACAGAGAGGCCTGGGGATCCATAGCTGCTGGATCCTCCAAGACTCAGGGCAACAGCATGTTATCTCAGAGTGTCTATGAAGGTCCAGTATTGGACAATTCTCATCAAAATTCCAACAAAAGTTTTTGCAGATCTAAAAAGAACAATACCCAACTTCATACAGTAAAACAAATCAACAAACAAACAAACATCCAGATACATAAAGAGTTTAAATTTATTTTTTCATACACACTGCTTTTTAGGAGTATTTGTATTGGAAAAAAAGAAAGAGAAACGTGAACCATCTAACAAAGTTTTTGACATAGAGTAAACACTTAATTTTTTGTTGTTGTAGAAGGTAAATGCAGGGAGAAGAAAACTCTAATAAAGAGAGTAGACCCAAATGAAAAAAAATAACCTCTAGAAGATAATATGGCCAAATAATCAAGTACTGTGCCCCAGTAACATTCTCCACTAACCCTCTCCCACAAATGCCTGAATTAGTATGAAGCATGCTATGATTTCTGATGCCATTTCTGTGATTATTTTACCTACACTCCCTAAAGATAGAAATGTGGTGGAGCTTCAGCCAATGTACATTAGTTGTCTTAACACATCAGTTTTTTAATAGTCCCTGAGCCATGCAGAGCCACTTAATGTAGAGAGCAGAGTATTCGTCCCCCTCAGAGATTCTCGCCAGCCCTGATAAGAATCATCCTCTCGTACTGTTTGCCTACTGGCTTTGTGTTCTCAGAATTTCACAACCACATCATTTTATCCATGTTTGCATCCTTGTTTCAGTATTTTCTCTATCTGTGCATTTATGTTCACCCTCTGCAGCTAACACCCAGCATCCTTTGTGCATCCTGGTCAATTATCCAGCCCAATAGTCACACATTTCCATAGCCTGGCTCCCAATTTCTGTCCTATAGAAGAGTTGTCCTGTTGTCAACGTCATCTGTTTTTAAAGCACATTAATTTATAGGCCATTTCTAAATAGAATGCATAAGTACTTGGGATATCCGTGTACATTGATATGGTAAAGTTCATATAGAGGTTTTAATCTCAGATAAGCAGCTGAAGATTTTATTTGTTAGATTTTCTAGTCCTTGATGTGTTTTAAAGATGTAGCCCTCTTTCAAAGCTTATCATTTTACGGTTTCTGGAGTTGAGAACCATATTTACTCCCCAGATTTATTAAAAATTGTAAAAGGAGACAGTGATCACCAGAATTCATCTCTCTTTGCTTCCTGATTGTAATAGGTTTCATAGCTTGAGCATGCTCACATCACCATGCCTTCCCATAATGATAGTCTGTATTCCTGAAAACCAGGAACAAAATATCTCCCTCCTCTCTTCCTTCCACTCTCTCTCCTTTTCCTTTCCTCCCCTATCTTTCATTCTTGTCCCCCCCTCTTCTCTCCCCTTCTTCCTTTCCCATGTCCCTCCCTTCTTCACTTCCTTCCTTCCTTCTTTCCTTCCTTCCTTTCCACTTAGTAGGTATTTGTGACACTGGGAGAAACAGAAGAGGTGGGTGACAGCATTACTACCTTTCCCAGGAGTTTGGAACACAGTGTTCCTGAAACATCAGTTGTAATAGCGCAGGAAGATAAGCCTCTGGAGTCAGAACTCCCAGCAGAGCTTCAAATTATAAACAGAATACCTTCTTCTAATTTACAGAAGCTTCGGTAACATATATAATTCTAGAAGTTGGGACATTTATAATTAACTAAAGATACAACCCTATACAGACTCTGTGTCACCCAGTTTTACTCTGAACACTAGTTATCTGGAATGATACCAAAAGTAGTTATGGGTCGAAGCTAATGTGATGCTTTGAATAAGAATGGCCTCTAATGTGGCACTATTAGGAGGTATGGCCTTCTTGGAGGAAGTTGTCACTGGAGGCTGGCTTGGTGATCTCCTATGCTCCTATGATGATCGATGTGGCACATAGCCTATTTCTGCTGCCCTCTGATTGAGTTGTAGATCAATCAGCTCCTCCAGCACCAAGTCTGCCTGCACATTGCCATGCCTTATACCATAATGATAATGGACAAACCCCCTAATACTGTAGGCCAACCTCAATGAAAGGTTTTCCTTCATAAGAGTTGCCTTTGTCATGGCAATAAAACAAAAACTAAGACAGCTGGACTTTCACATGGGATTATTTCAGAAACAAGGGATGAAAGTGAAGCTTAAAGGAAGTGTGCTCTTGTAGTCATACCCAGAGATAAATGCTGGTTCATAGAAGCAATAATAAAGATTTGAAAATACTATTACTCAGGGCAGAGCAATAGATTCATTTAAGAAGTCTAGGCCTTATTACTCAAGGTAAGGTTGATGTGGGAATTTCCATTCGACTAAATGAAGAGCTGGTCAAACTCTATGTGTGTTTGATGGTAGCTGTTGAGAATGAAGTTTACTTGGCTTAATGGGGTGTGAAAGAAAATGGCGGTAGTCTTTCGATTTTCAATCAGCACATTCTACTTAATATTTTGCTTGTATCTGGAACTAGCCACGATTCTTACACATGCATACATGTATCACATGCACAAGTGAATCTAAAAGTAAATTTTACATTATCCATGGACCCTGAGAACATAAAAGAAATAAGAGAATAACCCCAATGGAGTAGCACTGTCATGTGATATCATTAGTAAAGTCCTCGGGTTTAATAGGTCAGATGAAGCATGGAGTCAAAAGAAAACACTTGGTATAAGTAAAATTAAAATTTTTGAACTAATCTTTTAAAATTTTATGGCTATGAGCATTTTGCCTGCACGTCTCTATGTCCAACAAGTATGGGCCTTGTGCCCAAGAATGGTATAAGAGAACATTGTATCATCTAGAACCAGAATTAAGGTTCCTTCTTTGCTGTCACATGGGTACTGGAAATTGAACTCAGGAAATTGTCCTCTGCAAACAGTGACAAGTGCTCTACACTGCCGTGCCATCTTTGCAGCCCCGGTAGAGTACTTTCTTAAAACTCCCTTACAAATATTGGTAAGTGTGGAGTATTTCACGATTCACTCATTTAAATTAACTTGAGTTCATTTGTGGCATAACCGGTAAGTTAGGAGACATTTAAATCACAACTGCCTGGTTTTTCTTCTGGTTTCATTTCTTACTTGAAAAAAAAAATCTCCATTCTTCCTATGCCTTAGTTTTCATACTAGTAAAATTGCTTCTGCCTAGATAGGTACACACTCTTATGAAGACGAAGTCAACTGGAATCCCTAAAACACCTAAGGTCCTTGGCATATGATATGTGCTATTTAAACATATTTAATATTTTGTCATGAGATATTATTTTTATACTTTCCATTGTAACAGCAAGATTACAAACTCTCTGGAGGCAGAAGAATTACCATTGTAATTTTCCTTTCTTTTATAACAGACAGGATCTAACTGTGTTGCCCTGGCTGGTATAAAACATTCTAGACTTAACTGATCACCTGCTTCAGCCTCCTGAGCTTCTGGTCCAGGGAGGCTGCATATCCATGCCCAGAACCAAGGCAGTGTTTCTATTACTCAACCTTAGATGTTTAGAATATTTACATATAGCTGACAGGAAAAAGATGAAGTGAGCTCTTACTCCGACTTAAAAAAACCATAGGAGTTGGGAATATAGAGATATCCAAATGAATGAAATGATGCCATAAAGTATGCATAACCACAGCAGTCAAGTGTGAACATGACACACCACTTCACAGGATACATATATTAAGCCATAGAGGCAAATAGCAGGGCAATGTTTGGAAAGAGCAAGTTGCCCTCTGGATCCCAAAGAAGAGTGCAATACGTGAAGATGATTGAGGGAAAGCAGGAGCCTGAAAATAGAAACCAGAGCCCGTGGCAGTGCTGAAATCAGATATAGTCTGGCAGGAATTGAATAGCTGCAGGTTTTTGTAAATATATATTCATAAATATCCTGTATCTGACCTGGTTTGAGCAATTCTGCCTATCTGCCTTTGGAGTGCTTAAATAATATCATAAAAAATTTAAACAAGGCAAGCTAGACTGGCGGGTGGGTCTTGCACTTGAGTGGCTTTAAGGGCCATTGAATATTGTTCCAAATAACTAAAAGATTGTGTAGGTTTGGGCTGGAGAGATGGCACAGTGGTTAAGAGCACTAGCTACTCTTCTAGAGGTAATGAGTTCAAATCCCAAAAACCGCATGTTGGCTCACAACCATCTTCCATGAAATATAATGCCCTCTTCTGGTGTCTCTGAAGACAGCTACAGTCTACTTCTATGCCTAATAAATAAACCATTCTTTAAAAACCAGATTGTGTAGGATAGATGACTCATTTTAACAGGTTGAGTTTTGAAGTCCTGTAGGATTTGTTCTTGAGTAGTGAGATGTCAGAAAGACTGTGGGGAAGTTTTCACTCAGATGGAAGTCCCACTGATCACAGTTTGCTCTGATAGTATATGAGGCAGAACTAGAACTTAGGTTGCCCATATTGTACTCTGTTCTTCAATCTGGAAGAATGAAATGGTCAGAGTACACAGATGGACTGATGGCCTGTGCACAGTTTTGAGATTTCCAGATTGTGGTGTTTTACTTGGTCTTTATCACTCGTTTATATTTTCACAACTTAATAGATATTTTAGGCCAATGGATTTCTTCTTTTTTATATTTTTGTGCTTAGCCCATAGTAAAATTTCAATGATAGTTATATTAATTACTCTTTAATTGTGTTATTTTTCACATAAACTAATTAATGTAATGAAAAGAATACATTCTTCAGTAACAAATGTTACTAGGAACTCTGACAAGTGTTCACGTATGAGTACGTTCACAGAGGAACTTGAAAGCATTAATGAAGTCATCATTGAAAGGCTTGCTCTCCTTGCCTGCTGCTTTTCAAGGTTAGTGGTTACACGGCCATCTGGAACCCAGGCTTCTTAAACCAAAAAGAGGATCACTTTTCCAAAGCTGATCAGTAGCACTACCATCTCCTTTTTGCTTGAGAAAGAAAAATGAGAAAAAAACAAAAACAAAAACAAAAACAAAGACTCTATTTATGTCAGGACACAATTTCCAAGTAAGGCTACGGGTATATGTTTAATAGCATATGGATTTCAAAATTAGATATGAGTTCAAAATTGGATGTAAGTTCCATTTAAATCTGAAATCTTTGGAAAATTTATTTCTCGACCATGAAATTAGAATTTCTGAAAACTACCACTTAGGGCTTCAAATAAGAGAGAATGAATACATTGATAGCACCCTCTGGTACATCTATCAGACTCTCAGTACAGTGATGTCTGCCCCAGGGCCAGACCATGCCTCCTCATTTCCAGATGTTTCCCCTTGTCAGAGATATGAATTCCCAAGTTTCTTAAATGAAGTTATCACTGGACAATTTAGGACTGTTCTATTTTCTGTGGCTGTGTCGTTAAGATGACCCTACTAATTATACATATCAATGAAAGGGTGCTGTATATCCTGGACCTATGTATATACCTACAGACACACACACACTCTCTCTCTCTCACACACACACACACTCACATACATACATACACACACACACACACACACACACACACACACACACACACACATCAAGACTGGTTAAGAGTTAGACATGTAGCTTTCCACTGTATCCAACAAACTATTCTATAGCTTTTCACCATAAATGGTAGGAAAGCTAGTGATGTTCACTCTTTCAGTTAGGATTGATATCATGGCAAGATATAAAGCAGAAACACTATAAGTTATTTGCCAGCCATATTGCTAAGAACTGTGTGAAAGGGAAATAGGGGGCTGTAGAGAGAGAGGAGATGAGAGGAGATAAATGAGTGATGGAGGAGAGAGAGGGAGAGAGAGAGAGAGAGAGAGAGAGAGAGAGAGAGAGAGAGAGAGAGAGAATGTAAGAGAGAGAGAGGGGGAGGGAGGAAGGGAGGGAGAGAGAGAATGTGAGAGAGAGAGGAAGGGAGGGAGAAAGGGAGGGAGGGAGGGAAGGAGGGAGAGAGAGAATGTGAGAGAGAGAGAGGGAGGGAGGGAGAGAATGTGAGAGAGAGAGAGAGAGAGAGGAAGGGAGGGAGGAAGGGAGGGAGGGAGGGAGGGAGAGAGAGAATGTGAGAGAGAGAGAGAGGAAGGGAGGGAGGAAGGGAGGGAGGGAGGGAAGGAGGGAGAGAGAGAATGTGAGAGAGAGAGAGGGAGGGAGGGAGGGTGGGAGGGAGAGAGAGAATGTGAGAGAGAGAGAGGAAGGGAGGGAGGAAGGGAGGGAGGGAGGGAGGGAGAGAGAGAATGTGAGAGAGAGAGAGAGGAAGGGAGGGAGGAAAGGAGGGAGGGAGGGAGGGAGAGAGAGACTGTGTGTGTGTGTGTGAGAGAGAGAGAGACAGAGAGAGAGAGACAGAGAGAGAGAGGGGAGGGAGTGAGGGAGCGAGGGAGAGAGAGAGAGAGAATGTGTGAGAGAGAGTTAAACAGTTGAGTATAAATATTACAAGGACACATTGCCCTTAGACTTCTTCACATCATTCTGCATCTACTTTGAGATTGTGTGTTTTATTTGTAAAGAAATGTCTTCTGTAAATGCACATTTTACCTTCTAAGAGAAGTTAGTTCGGTTAAAAATTTTAATCTTTTATAAAGGTACTTTAACTATTAAAGTCACTATGAATTGTTCATTTGTAGATTCATAATTTCTTCAAGCAATAGTACATTGGAAAGACTTTATTAAAATAACATGTTGTTTCTTTAGTTTCTAAGGTCCTCACTATTAATAGCCAGGCTGAAGTTTACAAAGTGTGATGTGAATTTCTTGTGTTAGCAGTAACATTTGCATTGGAACAAGCAGCTAATTTTTATGCTCAGAATCACCTCTGGAGCAGGAGAGGCCACTTGGCTTAAGAATCACCCAGAAGTCAACACCACTGTGAAAATCATAACATAGAGGTACTGAGACTATTCCAAGGTGTTAATCAAGGCAAGTGCTTCACTAAGCTGCTGGATTTCAGCCCCGACAGCCCCTCGACAGTCCCTCAAGTATCTGCAGTGTGACTCTCTACACCTCACCACCTCTTGGTGACAAGGGATTTGGGACAATTATATTGAAGACCTCAAAAGAAGAGAAAAAATTAAAAAGATGCAAGAGAGGTGACTGGTTATAATAATACATAAGATCAAACACTTTTGCAAATGCATAAAACCCAGGATCTCTGTCTTATTAGAACCTTCTGAGAGACATGCACTCACCTATCAACATGCTGGGAATCATGATTTTCGTTTCTTCCTCAGGTGTTTCCTGAGTATTTATTGAGTGTTAGTTACTGTTCTGGACAGAAGGACATGTCATTATAGAATCGGAAAGCCATCTACGATGCTATAAATCAAAATTCTGATGAAGGCAATTGAAAATGAAAATGAATGAATATATAGTAAGTTCAGTAGTCTGTCACTGGTTCTCTACCTTCCTAACATTGTGACCTCTTACTATTGTACTTCTCGTTGTGGTAACCCCCAAACCATAACAATAAATCCGTTGCTACTTCATTACCGTAATTTTGATGCTGTTGTGAGTCATAATATAAATATATGATATGAAGAATATTTGATATGTGACCCTGAAGAGTAAAAGGTTGTTAAAGGACACTGATTCCTTGCCCTAGGGATTTCCTCTGCCGCTCCCAGGAAATCCCACCCAGGAAATCCCACTTTCTTGAGATTTGAGTTCCCAAAATACCACAGAAGGTCCGGATGACCTCTGTGGAATGTCCCAACGCCCTAGGTGTGCCTGGGGGTGTACTGATAAAAAAATGTATGATTCTTCCCCTTTGAATTTCCTCATTCCGCCTGTCCTCCCCCTCCTTTGTAATTTTTGCCTTTATAAGCCTGTTACAAGTTCAGGCCGGGGTCGAACTCCTCTACCCCTGCGTGGTGTATGAGTCTCGACCCCAGCATGCTGGCCTGAGATCTCACTCTTTCACTTTCAATAAACTTCCTCATGCGATTGCAGCAAGTCTGGTCTCGGTGCCTCGCTGGGTGCGCGCCTCTCCTGAGATTTGAGTGAGGGTCTCCCTTCGGAGGTCTTTCAACCCCAAATTGGTTATGACCAGCAGTTTAAAAACTACTGGTCTATGTGACATAGCATAGAATAAGAAATGGTTTAAGAAAAATAGAATTTTGTGAAGGCCTTGCAAAGAATTGACTGGAAAAAACACTGATATATCTTTAGAGGGTTTCAAAGAGATGAAGGGACTATTTGAATGACTAGAATGCTTAACAAGCAAAAAAAAAAATTCAGAATGACTGGCAAGGAATTAAAATTGGTAAGGTAATAAGAAATGATGAAAGAAAAGTAGCAGGGATCAAAATACAAATCTTGAAACAGACATGCTAAAGTCATCAAGGAAAGACCTTCAGGCCTCAACTCTATACAAAATGCTACAGGGAATTAAGGAATTCTGAGAGCAGGAGAAATAGAAATGTGTTCCCTAGAGAAGAACACATACATGTAGTTATACAATAATAAATGGCCAGACCTAAAAACATACATAAAAGTAACATTATAAACATTATACAGACTGAGCAGATTTTATTTAGGAATGTATATGCATACACAAATATACATTTAGCAACAATTAATGAAAGAATTTGCCAGGAATATGAAAGAGAACAAGAAAGGGGCAGGTATATGAAAGAGTTTGAAGGGAAAAAAAGAAAGAGTAATAATAATACAATCATATCCTTATCTCAAAGTAAAAGAATTAGTGAAGAGAATGAGAATGAAGAGAAAGAGGAAAAGAAAGAGAAGGAAGAGGAAGAGAAAGAAAAAGAAGAACAACAACAACAGCAAGAGTAAACTTTATTCTGAGCATCATAAAAGGTTTTGAAAGAGATTTGACAGCTTCCTTTTACCCAATAATATTATGTGGTTATCTATCTATTTCACACTTGGCACTTTGATGAAATATATATATGAACACACACACACACACACACACACACACATATTCACATAGACCTCTCTCTCTCTCTCTCTCTCTCTCTCACATGCACACACACACACACACACACAAGCACACACGCACGCACACACACACACACACACACACTCACATAGACTATCCGAACAAGGTGGGTCCATGACACTGAAACTACGATCTTCAAATGAAGCAGCAAGAATTGCAGATGGACTCTGCACACATCCTTTCCACTCTTGCCAAATTCATTGTCTCATCTAGAACACACCTTCACAGAAGAAGAGTTTCATAGTAAAAAAAAAAAAAAAAAAAAAAAAGTTGAGTATTAAAGAGATTGCAAGGTGGTATGTGCAAAAAAATTCCCATATTTATCTCTCATTTCATCACTCAGCCGTTCTATTAAAATTCAACATACCTACGGGCTGTATCTTGGTTCTCAGGTGGCAGAGGGTAGGGCTTACAATGCTTCAAGTTATAAGCTAAGCCTCCAATCTTATTACAATATTGGCGATAAGAATTTGAATTTATATAAGGATCTCTAACACAGAATAACAGGACTTCAGTAGCAATATTGTTTTGTATTCTTGAGCCTTGATGAGATGGTAGACCTCTCTCCAGCGTTTTCAGATGAATGGACACACAGACACACAAATGTAAAGTTATATGAGACTATGTTGATAGACTTGGATACGGTAAGAAAATCATAAAATTTTGATTCCTTCAGTCTTCCCTGTTGCACATTCCTAGTTTTTTCCTCTTTTAGTCTGTTTCCCTCACTTGTGAGCTTGTCTTAGAAAATTTGAATCTTTTCAAATACTGTAAATGATGTAGTTATGTTCTGTTATTGATTCCTTATTCCAAACCATCAGTCAGACCTTATGCACACAAAAAAATGTGCCTTCAGGACCAAGTCACATTTGACAGGACCTGAAAAATGTCAGCCACCCATTAATAGAATTCCTTCCTAAGCAGAAATAGTCACTTGTATGTCAGTTTTCTCCAACTTATTTTTAAATGCTTATATGAACATAATATGCTTAAACATTTTACAATGAATCATATGACTTAAAATGTGTGCACATTTAATTTAATGGTGTTTCGGATGCATTCATATTGGAAGCGAGAAAACACATAAGGCAATTTAATACACACTTGGACACATTCTATGGGCATTGAAAGAAGTCGATAATTTAAAGGAAACACATGGCATCCTGTTCCCAATTCCACATGGTAGCACTTTTATACCTTTATAATCCAACTCATTACTGAGAATTGCAAGTATTTACAGCATGTCTGTCTCTTTTGTATTATACTGTGAATACTCTGCGTGCACAGGTTCTGTCCTATTCAATTGTAAACCACAAATAATACATGAAGAACCAATTTTAGCTCCTTAATACAAAGCACAGAGTACTTGCCTCCTTAAAGAATAAAGCACTGTTTCTTATTTCAAGGTTTATATTTTTAGTTGAGCTCTCAAAAGTATACTTTAGTATTTGTTTGACATTATTTATACAGTACTCTACTTTTGGGTTGATTTATGTGAAAAACCACATCTAGAGATTTCATAAAATTTAAAAATACACATGCTATGTCTTAGGCATTTTATATTTTGCTTTTGCAGTTACTTTTAGTCCTTAAAATCTCTGAATACATTTTTTTCCAATGCTAACATTTGCTAAGAGTTTGAAAGGTGCACAACAAACTGTTCTCACAACACTAACTTATTTGTTCCTTCTGGACACTGCTTAGTCAAAGTGTGTCTTCTCTAGTGAGTCTAAGTTTTCCCAACACTCATGGCACTGCCCAAGAACCAGAGCAAAGTTTAAATTAGAGTTACACAAGCAGAACTTTAAAAAATTATACTAGCATTGGCCCATTGCATTAACCAAACATGGAACCTTTGGGTTGGAGGCCAGTGGAAGGATATTTAGTAAAATATCTTTCTTATTGCTTGTTGTCTACCAGCTCTGACAAATTTATTAAAAATTTATCTTTTGCTTTCATGCTCTGAGCATAGAATTCAAAAGTGTGTTTCATAAGATGGGAAGAAACGTGCTCCTTCATGATACCCACAAAGTGCCTCTAAGGATGGCAATTTTCAGGAATCTCAATTGGCTACATGAGTTTCAAGTTTCAGGATTATTACTCATGAAATGATTTTTTTTTCTTTCAGGAATTCTGAGAACTGTGTCTTTTTTATAAAAATGTATCTATCAACAAAATGACAATGTAATAAAACTGAATGTAACTGCTAAGGGAGACAAAAACCATGAGGGTAGCCAAAGAAACAAGATGTGGTTCATAGAGGAACATTGGACTTGATTGGCAAGGTGGTAGTAGTCTGATACTAGAGGACCTCATAAATTCCATAAGAAATTTGATCCTTAGTGTAAATAAAATGGAAGATGTTGAACATTTGTGTAAATTGATGAGAGAGAGCCCAGTAAATTGCGCTGTACACAGAAGCAATGCTTTCTTTGACCACATTCTTACTGGCCCAGGAAAACAGCTCTTCCACACATGAGAACATGGAGTACTCATAGGGAAAAAGTTGGAAGCCTGAAATTGGATTCACTGTGAATATCTGAACATTTAAAATAGGTAAACATCACAATGAGTGTTTTGTTTCTTGAAGTTCCAATGTCACTGGAACGACATTTTAATACCACTGGGACAGATGTAAACAGGGCATGGCTAAGCAGAATGTATTTGCCTGGATTCTGATGATCATACTGAGGAACAAAGTGGAAAACACTTAGGGATGCTCTCTCCTTGTGAAGTAGATATGGAGCTGGACAGAAGAGAAACTGAGCACGAGGTTCACACGTAGCCCATCTTTTCCCTCGACAGCCTTCAAGTAGCTCTAGTCTAAAAGAAAATGTTAAACTCTTCAAACATCCCACGCATATTCAGTCTGACAACTTGCTTCTCGAGAAAACTGGCATTACCATAGATTCCTGTGAACAAGGGGAGAACACATACTTTAATTTTGATAATTCTATCAGCATCATAAAGAGGGTAATGCTTTATGTCCAGAGGCTGTGCTGTTCTCATCTGCTATTTATTTCAACTGTCCCTCTAGCCCCTCAAAGACAATATGAATACCAAATGGGGACGGCAAATTGGACATTAAAGGATGTGTCCTCATGCAATTCTGCAAGGATGGCTTTTCTCCGGGGTAACGACGAAGCAGATGTTACGATTCTGTGAAAGTTTTATTTGCAATTTTATGAGATTAGAAAAAAAAATTCCATATGGTATGTTCTCTTTGGTTCTCAGTAAGAATTAGATATAGCCTAGAGAGGTAAGAAACAGAAGGGGAAAGATTATTTATTTTGGCTAATTGAGTTGCTAAGAAGACATATTATTTGTATCCCGGCTCCAAAATAGCACATTTTGAATATAGAACAGAGGGTCTTTTTTTTTTCCCCCCTCCTAATTGTGTCAGATGACAAAGGTTGAGACACTTCACCAGTAGTTAGCCTTTCTGTGAAGGAAAACCCATATCATGTCATTTTTCCACTCCAAAGATGATTCTGTTTAGATAGTGTGAAGTGTCAGGGATGAGACTTTCTGACAGCAGGGTGAGCAACTCTCACATTTACGGAATTCTCACCAGAGGTGTTAGTAATCTCCCTTGATTTTCCCTTCTTCAGACAACCTGCTTGAAGATAAAGCAGGGTGTAACCTGTGCCCTGTCAGCTTCCTGCAGAGTGTTAACTCAAAAAACCCCCATCAGTCACCGAGGACACCATTTAACAAGGTCCTGGTGACCAGGGATGAGTTCCAGATCGCTCTTCACTCTGTCTGGCCAACTTGAGTCACAGCCTCTGTTGCTGTTCATTCACTCCACAGAAGGCAGTATCTAACTTCATGATTAAAGCTTTTCCTAACAAGTCCCAGTACTATTGTGTAGCTATAACTTAGATTCATGGCAAATGACTTAACAGACTTTGGTCATTTCAGTAAACTATGTGTACTGTGGAGTACCCTTTAATTAATGTAGTGTTTGCTACAGGGGTTGTCAGAAATATTAGACTTTACTTTTGATATAAAGGCTAAGTGTAATTTTCTAACAGTTATGTGACTTCATTTACAACATATTAGAAGCTTTTCCCATTGTGCGTTTTGCCCATGTGTTGGGGTGACACATGGTGACACAAACTGGAGGGTCCTGCTTCTAATGAAAGTTGTGATCTTAGAATAAGCGATTGGATAAACTGTCTCCTAGAAGGGATGATGAACAGTTTTGATCCTCCATTAGGATGTCCTTTCAACTTTTCAGAAAATTTTTATTTACTTTGAAGTACATCTAGTTTCAAGAAGAACCACAAATGTGATTTAGAGAGTTTTCAGGTCCCTTTAAGAAGACATCAAGTATCTTGCTTAATCAATTGATTATTGACACATCTAAGATGGATAGAACACTGTTCATTGGTTTATTGATACTGTGCCTGCTCTTTAGCATCTTTTTGATGTTGCATTGCCTTAGTCTGGATACAGCATGGCAGTCAGTTGTAACAATTTCTCCTGTTTCTTTTTCTTTCTTATCTTTTATAATTTTGACATTCTTGAAGGCTATTGGTCATACCTTGCCGAATGTCCCTCAACTTAAAATTGTTTGGCATTTCCTTACAATAAGACTGAAGTTAGATATTTGAAGTGATGTGCAGAGAAAACAATTTCTTATCATTTTATTACAGTGTTATGATGTTAACACTTTATAACAAGAAACACTGACCTTGATCTCATGTTCAGGATGAAACTGTGAGGCTCTGACTCCATGAGGCTATTGTTCCTCCCTTTGTACTATAACTCCTATCTTTGAAACTGGGTCACTTATTATAAACTACACGCAAGAGTAAATGCATTGAGTTCCACTTCCTAGAAAGGGAGGAAGAAGTATTCTGTTACAAACAATGTTAAGATGCTAAAAGTATCACAGTAATTCCTAAAACTTTTTACTGAGGCCATGTGCGTCTTTTATGCCTTTTTAATATGGCCACCTTCAGTGAATGTTGCCACAGTTATTGGTACAGAATTGAAATAGCAATATTTTTATTTTCTTCATCCATTAGACATTTAGTAACTGTAATGTGTAAAGGTCAATTCTTCAAGGAAAGCTCTTCTCCTTTTACAATTTAATATTTAATCAGATATTTTTTGGTATGATGTTGCATGTATGTTGTTCTTTGGATTCTGGTCCAATCTCATTTTTATGTATTTTAGTGTTCAGATTGCTCCAGTTGTGACCATTGTTGCTTTGCCAGATACTCTGCTGCTGTTGGCCAGAAGATCAGCCCTGTCATTGGCTGCTGTGAATATTTTTGCTTTGTATGACAGGGAGATTTCCTTCTAGGCAACACTACTTGACGGTCTCTGATTAGTGAGGTAGGGAAAGAACGCTGGAGGAACGGCACTGTTCTCCTGTTGCGAATTACTCACATGTGTATTTCAAGCCATCAAGAGCATCTTGCTGAGCATAAGTGATAGCCGTAGCCGAGGATATGGGCAGCAGTCATGTTGCTGAATGTGTTTATATGCTACTAATAACCATGCACTTCCTTAAGTAATATACTACACATTCATCAATTACTTCACTCCTCAAAACTTCTGTGTGAGCCTAATCAAATGTCCTGTAAACAGTCTGATTAACAGTTACATGTTGAAACTTATCTGTATGCTCCGAAGTGTTCATTTTGTCCTGGAAGGAAAGAATGGTGCATCTCTCTTGCTTGAAGGAAGATAAAATGCTTGCCTTTATGAATTCTAAGCTTTGACCGGATGATACACATTCATGGATTACTAGGATCTCTGGGATTTAAAGTGTAAATAGAGAGAAAAATAAGCAAACAAACAAACATATATACCTACAGTGTCAGCATAGTGTTTACAGTAGCAAAGTAAAGTAAGATAGGAAACTCTCCAGAGCAGCATAGAAAGAAATCAAGTCACATTCCTTCTGGGGCAATTACTCCAAGTTGAGAAGCATTATCATCCCAGTGACAGGGAACCCACCTTGCAGAAGCTGTGGCCTTGGCTCAAGATAAACAGGGACTTAAAATATACACTGCTATTCAATATTATGCATCTTTTAAAGAAACAATGAAGAAAAAAATTTGAGATTATTAGTAAAACACTTGTTCTTTTCTCACTCCAAACCATTCTATGTATTTTGCCCCTCCCCACTCTCTTTAAGATTTATGTCCTCTTTTTTCTTTATGTTTTGTTATATATGCACATATATGTATATATAACATGTTTTATAACATATTATATGATATACATAGGTACATATAATATGTAACATGTTATATTCATTTATATAACATAGCTATGTCTATGTTATATATGTGCTATATAAATATGAGTGTATTTCTTAGTACACAGATATAGTTTGCTCAGTCTGTATAATTTTGACTTGCATGTACATATGTTCAGGGATGACCCTTTGGTGTTATGTAACCAGCTGGCACTCTTACCTCGGGCTGACCATTTCTCCTGCTCTCAGCATATTTATTTTTCTGTAACCTTTATTCACATTGGCAAGTTGTTTGGTGTAATTCTTGTTAGGGTCATGTAAAGGCAGTCATATCAGTGCTATGTCACAATAAACTCTTTGCTTCTCTGGCTCTGACAATCACCCCACCCCATCTACTACAATGATACCTGAGCCTTAGGCCAGGATGTATGATGTAGATATGTCAGAAGAAGGATTCACAACTCTACATTTTGAACAACTTTGGTTTTCTATAATTTTTCTATTCTCTATTGCAAACAGAAGTTTGATAGGAAATGAAGCCTACACTCAACCATAGGTGTAAAGAACATATTTAGAATGTAGTTAGAGACTATGCTGATTTAGGAAAGTGGCCGTTTTAGGTTCTCAGCCAAGATCCTTGACTTTGCCAGCTTTGGGTTGTTGGCTACGTTTTCAGCATCAGGTGTGCTTTTCTTCTTGTTGGTCAGGTCTTAAAGTCAATCAGTGAACTGTTGGTTACCACCAAGGTTCTTGTGCCAAAACATCACCCTTAGGGTTGTTGCAATGCTGGTCATTTTATGATGCACAAACATCATAGCTGAGTAAGATTCTTGGTTATTCCCCATTTGGCTGCTTGCATGGCACCTTATGTCATCATAAAAACTAGGATTCAAAAAGGAGGTTTTCAAGTCAGATCAGGCTCAGGAGGTGACCAGGAGAATCAATCTAGTAGAAAATATGGTAGAGTGTATGAGAATGTCCTTGCCATCAGATTTGAGAATATACCTCCTCTATGTCTAATAACATACACTGTGTACTATAATATGGTATAAGACATTTCATTTATCTACTCTAATAGCTAGGTGAATAGAAACCACATTTTAATGCACAGCATCATAAAGATAATTCCTTAGGTAACAAGAATCATAAGAAACTGATTCCTGAGCATCATTGCTGGAAAAGAGAGGAAGAAACCACTTACATAAAAATTAAGCACTCTTAAAAAATAAGGGCTTTTCATTTGGCTCAATACATAGACTGAGTGTCTCTCAAATGTAATGCTCACAGCATTGCTACATTTGAGCTATTTCACCTTTTTTTGCTTGCTTGCCCTCCTTTAATACTAATATTTGTCTCAAAGTATTTTGACTCTCCAGAATCTGTCAGTCTATCTACCTCTATGTCTGTTTATCTAACAACTATCAATCAATCTATCTATCTATCTATCTATCTATCTATCTATCTATCTATCATATATCCATCCATCCATCCATCCATCAAGCCATGTACCCATCTATATCTATCTGTCTGTCTGTCTATCTATCTATCTATCTATCTATCTATTTATCATCTATTTATTTATTTCTCTATCTACCTACCTATCATCTATATATCTACTAAGCTAGCTCTCTATACTCATTACTTATTAGACTATCATCATTATCACTGTTTTATTACTGGTTATTTTTATTCAGAATGATGACTAAAATTGTGGTCTTCTAAATTCATCATCATCATCATCATCACCTTCATCATCAAACTTCAGTTTTCTAATCATAGATTATAAGAATTTTGTTTTTATTTTCTGATGGGCTCTTTTGAGACCGACATTGAATTTGCTTTGAATCTTATTATAAATCAAGCTTCTGATGCTCCTGCCTGTGTCTGAAGTGTCATTATGATCACAGACACCTTCTATTTGCTTTTATGAGGTATGGAGTATTGAACTCAAGGCTTTGTGATATGCAATCATATTATCAGATAAGCTGTACCCTCAACCCAGATTAATTACATTTTGTGTAAGAAGAACTAGACACTGTTCCTCATTTAACATCCTTTTGAGTTTCTTTCTTTATATTTAACGATTGGAACTATCTTCTGGCCCTACTCATAATGAAAAAGTAATTTCTCAAAAATAAAACAAAACAAAAGACAGTCAGAGTAATCTATAAACAACAATAAGAGACATATTAACAGCCTCTTTAAATTACTGTTGCTGCCTTGGGAGGTCTGGCTTGTAAAGAGTCTACTTATCTCATGAAGTAGCTTTCATAAATTGTGACTTAACATTACCCAGGAATCTGGCAAAGTTTCATAACTGACACACATCCTATTACTCTTAGCTGAAATTTCAAGGATACAGACATTTGTCTGGTTTTGATCACATAACCTCAATTTCAAACAGTCACATTTAGATTATGGGGGTTTAATTTACAAATTGTATTTAATATATCAATGCCACAATGATAAGAAGCCTGTAAATATAAGCACAAAACAGATTAGAATAAGATTTGTATTCTAAGAATGCATTTGTGGGGAAACTCCAGGAACAACTGTTCCTTATATTCAGTTCTGTATGGGGGATTTCTCTGCTAATAAAAATCACTACATTAAAAACTAATATTTTTCCAAACATAGCAGAAGAAATGTTAATCCACAACTTACACTGGAAGTCAAATACCTACTTATTATTCTATAAAATAATTCTGATGTAACATCAGTTAGTTGGTAGTATGGCAATCCTAAGTTAGGATTGTGAAAAGAATTTAGATGCTTGGGATAGTAAAAATACGAATAAGAAAATGTCCACATTCTGAGTGTCCTTTTAATATCTGGTGACATCTCTACATTTTTTTTTTTGCATATACCAGACCTCAAAAGCAGTTTAAAACTGCCCTTGTAAGGACGACTAAAACTCATTCGGAGATATAAATATAATAAACATAATTAAGAATGGATTCTTTTCTGAATCATCTCAGTGTTCATGATGGATTTCGTGTTGCCTGCTACAGTGTAATATTAATGCATGGCAGTCACTTGCAAGAGAAACACAAACTTATGAAAATACCAAGTTCACGAGTTTTAAAGTGTATATTGCCATCAAAGTGACACACCTGCCTCAGCAGCAACTGTGTCCCCAAGAATGCTTGTCCTTGCCTTTGAACATCGGTCTCTGAAGGCCAACTCATCTGGAGCACTAAGGGGTCCTCACTGAACCCCCTCTTTGGTTCCACTGTCCTACCCCTTGACTTCAATATTGACACTGCCTCCAGATGCCAAGCCATCTGTTCCAGCATCACTTGTAAGTCTAGGATGATTTTTGAGTCAACAATAGTAATAATAATAATAACTTTTTGCATCCAAATGGAAAATGGGCACTGAGATTCAATTTGCCTTCCTGTTTTTGTTCACCAGTTACTATCTCATTTACAGCCTCTTACAATTTTTCTATTATCTCTTAGACTTACTACTTTATTGCAACTTTTTTCTCTTTGTACTTTATTTTATATTAAATCTTAGTTTCATTTCCCTATTATCTTTATTTTTAAATGAAGTTCAAGATCCACCCTGTGTTTCTCCTCTGCTGAGTGCTCAACCCAGATGCTTAGGGATACCGAGTTGTTTACCTGAAGCTGAGCTACAGTTCCCATCATCTATTCCTTTCTGAAGTTTCAAAACTTCACTGAGCCAATTGTCCTATATGATGTAGATTTGTATATAGTTACTTTACAGTTTTCAAGTTTCTATAGTTCACTTGAATAGAGTAGCAGGTGAAAATGATTGTTGGTGATGCTTTTAGAATAAATCCTCAGCAAATTTGACTTTCAAAGGTTACTACTTAATTAATTAATCGTGTGTCCTGAGTTACAGATAAATATTTATAATGGGGTTGTATGTTATTATTCCTTGTCTTAGAAAACACAATAAAAACACAGAATATATATAAAAAAAAAACTTCCAACTTTCATTGCAGTCTTTTGAAAATAATCTAAGGATCTAATGGTTTTTACTAATTATTAACTTTGTTCATGTGAAACAACTTAATCCTTGAACTGCATACATATTTCAAAGGGGATTTTTTTTTTGGAAGGAAGAAATTATCTCACTTCCATATCATACTTCATCACTTAATAAAGCCAGGAATGAAGCAGGAGCCTGGAGGAGAAAACCAAGGCATAAGCTGTGGAGGAGTGCGGCCATATTGTTTCTCTCAGCTTGCTCAGTATGCATAATATGCAGGACCACCAATGAGGGTAGGGAATGTCCACACACACACAGTAAGTCTTCCCATATCAGTCATTCATTATGTCACACAGTAGGTCTTCCCACATCAGCCATTCATCATGCAAATGCCCCATAAGATTGCCTGAAGGCCAGTTTAATGTAGTACATCATCAGGTGAGGTTTCAATTGTCCAAGAATTAGCATAAAACTGGCAAGTAGAATAATTGACTCCTTGCCATCTTGACAAACAACCATATTGCTAATCAACATTTTGTTCTTCCCATCAACGTTATGTTAAAGTCATCATGGCAACATAAAATATTTCAAAGTTTAAATTCTCAAAGTCTTTCATTTTTGCATGTAAATAGAATCACACCACATCTCTACTACATTCTCCCTCTAGCTCTTCTTCTTCATCTCAATTACCCTTCTGTAAGACTTTACTACAGTCTCCACTCTACCTCATTCTCACATTGACAGCATCCTTTTCTTTCACACACACATGTACTCGCGCGCACACACACACACACATACACCCCACATATACATACACATACATATACATCATAATATACACATTCTGTTGAGTCCATTTCTGTTGTTTATGTGTATACTATGAGTAGCTCTAGTACCATAGGATCCCATTTTCTTCTTTGGCCTCTAGAGTTTGACAATTCTTCATAGGACAACCAAAGGGGGCCATTCCAAAGACAAGCTAAGTTCCCTTCTCTCAGCAGCCAATAGTTGCCTATAGTTATATATCTGGAGGTGGGGCTCCATAAAATTTCCCCCTTCTATGTTAGGATGTCCATCACTATTACTTTGTTCTGTACTAGTTCATGCATTGATCCTACCTACACGATTCTATCTCTCATTAATCTATTGTGGGGTGAGCCGTTTTTGTACCTTAGTCTCCATTTGCTGTTATGACTTTCAAGGTATATTTCTAGTTAATCATTCTAGGCCCTAAAAAGAGAGGTAAAGGGAAGAAGAAGGGAAGGGAGATAAAAAAATCATAACAAAATCAGGCAAAACCCATATCTTTTAATAAATTTGTTGATTAAATCTTCTAATAACTAGCGAGCATAAAACTTAACTCCTTGGTATTTAGTATTTAGCAAGACAGTGAAAAATAAGGAAACTAATATTAAATATACTAATTAAAATTTGGCAAAGCCTCTTTCTTAATTTAGATACTATATTATTCTCTCAAAGACAGAAATATAATTGTTTTGCAAGTTTACACTTTCACACTCTAACATATTACAAATTTTGCAAAATATTGCAAATATTAATCAGAAAATATTAAAGAGGATGGAATCTTAAAAAAGCTTTATTTAAAAATTAAAATCATTCTCTGTGAAGATGATAAAAAGAATAAGATATCCAAAACAATGTATAAACTTTCAAAAAGTGTTGAATTTTAGATTTATGTTTTGATAAATGTCTTCTTAAATTGTTTTTATGTGAAGAGGCTTTGGGCAAATCAGATTGAAGTAAACAAACCCAGATGTACTTGATCTAGGAAGATTGGCATGTCCACCACAGGAGAAAGACTTTCCAGGTTTATTACATCTGCGCCAAATCTGGCTCTGGAAATGCTTGAACTGTGGATGTGGCCTGATGAAAACAGATTTAATTGTCCTTAGAGAACACACAGGGCCTTATTTAGGACCAACTCTGGAAGGTGGTTAACCCTTGAGTCTTAAAAGAAGCTTCCATTTGCCATTGATGTGGCCAGGAAAGGAAAAATAAATGGTCTATTGTACAATGTCATTGGGTAAATTAGCCACACTCCAGGGCAGGCCCTGTGACCAGGAGAAACTGAACAACAAAAAACAAACAGTATGTTATTGTTGTTGTTACTGTCTTTATTGTTGCTGTTGGTGGTGGTGGTAGTAGTTGTGGTTGCGGTGGTGGTGATGATGTTGATGATGATGATGATGATGTGTGTGTGTGTGTGTGTTTATGTATGTGTGTTCACTTCTAATTTTATTTTGGTATTTATTTGTGCTATTTTTGTGTGTCTGTTTTTAGTTTGATTTGATTTTCAATTTTCTGTTTTTATGATTTTTCTTTTTAGAGATAGGAAAAAGTGTGACGTTGAGGGAGTAGGTTGGGAGAAACTTGCAAAAGGGAAATAAAAGAACCAAGATTTATTTTAGAAAAAAACTTAAAAATAAGAAGTTGAAGAGGATTTCTATGGCTGCCCAGGGATATATCCTTAGAAACAATTCTTAACAGTATATTAAATCATGAATGCTATAGCAAAGGAATGTGGGTCAGCTGGAGTTCTTCTGAGTCATCAGACTACATTGGCTCTATTTTGCTAGATAGGTCATAATCCAAAGGAGTAGATACAGATGTTTATTAATGAATGGGACTGTTAAATTTAGGGAACCTATTTTCTGAATGGATAAAATATATAATCCAGAGTTAACTTTAAAATGGGGATTAATGTGCTCTATCCATATGCATACAAATGGTTTTTGTAAGAAATTCTGAATGGTACTTAAAACTTAAAGTTAATTACATCATATCCATTTACCTATCTATCTATCTATCTATCTATCTATCTATCTATCTATCTCTCTCTATATATATATATGATTTAAGATACGTATTATACTATAATTCATAGGTTTCTAGGGGAATAAATTATGGCCTGGAAACCATTCACAACTTAATAAGACACAGAATTATCTATAACTTACAGCACTCAGATATACGAGTTTGTCTAGACAAAAATCTCAGAAGCTCAGATTTTTGTAGACACTCTAATACGCAGAGTAGGCAAACCAATCTTAACACACTTACTTTGAGTAAAGTCTTCTGGGAGTAGGGTCTCCGGATTGTGATAGTTTGTTGATTGCTAACTAACATTTATGACACAAGGGTCAATGCAATGTTTTGGTTATATAATGTCCTCAAAGTTCCATGTTTTACATGTTTTCTTCCCAAAGGTGGTGATATTTAGAAAGAAAATGAACCTTTGGTAGGACCTACCAGGCTTTTAGTCATCAAAGGGATGCCCACAAAGGGACCCTGGTCTTTTCTTGATCATGGGATGGATATTTCTGGTGTATCATATGTTCTTCCCCTGTGATTTGCTGCTTATCTAAAGGACCCAACAGACAGTAATAACTTGCCATGAACTGGAGCCTCTGAAACCATAGTCAATACAAATTTAATATCTTTATGAGTTGTATCATTGAGGCACTGATTCCAGTATTAGAAAACTATAATAGTAAGCACTAATCCATGTCCAGATTTCCTTGTTGTACGTGTGTAACACAGAGAAAAAAAGGTATGCATGAAAAATGCAAACCCAGTAGAAGCTGATATAACTGCTTCAAGAAAGGTCTGGCTCAGGGTATAAAATACAGTCTGCTAACCATCAGACTGACCATGGGAACCCCAATAAAAGAGCTAGAGAAAGGACTGAAGGAGCTGAAAGGTTTGCAAGCTCATGAGAAGAACAACATCATCAACCAGCCAAAACACTGAGGTGGAGAAGGTGATTGGGAGAGGGAGTACCTTCATGGAAGAAAGTTGAGGGGGGAGGAGAGAGGGGAGTGGGGGTGGAGGGTATAACATTTGAAATGTAAATAAAGAGAATATCCAATAAAATTGAAATAAAAAAACAAAAAGATAGACTTTAGTTATTTACATATTATTACATAATTTACATATTACTATATGAGATGAAGATACCAAAGTAGTTTCATTGATTTGTATTTTTTACACAATACTACAAAAGAGTTCTGTTACACATGTCATTTACTTGAGTGGTCATGTGACAAAAAAAATTGTTCAAACTCAGGACATATTTGACAATGATAGTGGCTCCATTCATGGAAATAGAATGTACACAGAAAGACTTTTTCTAGTGTCAACATGTGTCACCTTGATGCAATGTTTTTAAAGTAGGATAGATGAAGGGCAAATGCCACCTGGTGACATCAAGACCAGAGACAACAGCAGTGAGGTCACACATTTGCTGCAGACACCGGGCATGTTCTTGAGAGGCTGTGTTAGTTGGATTTTTAGGCCATCAGAATTCCAATATGTCAGACCCATCATACCTAAAGGCAGAAGTTGATCTTTCATTCATTACGCTGGCAGCTGATACAAAATTGGCAATAGGTTAAGGTGTTGTTGTTAACGCTGAGTTCAGACTTGACTACATGTTTTACTATTGGTAGGATGTTGCATATGCCAGTGACAGACGGGATGTAAAATATAATTGCTTTCCTGGTCGCACCTGGTTTTAATAATGCAAAATGCTTCACATATGACAGACAGTCAATAAATATGCAGAAATTGAAATACAAGATGCTATCAGACAAAATCCCTTAAAAAAGTTATCCACGCTCTGCTACAACTGTACAGAACATCTGTGACAAGGAACACAGCTCCAGAAGGACATACGGAGTGAATTTCACTAGTAGTTGTTAAATCTTCCTGCTTAGACTATGATGATCTGAAGTCTGTCTTTCTGCACTTTCTATCGTTCCTTTTCCCTTCTGAATTAAGTTTCTCTCTATTCTCAGTATTTTAATACACGTCTTTGCATACTCAGTTTGCCTCAGGCAAAGCATCCCATTAATTCCAACACTCATAATACAATTTGCTAGTGGAAAGAAAAGTGTATTCCGAATATCTTGGGATAAAGAATGAACTTGCTTTGTGTCAGAATTAATAGTCAAGTCACACTGTTTGTTTTCTCTTCTGGACAGTGCATTAATGTCTTGATTCATGAGCTGTACTTATTACTGATAATAAATTTTCATACCCTGTTCTGTTTGTTCTTATCTTTGCTTCGTCTCATTTATCACTTTTTAATCTGCTTTGTGAACAGTTGTATCTGCCACAAAAATTTCAAGAAACCATTAAATAGAACTGTTTTCTAAGAAAATATACCACATCCTTCACTGAAGGGCCATTTAAGTTTATAAAAATGGTTTATTATATTCCTTTACTATCTATTTATTCCTGTTCTATCATTTATTAGATTGTTCAGCTAAACTTCTGTGTATACACTGTGTCTTTTAATCAGTCACTTCAAAGAATATTTTAAAAGTGTTCTATATTTATTCAAATTTGACATATAAAGGGCTATGATTTCAACAGGCAAAAGCAGTTGCTAATTTTCAGTATTTTACCATTTTTCTTTTGAAAACACATTGACTTATCATAGGGTTAGAGGAAATCAAAGAATAAGTTATGTCATCTAGACAATCAGAAGAAAGATCAGTTTTATATGAAATATCGAAAAGGTTAAAGAAGTATTTTATCTCATAGTTTTCTTACATGTAGAACGAGACCTTGCCTCATTTGACAAATGAGCAACACAAATCATGCAACGAAGAATGAAGAAACGTCATGGGAGATGCGACACAATGTTTATAAGAGGGAAAAGAGCAGAAAATGTGCTGTGAAATGCTTGCTCTTAGATACGACAGGGAAATGCTTCACAATGGTACTGCAAAAAATATGGCTGCCTTAATAAGATCCAAATGAAGACATGACTCATATACTTACTATCATAAAAAAAAAAAAAAAAAAAAACCCACGAGGCCACACCCCCTGGACAAAAACCTATAAAAAAATTAAGGAATTCTGAGAGTCAGAGAAATAACCTTTCCCAATGATATTCTCCATAAATGGTTATCCAATACCAAGTGGTCTTCCTGAAATCTTATGCACTGTAACACTAATGTACTAATTAGGTTATATTTATATATTTGGGTGTGTGTGTGTGTGTGTGTGTGTGTGTGTGTGTGTGTGTGTGTGTGAATAGAGACAGTGATTTCAGAAGGGAGCAGGGCAAATAATTGAAGGAAACAGATGAGAAAAATTATATAATTATATTTTAATTAGGAGAATTAAAAGAGAAAATACAAACATATTAAAAATAGAAACTCTTGAGCTCTTTATAGTATGAGAATGCTTTAGAGAATGTAGCTCTAATTTTTCGAATGAAAAGGGTTGTGACCAAATCAAGAGTAACATTGTAACTTCAACAGTCTCAGTTCAATATACATGCAACTGGACCTCAGTTGCCAATAGTCATTCTTTGAAAGTAGCCCCTTTTATCTTCAGGTGTATGGCTTCAATCCAGGATCTGACATATGTTAGACATGTGATTTGCCACTGACTCCATCTCTAGCTTTGATATTAGCCATTTTTCATGACTGCTTTTAGCCAAGATATTTTTTTAATAAACATTGGCTCTGGGTATGTATCAATGATAGAGTGGGTGATTCAGCAAAAGGTAAAAGGAAGTAATTACTTACAGAATTCGGGTGATTTAAACACTGGAATGTTGAAATTAGGGACATAAAAGGAATCAAATATAGAAACATTTATTATTATAGAATTTGGACTTTTAAAATATTTTACCATAATCTAAGACAACAAAGTATTGATACCTCATGTCAGCATATTGGGGGTGATTATTGACATTAGGTGAACACCATTCAGCCAAACTAGCCTCCCCATGTTCTAAGGAGCCATGACCTCACAGCATGCAGTCTCCTGTATAAAGCAGAAAATTGCTTATTCAAGTAGAAGTATCCACACATGAATTTCTTCTTGCATTGGGGAAAAGCTATTCTTTATAGAGAGTCACTAGGATGTTTTCCCACTAAACATAATTTGCTGCCTTAGATTTTTGGCTTCATTATGAAAATTGAACCTTGAAAAGATAAAGTACCTTGAAGGCTTCTTCCTTAACTCTGAAATTACATTGGTTTTGCTGCAGGCTGAGTTGTATAGGATGGATGGCCTGGTGGATTCTGTGGCTTGGAGACCTCCAGTGATGTGCTGATAGAGAGGAATATCTGGGCAAGAACTATGAATTGACTTTAATGACTCCCTGAGCTGTATCTCTTCTTTGATCCACAAATTTGCTCTCATCGAAAACAACTAGAGTAGAAAAAGAAACAGAAGATAGATTTTTGTTTGTCAGGATAAGAACTTCTAAGAGGCCTCACTGATTGGATTGTTCATATTGCTAAGTGGGAACAAATTCCGCTCTTGTCACCTGTGTTGAATTCTCTGTGCACTGGAAGACAATGACTCTAGAAGTCTGGAGCTTCTCTTTTTTCCCATTAATTAATTAGTTTATTGATTCACTTTACAATCCTATTGCAGCCCTTCCCCCCTCCCAGTCCCATCCTCACAAGTCCCTCCCCTTGTTACCCCTTCCACTTCTGCTCAGAGAAGTAGGACTAACCACACCCTCTTCTACCAGGGCTCCACCAGGCAGTCAAGTTAGGAGAAGGAGTTCCAATGGCAGGTACAACCCCCACTCCAATTGTTAGATTAACCACTTGAAGACCAGGCTGCACATTTGCTACCAGTGTGTAGGGAGCCATGGTTCAGCCCCCTAATGCTCTTTTGTTGGTGGTTCAGGGTCCAGGTTAGTTGACTTTGTAGTTCCTATTCTGTCCTTGACCCTTCCCCGCTTGCTTGCTCAACTCTGTCTTCCACTAATCCAGAAAACTCCCGAAGCTTTGCCTGATGTTTGGCTATGGGTCTCTGCCCCTTTTTCTGCCCACTGGTGGATGAAGTCTCTTAGGAGAGTTATGCTAGGTTTTTGTCTGCAAACATAGCTCAGCAAAGTATCAATAATGATGTCAGGGGTTGGTTCTCTCACATGGGATAGGGCTCAAGTTTGTTTTTTAAAAGTGGATTTCTGAGAGGCAAAATGGCTGACAGGATGACTGTTACTTTCTCAAATATCTCTACTGTGTAAAATTAAAAAAAAAGACACCCTTGATATATGTAGTTGCAGAGAACTTTTACAGGCATAAATTGCAAGGTTGTCTTTCATATTTTCTCACAGTCTAAAATGGCATGTTGGTAAACACCTTTAATTCTTTGGAGGCTGAGGCAAGAGAATTGGGAGTTAGAAGTTAGTTTTGACTATGGAGTAAAGTCTTGCTTCAAAAGAAAATATTAAGCTTTCAGACACCCAAGAAATAAATGGAAGAAGACATTAAAAGATGGAAAGATTAAAATTCTCAGAGATTTGTAAAACAAATACTGTGAAATATTCTATATTATCACAAGCAGTCTATAAATTCAGAGCAATCCAATCAACATTCTACCTCAATTCTCAAAGAAATAGGAAAAGTATTCTTAAAAATCCATACAGGATTACAAAGATTATTAAGAAAATAATAATACTGCTAATAATAATAACAAAAATAATAAACTGTAGGAGTAGTTTCCATACTTGAATTTTATAATATAGACCAATAGCAATGAAATCAGCATAGTACTGCACGAACATTTTCAGCAAGTTAATGAAATACGACAGAACACCCAAATACACATATGCATTCAACTTCTGCCTCCTGGTTCTTGCACTATAAAGCCAAACCCACACATTGGAGTAAAGTCAGCCTCCTCCCCAACAGCTGGGCAACGCCTGCATATGTATAGGCAGAAGACTAAAATCCCATTCTTATCTCTCACTCTGCACATAAATCAGTGACGAATGTATCCAAGACCTCACGTGTTCCACTTAAATGTTGACTCTATCAGCAGATAGTATAGTTAAAGATGTGGGCGTAAGTGGAGATTTTCTGAAAAGAACTCTGGACACCAGAAAATGGGACCAGCATTCATCAAGTGGAACTTTATAAAATTAATAAGTACCCGAAGTGCAAATAAAATTATTGCCTGAGTGAAGAGACAGCATGTTTGGTGAAGATTATCATATATATGTATAATATATATATATATATATATATATATATATATATATATATTATATATATATATATATATATATATGACAGAAAATTAGTTTTAGACTAGACAAAGAGCTTTAAAAGTCACACGTCAAACAAGCAAGAAGGAAACAAAAATAAAACAATTAAAATGGTCAATGAAAGTGAACAGAGTTCTCTAAAGAAGAAACACAATTGTGTAATAAATACTTTTTAAAGTGATTAAAAAATTCTTAGCCAACCGGGAAACGTAAGTTGGAATTATTTGGAGATTTTATCTAAGTCCAGTCATAGTGGAGATTATATAAAATATTACAAGTTCTGGTAAGCAAGATGTGGAGAAAGGGGTAACCTTTATTCACTACTCGTGGGAGCATAAACTGGTGTAGCTATTATGGAAGTCAGTGTGGAGGATTCTTCAGAGCTAAACTAGACCTGTTACATGAAGCAGCAATATTATTACCCTTCTGCAATACATTAAAAACCCTGTACAAATATATATGTGTGTGTGCATGCATGTGTACATATGTACATATAAAAATACATATGTATATGATGTATGTGTAGGGGAATGCACATGTGTATATGTATAGTTATGTACATACTATGCATATATGCATATGTTATATATCTCTATACATGTGTGTGTAATTATGTGTGTGTGTGCAAGTTGCACTTTCATGTTCATTGTGGCACTTTTTATAAAAGTAAAGAAATGAAATTAGTGCATGTGGATAGGCTGATTAATTTTTGTACATATACATAATGAAATTTTAGTCAGTGGTAAAAAGAATGAGACTATGAAATCTGCAGGAGAAAAAAAGGGATAGTTCCAAAAATATTAAATTAAGTTAGGTAACCTAAACCCGGAATTATAGTTGCCTCAAATTCTGCTTCATATGTTGACCCTAGCAACAGATTTTTAGAGTATTGAGTTTAATTCTAGGTGACAATAAAAGCCAGAAATATAAAAAGTTCCCATCTGGGAGGCACTTTAACATAGAGGGGTTAGTAAAACTGAGAATAGAAACATCTACTCAAGAAAGTAGTGGGATGGTAGAGAAGAGAAATGGGGAGAAAGAACAGGCAACTGACTGAGCATATGTAAAAAAGCCACAGGAAACATACTAATTCATACACTTCATAAGTTATAATAAACAACTTGAATAAATATGCCCTCAATGGATGAGTTGTGCTTCTTTGAAAAGACATAGATTGTGAGACACTCTAAACACAAAAATCCATTCCCACTGGTCCTGGCTGCCCACCAGCACTTGATAATAATATGACCTTACTGCTAAAGACATTAAATGTTTTTATTTTGGTTGTTGTTGTTATAAAGCACTAAGGACTCAAACTAAAGCTGAGTCAGAAACATCCTCCCTATCTTCTAGCCTTCGTAGTGCCAGAAGGTAAAGTACTTGTGTAGAAAAATCATTTAGTATTATTCAGTTGTGAATCCTTCAAAAAACAATAATGACTTGTCAAGCAAGAAGTGCCCTAGGATGCAGTACAATAGTAGGATGTGTCATGTGGTTAACCAATTGCTGTCTGATTGGTTTGAGGCCTACGTAGAAAGAAGGCTTCCTGCTTTATTTTGTTGAACTGTACAATTGTCTTTGAATATTGCATGCAAGTATTACTGAGCAGTAGCAACCGGTACATCTTATAATAAGGTCTTTCTTTCTAGAAATATAACTGGGCAAGAAATTGTTCTTCACTTGGAATTCTCAATGATGAAGGTAAGATGGATACAGTAAAACAATTATAATAGTGAGATCAGTATGAAAGTTAGCATTTATGCTCAAATGTGCCATTTCTGAAGGAATTTTTATTCTTTATTTAGAAGTAATATTTTAGGTTTTTTGTTTTTATTTATAAAGTGATGCTTGATTTGAGCCTTGAAGATTGAGTAGGCATAATTCTTACAAATAACAAATACAGCTTATGTGCCAATATAGGTCAATCATTTATATTCTTCTTAGGCCACTGCAAAGGCTGAATTAAGCACATTCAAATTAACCATCAGAAAATACAAACTTCTCTCAACACTTTGAATTAATGCATACTGAGCTCTGTGGTCTTAAGACATGTAACAACATTTTACATCCAAGAAACAGCAGCCACACAGGCAAAAGACTCTGACTGGACAAAAGAAAGACCAGAGCAGTTCTAATAAATACTGAATAAATAATTTCAACACTTAGCCAAAATTCTTGCCTATCTGTTCTCAACTGCATTTAATTAGTCATCTGACAAAGGATACTTTAAATGTATTTTTATTTTCATTACTTTTTCTCCCCATGATATTTTAACACTATTATTATATATTACATATTACACATTGTATATTATATATTCTACATTGTATATCATACATCATATATATTACATGACTATGTTATATAGTGATGTATGTATCTATATGTATATATATTGTATATTTATTTATCTGACAAAAGAAACCATTACATTTAAAACTTTTTACGTGATCAAGAGTCAATTTTAGCAATATTGGCATTGATAGTGCTCATTTCAAAGTGAAGCAGGTCAGTGGTAGATTTAACACCCAAGTGTCATTCCTCAATTGTTTTTGGTCAAGTCTAGTCTAACTGAAATATCTATAGATTATTTTGTTTATGCCTTCAGCATGTTAAGTTTATGCATACCTTGATTGATATCAAATGCTTTAAGATGGCTCTATTTGTCCAGAGCAGAAAGTTTGCTCAGATTCTTCATTGAAAAATTCTCCATTTCTCATACATAGTACACAATGAACATCCTGTATACTTCGTTTTTACTCGTGGTTTATGAGCAAAATCACATACTTGTTTGAAAAAATATCTTGAAAGAAACAAATTAATCAAATTCTTTACATTGTCCTTTTTGTTACCTATTTTCTCTGGTTAACATCAATTATACAAAATAACAGCAACAAGTAATTAGAGCAGTTTCAAAGAAAACACACACACACCACTCCCACCCCCCCACACATACAATACATAGCATTACATGCACACACAGACACGCACACACACATACACAACACACATAGTTATCATAGCCAAACCATACATACAACACACACACACAATATGTAACACTACATACATAGACATGCACACACAGCACACATACATATCATACCCAAACTATACACACCAAACACACACATACACACAATACATAAAAGTACATATACACACAGACATGCACACACAGCACACATACATATCATACAATATACATGCAGCTACAAATTACATAAAAACCACATACATACACACATACACATAACGCACACACAAACACACACATACTGCAACCCCAATTATGTGAAATATGTTTTTAAAAAAACACACTAAATACACATATATATCCCATCACATTCACATGAATACCAATCCTAGAATTATCTCATTCATTTGAAAAATATTCTTCCAAGATTCTGTCTTGGAAATGTAGATGGCATTTCCGGAAAGGAAATGACCTTGGATTTCAAGTTTCATACTTTCTGTGTCACTTCTGTTCAATAGCTAGTACACATGTTATAATACACCAGCACACACAGATGGAGCCCATGAATTCCTAGAAATGAATATCATTGTTATTGAAGTGTGGAAATCAGAATAGAGTGAAAAACAAAACAATGCAAAACAGAATGCTTCCCCACTTCCCCCGGGCACCAGAGTTTTGTAGCACTATGTTCTGTAGACTGATCTGTGAAATGTTATATAAAGCCACCAAATAAAAGACTAACAACAAAATATGGGTACCTTGTCATAGACAACATGTAGACATAAAAGCACAGTCACATCAGCTGTTATTTCTTTTTGTGTCTCTCCAGTCCTCTGACACCCTCTCTCTTTGATCCCGTTGGGTTGAAGAAATACGTTGTCAAACTTGCTAATGGTGATATATCACCCACTTTCAAAAGCATAACAAAAATATTAAAACTCCACAACTTATTCCTTGTTTCAAGAAAACATACTCTTTATACATTAAAGATGGATCCATTGAAACAAGTTCACTAACATGTTAATAATGAGGTAGACTGTAGTAATATGTAGCTGTAAACTCCTTGAGCAGGACAAATTCTTACATATTGTGTTATTTTACCTTCAGAGAAGGTAAACCATTTATTACAATATATATATAAAACCATTTATTACAATATACTTTCTGTTCATGTTTGGGACAGAGACAGCTCTTGATAAACAAAATAATTTCTTGTAATTACTTTGAATCTGTAATAATATTTAGCTTATTAAGTTGTACAAAATTTTACAACACAGCTTTCTTTTAGCCTTTCAGTTTAATGTTATCATACAAATATATACATTTATATATTAATTTCAACAAAGCTTTAAACCTTAGTCTAATTTCAGACTTCCAACTAAGAATAGAGTTGTTGGCACATTTTATTATAGAATTTATTAGTAAACTTGATTCATCAACATAGCAAATAATAGAATTTAAAATGTTGGTGGCTAAATTGCTTTAAATAGGTACACATTTACTAAATTTAATTTGATTCTACAAACAACTCAGATGCACTCACATAAGACTAGAACTCAATATATAAACATTTCTTATACTTAATCATTTAATACATTTATTATTTTATACTTATTAATATTGTAAACCAAGTTCTATGTCATTTCAATAACCTCAAACATAATGCAGTTACTTCTATAGAATTAAAACTTTTAAAAAATTGAACAGGTTATAGATTGACTCCCCTTTTCTGCCCATGTGGTCCAGTTTGAGCTACTTTAGTATCTCTGATTAAAGTATGGGGTCCACATATGGATATGAGTGTATGAGTATTCTGTAAATGTTCTCTGACCTGGAATCAGACATACATAAGCTACCTGGATGTGGTCATGGGTAGGAAGCTTTTAATGAAAGAGTGGTTAACAAAATCACATATTCTCCCCCCTTCTTTCATTCTTTCTCTTTCTTTTCTCTAAAATATCAAGCATAAAGCATTTCTCCTGTAAAACTTAGTATTCATTGTATTCATTGTAACAAGGAATGCAGACTATAGTGGGTAGTGATTATTGCAACTATAAAGAAAATGAAAAGAAAAATGTTTTTTTGTAAATGCTTTAGAATGCATGCAGACTGGCCTACAGAAAAGGACAGGAATTTCTTTGGAAAATATTATTCAGAAATTCGTTGGGGTCTTTATTCAAATGATTAACTGTCTAGAAAATAAGATAATGTGGAAAAACCCATGAGGTAGAGAGGAGAGGAACAGGAGGTGCACAAGGAGCCTTGACAGAATGCTTGGGCTGTACAGAGGGTGGGAGGAAATAAGAGACAGAGCTTGGGGGATGGGGAGAGAGATAAGAGCCAGACCATGTCAGGACTTGAACAATCATGATGCTTGCCTTTTAGGGTTGTGTAACCCAAAGGAATGAAGTTGATGATAGGAATTTTGTGCTACCATTAAGTTGGGACAAGAAGATATGAAGGTGTCACAACATTTGAAGACATCTGGACATTTAAAACCGGCCCTGCATCCTTCCGTGTCTGTGGTGTTGGAACTTGACTAGCGGTGTGATTACTCCAGAGGTTGAGCTACTTTAGAGTCTCTGCCCTCAGATTTTCTCACCTGTGTTACGTATTATGTGGATGAGCTAGGAGGCCATCATTCTATACTCCACAACCTGCTGAAACATAATCTTCCCTGGTTCCAAATCTTGAAGATCAATAAAATGTCTATAACTGCTTTCATGCATCCTTCTTTGCCATGAAGCTAACATTGTTCGGTCCTTGGATCAGAAGTCAAACTATGCCAGATTTGGAAACTTCTGGTATTCAGAACCGTTCAAGTTTGACCCACGGTACAATTTCTTACTGACTCTCATGTAATTACTAGGCATACATTTGTGTGATAAAGCCTATTCATAGCTAATCTCACCTGATTATAAGTCCTAACAAAGAGATGAATGCAACCCACAACATGTAGCCCAATGCTAAATAAAGAACATAAATAAATAAGTAATCTAACTTTCTAATGTGATTTTAGTTTGTTCTGTTATTTAAATGTGATGATAGTCTGAGTTTCTAGGGTTAGTCTACACTTGACTAGTTGTTTATAATTAGCATTCTATAGTATTTGTGGAAATGAATTAAATTAAGAAAAATAAATCAAGCTTGTTTTTAGAATGCCTGAAACCATGTAACTTTTATACATAATTCGATTAAGAGATCAAAGGAACAGAAAAACTATTTGAGACATCTCCTTTTGAATTCCTCTCTTTGTAGACACACGCATTCATGACCTTTGTCCTTTCCTCAGAATCTCTTCATCCAAAAGATGATGCCTGCTGTTGCAACCCTGGAGGGGGACAAGACAAGAGGAAATGAGAGAAGTCTCTGGGCCAAAGTGTAACCTCATCTCATCTGCTCAGGACTGAATATTCTGTGCTTCCGCTCTTAATAGTAAAAATCTTACGCGTTTTCCTTTGTTGGCCATTTGTTGTGGTATTTAAGTGCTGTTAAGTGGAGGAATATTAAAACACACAGACTCCTCAGTTGAGAAACTCTGATGCTGAGTCCCTGGCTCTAACCCCGGCAATCACAATTTTGTATTATCCTTTAACCTTCCGATTGCACTTGAATAAACAACACATCTAGGCCTCGAGCAGTAGCTGGTTAGAACCGTTTTGTGGCTAGTAGGAGAAGAGATCTCAGCGATACAAAAATATTCCTGGCATTTGGACTCAGTAGCTGTTGTACTCTTCTAGAAGGGAAATTTAAAGATGAGTTGACAGAGCGCCATCAGCAAACATCCCACCGGATGTTTTCTTAAGCATTCTGAACAAAGTTCAACTGCCCTCTGGGAGACAACACATATTTTTCCCCCTAATTTATAATTTTTGGAATGATACCAAGCAAAGAATTTAGAGTTCATTAGGGAAAAAAAGAACAAATATAACAATACCCTACTTGTCCTTCATTCCCTAGAACCATTCAGTTCTTTTTAAGTATCTGAGCAATCATTTTGTTGCATCTCTTAAGGACAGCAGGAAGCATCAGTGCTGTTTTATAGTGGCTGTAGAATAAACAGAAAGGCTTTATTGCCCTGAGGTTAAGAGTCTTCCTGGAAGAGGGTTCACTTCTTGGAGAATGTGTTGATGATTTCAGACTATACTTGCTGCTAATTTTAACTTCATAAAGAACAAGAGCATTACAAGGGAACCTTTGAAGGCTTAAACTTACACCGTTTTTCAGATGCAGACTGTCTGGTGGAATTTACTTCTAAAAGATAAAAGACCCAAAGTTTCATAAAGTAAGATAGTTAACATTAGATATGAGAAAGTTTTTATTTTATCTACATTTATATATTTTTCTGTATGCCACTATAGCCTTTTGTGTATTATGGAGCAAAAATAAAATAATTCCCAGCTATGGTACACTTCCAGAAGTAGCACAAGATCTTCATCATCCTGAGACCCCTTTCTCCCTATTCATGTAACACTAGTTTGCTCTGTGTTCAGGGCTGTTTGGGAATTTCTCTTTATCAGATATGTGCCGCTCACTCTTATCCTCTTGTTTATACTGACTGTTCAGTGAGTAGATCCCCTGTCTCTGAACTGATACCATGTAGAAATTCCCAGACGCTACCCTTGTGCCTGTGTGGCTGTAACTCGCAGACTCCAGCATCTGTGCTCAAATCTTTCCTCCCTAGGAGAACAATGTGGCAGATTCAGTCCACTTGTGAAAATGAACTTCAATGAAGAAAATATTGATTACAGATAGAGAAGGAACATAGCGCATTTGTGTGTATAACTAAAAAAAAAATGAGCATCATGAGCTATCCAGAACAGGAATCAAAATCAGAACACGGAATCGTGCTCTGGGCTTTTCCCCCACCACTGGCTATAACCACCAGCTTAAAATCAACACACGCAATGCTCTTCCCAATGTTTCCTCCCCAAAATATGCATATCTAAAATGAATATGGTAATCATTACCCATGAGTTCTTTTAAAGGGAATTGAAGTATTTTTCCCCTTGGTACTTTCTTAGTTTTCTAAGTATATATTGGTGAGGCTCATTCATTAGTGTTTTGAGACAAGATCAGGACTTTGTACTTTTACTGTGGTTTATTTAAAATATTTAAACTATGTTTTACTAAATTTTTGAAAATTTAATAAATACAATGTATCTTGATCTCCATCCTCCCACTCCCACCATAGGGCGCATACTGCTTTATTATGTGCATGATCACTTTAAAGGGCATTGTTCTTGATGCCATTTGAGCTGACTTTTCTTCCAGTTTAAGCTTTAAGCATTCGTTCATGAGAATCATATAGTTCTTTTAAAATTTCTCATCAACCATCTAATAATATGAATAATGCTGTTCTGAACATCCATGCTCTGTGTAATTCTGAAATGTGTTAAGAGTAAAATAGATGGGGTAAAGTAAATGCAGATTTATTGGAACATAACTATTGGTTTCCAAAGAAGATGACAGTGTAGACCTCTACCAATAGTGAATACTTAGTGAATAGTGTACTCTTAATTTGAATTCTTTTTTGGATTATAATATTATTAATACTAGTATAACATCTAAACTTTTTGCAGCTTGGCTTAATATAAAATAGCATTTTACTACAGCAAAGTTTAAGTTCATTTGTGTGTGTGTGTGTGTGTGTGTTTCGTGTGTGTGTGTGTGTGTGTGTGTGTGTGTTGTGTGTTTGTTCATGCATGTGACTATACAGGTATTTCAGGTCCAAAGGAAACTCCTTTGATTAAAAGAGTTTAACCAACAATATGTCTAAGCAACAACTGTCTTGCAGAAAACCCTTGAATATAGTATTGTTTTAGGCAAGACTTTAAGAGACAGATGGGAGGCTTTTATTGTAAAATGAATCCTGGCACCTCAAATCACTACAGTAATAGGTACATCCTCTCTGACCGAGGCCAGACAAGACAGCCCAGTTAGGGGAGCAGGATCCACAGGCACCTAGCAGACAAGGGCCAGTCCTTGATCCAGTTGTTGGGAGACTCACGTGAAGACTCAATTGCTCATATGCTACATAAGTGCTGGGAGCCTAGGTCCAGCCCTTGTATGCTCTTTGGCTGGTGCTTGAGTCTCTGAAAGCCCCGAAGGTCCAGGTTAGTTAACTTTGTTCATGTTCTGTGGAGTACCTCTTCCCTCCAGGTTCTTCAATCCTTCCTCTACTCCTCGACAAGACATCCCAAGCTTGGTTTAATGTTAGACTGTGGGTCTCTGCATCTGTTTCAGTCAGCTGCTGGGTAGAGCATCTCAGGGGAAAGTTATGCTAGGCTCCTGTCTGTGAATCCAGGCTGACAAGCATAGCCTGAGATACTAAGCTCATTGAAGGAGAAGGCAAGCAAGCCAACTGTCCAGGTAGATCTTCTAAGGACAGCTTGGCACACCCCTGCACACATTGGCAGGGATTGCTGCTGAGTTCATTTATGTCCATTTCACACATAGCTGTCAATAGTTTAACAAGTATCATTGTGACAAGGCTTTGACCAACAAAGAGGCATCGAGTTCTCTAAGTGTGTCCCTGTGAATCCACTACCTGTGCAGTCACAGTACTAGTTCTTTCCTCCAGATACATATAGGTCTCCATGGAAATGTGGCTGACTGGCACATTTATCAAAGTGGAGTACACAGTGGTCTCCAAGGAATCCAAATACATAGTCACAGAAGTAAGGCTCAAGAGCATCCTGAGACAAGGCACCACATCGACTCACCTGATATCTACATTTATCAATTTCAAACAACAATATTCTTGAGGACCAACACATATTTATCTTCCTATGTCGTGAAGACTTACAGCCTCATTCATGCAGGAAGCAGAAACACACTCATCCACTTCCAAGTTGCAATGATATCCAGGCACACAGAACTATGGGTATTCATGATTCCATCCTGTCACACAGCCTCACTGTGGCAAGACAGACACTCACAGTGATGACTCTGTTGTCTGCATATTGACTCTGCTGCCTAACTGGCCTGCATTGTCTGGCCTCAGTGGAAGAAGATGTACCTAGTCTTGTGGTGACTTGAGGTGCCAGAGAGTGTCTGTTCCTCAGGTGGGATGCTATCCCTTCTCAGGGAGATGGGATAAGGAACCAGGTAAGGGGGGGCGAAGGAGAAGAGGAGTGACTACGATTGGGATGTAAAGTGAATAGATAGATAGATAGATAGATAGATAGATAGATAGATAGATAGATAGATAATAGATAGATAGATAGATGATAGATAGATAGATAGATAGATAGATAGATAGATAGATAGATAGATTGTGGATGGATGGATGGATGGATGGATGGATGGATGGATGGATGGATGGATAGATGGATGGATGGATGGATGAATGGGTAGATAGATAGATAGACAGACAGACAGACAGACAGACAGATAGATGATAGATGGATACATTGAAAGATGAATGAATGAATGAAACAAAATACTCTGAGCTTTTGAAGTCTTAATATCATGTATCATATTAATCCTCAGTTTTCACATGTCACTGAGCAGGAAAGTCTGGGTGACCAGGAAGTTTCAAGAATCTGCTTGTCTCTACCCTCTAACACTGGGGAAGCAGATAAACACAGAAACATCTAGTTTTTGTTTGTGGGTATGGCTTGTTAAATGTACTATTTGAAACTCAGATCCTCATGCACGCAGAAGAAGACCTCTTACCTTTTTAATGCTTGCACCTCAGTGCTTTCTCGAACTTATATTGCTCATTCCCATGTCCTCTTAAGAAAATGCCTGTATTATCTTTTTTCCTGTTTCCTTTGAGTTGACCTTTCCTTTGAACTTGTAGAATTATTTTTTTTCAGTTCTTAGCCCTAATTCTTTCTAAAATTACCATCTTACATAATTACTAAAGTTTTGAGATTTTAAGTTTAGACCTTTTAATCCATTTGCAAGATTTTGTGTACTTAGAAATGTTCCTTTTCCTCGGTATATCGTTGATGAATCCTCGGCTTTCTGTTTTCCGTTTCTCTACAGTGTATGCCTATATAATATATTTTTCCTTGGGAAGGTGTGTGTGTGTTCCTGTGCATGCGCATGAGCAAGAGAGAGAGAGAGAGAGAGAGAGAGAGAGGGAGAGAGAGAGAGAGAGAGAGACAGAGAGAGAGAGAGTTTGCATGTGTTTTTCTACCTACAAACATCACTGTTACTTTTAAATTTAAAATTGATTTTCTGTGTTAATAGAGCTCAACCTTGTTTGGATTTTCTTTTGCATAGCATATCCTTATGCATTTTAATATTTTAAACTTTGTTTGCATGGTGGTTTAATGAGAAAGTCCTCTGAAGTTTCATGTATTTGATCATCTGGTCTCATTCACATTAATTTTTGAGAGAGACTCTCTTAAAACATTTGCTTATTCTTCTCTCATATAATACAGCCTGATTGAAGCTCTCTCTCCTCATTGCTGGAATTATATGTGCATACTATCATGAGCAGCTTTTCACATAGTATTACAAGTGAAACTCAGGTATGTATACCCACATTAAAAAAATTTGCTCAGTTCTTTTTCAAGCTCCATATATATATGTGTGTGTGTGTATGTGTGTGTGTGTGTGTGTATGTATGTATGTATATGTATATGTGTATGTGTATGTGTATGTGTATGTGTATGTATATGTATGCGTATGCGTATGCATATGCATATGTATATGTATATGTATTTACATATATACACACACATATATATGTAAAATATTACTCTTGATATTCACAGTTTGCTATAATCTCAATATTATTAACATCGTTTAACCAAATGTTCTGTTACAAAGTAGTTGGGAGCTGTTGTGCACCTCTGAAAACCAGATCCTAATGTAAATCCTCAGGTCAATGGAGCTGTGCTCTTAAGAGATCTATGGGGCCTCCACATCTTTCTGCTGCCCATGGCATGTGTATCTTTTTCTGATACACACTCTTGCTGATGGCTTCTGGCACCCTTGCCACAGGACCTCAGCATGTTTATAGTGGAGGTTCTAGAACCGGGAGCTGAATAAATTAATCATAAAATACTCAGACAAAAGCAACCTGGTACAGAAAAGGTTAAGTTTTAGCTCACAAAGCTAGGTTACATAGTCTATTATTTTGGGGAAGTCAAGCAGGCAATGGGGCAAGAGGCTGAAAAAGCTGGTCATGGCCACAATCAAGAAGAGAAAGTATACATCCTTGTTCCACACCCACTTTTGTACCCTTATATTTCTGAATGCAAACCACAGGATGCTGTTGCCCATGATATCCTTCAACCAAACATTTTATCCCCAAAGTTTCAGGAGTTGCTGTGGACCCATGAAAAGTAGAACCTGATGGTAATCCTTAGGTCAATGATGATGTGGCCTTAAGGGACTATTAGCCTCAACATCTTTCTGCTGGTACACGTTATCTGTGTCTTGTTCTGATACACACTCTCACAGATGTCTTTTGCCACTCTTATCAGAGACCTACTTTAACTCTCTGAGTCAGGGAAATTTCTTCAGGCATGACATACATTGACCTGAGCGACACAATTTCCCATTCAAATTGTGTTTTCAGGTAACTAAGGACGAGGCAAGTCACCAGCTAAAATATCAAAATTGCACAGTTGAAATCTCTTTCTGCCTATCACATGATGACAGCCCCTAAATTACGTGTTTTGATCCTGAGCTGGCCTGACTTCTTCATGTGTCTCGGATCCCCATGTTGATGAATCTTTCTCTGTTCCTTTTCTTCAGCAGCTCTGTCATCATACTCTTTCTGAGCATGCTCAGCCCCTCTCTGACTCAGCACTTTTGCAAGTCACCTCTGCCTGGGAGAATTCCTTTGTGTCTTCTCCATGTTCAATGTCCTATGCTTTCTTTGTTTTCCTTATATCGCTCCCTCAGAGATGCCCTTCTGGCTCTCGGATTATTTAAATCAATATCCTTCCACCCCCTCACATCTTATCTTGCCTTTTAAAACACAATATTATGTCTATGTCTTTGTTTATTGGCTGAATCCCACACTAGAACATAAGGGCCAGGAGGGCAAATATTTTATTTGTTCTTTTTTAAAAATCACCAATACTACAGCCTTAAATTAAAGTCTAGCACAAATTAGATACCCCATAAGTATGTGTTGATATAACTAGTGGTAATATAATAGTCATGAAATTTTGATAAAACCTCTCAGTTTTCAGTATAGTGACTTACTAATTAATAAAGCATATTTGGATGAGTTATATGGCTTTACACATGGGTAGTTTTATCAGGAGGCTATGTAAGTTTCTGAATCATAATAAAGTAGATTATGTCTAGCTAAATAAAATTCCTTAATGCCTATTATGTTAGACACACTGTTTCAATGGTCTTGGCCTTGTTTTACAAACAATGTACTTACACAATGAAGGCATTGATATTTAAAGCATTTAACATAGGTAATTAAAGTGTGGCACATTCACAAGCTGATTCTGGAGAAGTATATTTTTGTCACTAGTAACTAAACTTCCTATTCCAATGGGCTTAGTAGTAATCAAGATTCTGGAAAATTGGAGTAGAGTTGGTTTCTTTTTGATATTAAATGGCCCTCTTGGATCCTAGATCTTGATTACAGAAAGCCAATCTTATCCAGATTTCCAGTTTACTCAAGTTTTCAACGCAATACTGTGTCCTTCTTCTTCATGGTACATTTATTATTAATATATTGAGTCTATATGTAATTATGCAGTCATGTAAGGATGCGGTGTCTCCATTTGTAAAGTGTCTTAGCTTTGATTTGTAGGTACTGCTGGTCTCAAAGGGAGTTATTGCAAGTGGGCAGATATATTTCCCCTGTGCCTTGCCTCTCAGAGTCTCATTACTGTACCAGGAACCCTCTAGGGATTCTCAGTCAATGCTCACTTCCACTGTCATGTAATAGGGTTTTTTTCCAGATACTTGCTTCCCTGGGTCTCTAATAATTATACATCCAAACAGAACCTTCACTGAATCTCTATGGGCATGCCCAATGCTGAGGATACAGATGGTATTGTCTCAGAGAGGAGCTTCTATTTCCAGGTCTTTGAGGGACTCTTCCTGCACTGGGGATAGGGGCATAGGTTGTACTTTCTAGGTTCCATGATGAATTATCCATGAAGAGAAATCATTTATATTTTGTGTTAAAGTGGTATTGGAGTGGAGTACTCTTAAAAGAAATGGGAGAGCTAAATTTCCCATGATTAATATTTCTATGATCATTGTTTTCTGATTGTAATAAGGTCAAAAGATCTGAGATGCATGGATAGAAAGAATGAGAAGGGGCAGAGGCAGGGAGTGGTGACTAAGTGTCAGTTGTGACCATATTTGCAGGGATGTGACTATGTGGCAGATATAGAATCAAACATATCATATTATTTTCAAGAAGCCTTTCCTAGAGACTGCTGTTACTAGGCAGTTTCAAGTACCTACTCATTGATATTTTTTATAAATGATGTCATTGCCAGGTAGGCGATTTTTCCATTAGGTCTACAGCTTCCTTCTGGGCCATTCTACACGCTCTGACTTCATTAAGCAGACACACAGAATCCCAAGGTAGAACATGACTATTTCTTTTAGCTGGAGCCCCCTGAACAGAAGAAACTGGCCACTTCACATTTATAAAAGAATAGATGAGGTCAATGAGCAATAGCCCTCAGAGATGACAATTACATCTGGCAAAATATGACACTTAAAATGACACTCATCCTTCTGCATCTGGCTTGCTTTAGTTGCAATGGCAATCTTCAGCTCAGCCCCCTTTTCTGTAAACGACATGATCTCATTCTTCTGAGTAACATGCCTCTGTGTATATGTGCTATAATTACCCACCCATGTCTTGATGGGTTACGTGTTGTTCATAATATTTGTTAGAAGTGTTTCTAATTTGATTTTAAGTTTGAATGGCTTGAATACTGTTCTACAGTAAGACTTGGTCTTAACTGACATGTCACCTACGTAATCCATACAAACACAGAGAGTGATCTTTCTTTCTGGATAGGCTGTGCACTTAATAATTATAATAAAAAAACAACCTCATAAAAACAACAGAATAAATCCATCCTGCCTTTGACCAAATGAATGCCTTTTTGGAAACAGACGTCTAAATCACTTTATATAACATCAAATACAGAGATTCCAGAGTATAAAAAGTCATGCCTAGAAATGTTCAGTGAATGATGGCGGTGGGGGGAGCTAAAAGTAGCTAATCAAGATTGCTCATTGGGTAAAGGTAATTACTGCCAAGCCTGACAACTTGAGTCCTATGACTTGAACCCCCACCCTGGAAATAGATACCTGACTTTTTCAGATTATACCTGCATACCCTCTACTGTATAATTTAATTTTCTGTTTTCAATTGGTTGGTCCTACCGCTAATATTCTCTGTTCTTTATCACTGGGAGTCTGTTTCTTTGGGGCTTCCTCTCCCCCTCTCTGCCACCCCACTATTGGTCTTTTATATCTGTAATTTTATACCACTAAAAAATTATTCCAACCATCATGACCTTTTCTCCATTGTCTGGATTTTATTTGATTTTTTTTTAAAATGAAACTAGAGAGTGTTCAAATCTAAGGATGTTTGGAATATTTTGAAGGAAGTCATTGGAAAACTCTTTTGTTGTGATGCTGGAGAGACGGCACAGCAGTTTAGAACACGCACTGCTTTTGCAGAAGACTTGATTTTGTTTCCCAACACCCAGATAGAGGCTCACAGCTATCCAGCTTCAGTAGACCTGATGGTCTTTTCTGTACTGTGAGTGCACCAGGCAAGCATATAATGCATATAAGTAGACACAGGTAAGTACTTATGCACATAAAATAATAATAAATCCTTAAAATATTCTTACCTTAATTTTCTTTCAGTGTCAACGTTCTAGTAGCAAACAGACTGTTACAAATGAATAGAATTTTTCTTGCTGAGAAACTTGATCATATCCAAGAGACCTTGTCCCTTTTCTTGCACTCAGCTTCACTAGAAGGTTGAGGTTTGCTGTCCAGCTTCTAAGGGCAAATTCCAGAGGGGTAGGGTGTATTCCAGTGTGATGAAAAGGTGGAACATTCACAGCTGTTGGAAACAAATCAGGACACATCAATCATGATAGATGGCACTGGGCAAGTCATGAGTGAAAATATAATAATACCTTTTGCTATGTTTTTATTTGAAATCCATTGGCTCTGAATGAAGTCGGGAAATCAATCTAAATGGATAGAAAGGACAAGTAGTGTCAAGTTAAACCATTGATATTTTACCCACCCTGTGTTAGTAAATTATCCACATGTGTAATTACTGTGGGATTTGTGGCTTTTGAAGGAATTCTGCGTTTGGATGAGTCTTCCAGCCAATTGTGCAGATAATAGCTCTCCTTACACCTGCCCAGCTAGACAGTTTGATCCAGTATTTTCTGCATATCACACCGATCTTCAGCTGGAAAGATTTGATCCTTGATGGATGAGGGCATTTGAAATATTCCTGAACACACCTCATTGGTTTCTGGCAGATCTTATTTAGAATGTGAAGAACAAAATTCTGAGGGAAAAGTAATGCAAAAGCCAAGTTTTAAGTCCTTTGGAGATTCTTTCAAAATGACACCCATTTATATGGAATTTTGTGCATTTCTTAAAACACATATTTCAAGGATAAATGGAGCCATGATTAAAATCATGACCATTTAATGGGCTCTTTGCCTATTTGTATGTGAACTTTAGAACCTGCCCTGGGGTAATATATAATTCTTATAACAATGCTTTTGATTTTCATTATCTAACAAAAATACCTATGAATTAAAATCCAGAACCACATTATTAATGAACTATGATTTAAGTGGTTTTTGTATCTAAAAGAGTTTGTACAGGATTTTTAGTCTGGTATCATATAAATACTCATGTTCATGATTTTTATGATATTTTCTTTAACTCCTCCTCATTAGAAAAAAAGCAGAGAAGGGAACAAATTAAACATGCTATGTAGTGCCTTTTAAAATGAATGGTACTAATTGACCCAAGTGTCACGGTTTTCTCAACTCATTTGATAGTTAGATTAGTCCAATGCTCATAAGTTCCAAGATCCAGCATTTAGAGTTCAGTCATTAAACTTCAAATAACCTAACTGATGTTAAACAGTGTTTTCAGAAATTGGAGCTCTGTAGCATATAGAAATTTTACTAGGTGTAAAACACTCATAAAAGTTATTCTTTTTGAAAAAGAATAACCCTGGTTTTAATAAATTGCAACAGGATTCATTCTTTCTGCAAATGCTCAGAGGCTTAAAGCTAGAGGCAGTACTCAAGCAATAAATATTTATCTTGTCCCTACTATGTGCCAGGAACTGCATCATGCTTTACTCAAAAGACAACCAACACAGCCCACATGGTTCTGCTTTCATAAAGTCTCTGAAGTAACTGAAAGACAGGGATTATACAAAGAAAGATGTAAATGTTGATAAAGTAAAGTGTAATGCGCAATGAAGAAAAAGAACAGGATACCACAAGAATGAACAATAAGAATGAATGATTAATTGGAAGATAGATTTAGGAGCAGCATCTCTTAAGATCTGGGATCTAAATAGAAGCAAGAGGTAAGATTAGCTAAAGAGAAAACTATAAGCAAAGTGTGGTAGCATATGCTTTCAACAACAGAATTGTAGGGTATGATACCAAAGTCGGTGTTGGCTGCACAGTAACCAGCCAGGGTTATTTGAGGTCTTACCTCAAAAAGTCAAAGCAAATAAGATTTGAAAAATGTGACATCCAAGCAGAATGAAAAGAAAATCTTAAACTTGAAAAAAAAGAGGGTGATTCCAGTGTTGGAACAGAAAATATCAAGACGGCGAGGACGACTTGATTAAGTCTGCATAGAGACAGTGACATATTAAACCAACAGGGTAGAATTACAATGAACAATAGTCTAGAATGAAGAGGGAAACCTAAATAAAGTCTAATTCTTTGATTTTTTTTAGGTTGTACGGGTGAGTTCTTTTGTTGTTGTTGTTGCATTTTGACTTTTCATGCTTTTGTGAGAAGCATGGTATTTAAAATTCTATTTTCTTTAAGAAAGTTTAACATGACATTTAGTGTTTCTATATAACCATAAAAACAGGTTTCTTTTTAAAAATGTTCGAGGACTCAAACTTGGGTACTTGTATATGCTAGATAAACACTACCTCAGAGTTGTATTTCTAGCCCTCAGAATTGACCTTGTTATATATTCTCAGGAGTAGCATATTTAGAAGATCCTTCAGCAGTACTTTCAGATACCTTGAAAGTTAACTCCTTAGATCCTCAGATTGGGATGCAAAATAGCTCAAACGATTTCATTACTGGCATCAGAAATTCTCAGAAATTAAACCACCAACTTCTCCGAATGTAAATCAAATGCTGTCAACCCCAGATTTATTTCATCTACCTAGCTTTTTGGTTCTTGTGTTGGTTTTATTCTCAGGCTTACCCATATGCCCCCTGAGTTCCAGGACATATAGTACTATGACAGGGTGATAAGCCATCTTTTCACGGGGCTTTGGATGAAGTATCTCATGCAACATTCTTGCACGAATTCATTCTATCTTGAGGCATCTAGTTGAGGCACACTTATGGGACTTGGTCACTTAGACTAAGGCAACGGGATATAGTGGCCATTAAGGCTCAAGTAACTTAGAGCCTTACTATTTTTCTTTTTAAATATAAATTGAGATGAATCATAAGAAAAAAAGTTGATATGACAGAAATGCTCTGTGCCTAGAGTCTTTCCCTCCAAGCATCAGCGATTCAGATGATGTGGATTATGTTTTAGCTTCTGTTGAAGTATAGAAGTTGGAACAGAGATGTCACTGTATCAGTAGAATGCTTGCCTAGTACACATGAAGGTCTGAATTCCAATCCAGCATTCATTAACTGGCACAATTGTACATGCATGTAATCACAGCTGCTGTAAGGTGGGGGCAAAGGAGTCAGGACTTAAAGGTCATCCTGTGATATGTAGTGAGTGCCGAGGTAAGCTTGCACAATTTGAGTCACTGCCTTTATATACTTTTTTTAAGTTACAAAAGAGAAACGCAATAAATCTAATGCAGAATAATCTCAGGAACAGAGGAAACCAGAAAGAGTGGTTTCTGTTTCCCCTTCTGGTTCGGTATTAAAAGCAGAAACTTTTGGAGCAGTGAGATTGATAACTCATTCCATCTGACTACTATATGGAAATTATCCTGCCTAGCAAATAAATCACAAAATAAGTTGTGTGTTTCATTTAAATTGGTGGCTCCAGTCCCCTTATTTTGTGTTTCTTAACAATATAACATTTGGTACATCAAACATGGGCCTAAATTTACTTAGACTTCAAACATTTCTTAAGAAACTAAAATTATATATGTATCTTTTTATAAAAAGAAAATAGAACACACATGCCTCATAGTATATATACCCAAACAAACAAAGTCTTGAAGGTTATATAAGATGACTTTATAGTTAGGCTTTTCAATGGAAATATTCTCTGGTACATTTGAGATAACAATATTTGAATTTATAAGCGATAGTGAATCAAATTTATGAGCATATAAAATAACTTTTAGAAGTATAAAAGGAGAGCATACCATCTGTGAAATGATAATATGTCTCAGTGATAAAAATAGACTTATACTGTGTAACTTAAATAAAAATAAGGGTCAGTGAAAAGCCTTGACCTGTACAACATTGGCAAGCAAAGTATTTTTAATCTTAAAGACATTGTTTAACACCTGTGGTTAGTTTTAGTTTGTTTCTCATTGTCTGACTGATTTAAAAAAAATAGTTGGGGCTACAACAGTTCTGGCAATATTAGGGGAGCATTTTGAATGGAATGAGAATTTGGGGAGCTTTCAAACAAGATTTTTTTGATACAAGAATTTCAAGGTGGAGCATCTTAGCCAGAGTCAAATGTACAGAAAAATGCTTTGAAAGTGAATTTTACTCTTTTCATCTCAAAAAACAGGTTCTTATATTTCTCTCAAATTTCCCAAAAGATAATAGGGAAGACCTCATGGAAAATCATGTCACAGTTATGTTTCTGATTTAATTTAAAATAAATTGTGTTCTATAAAATTCTTCTGTTTCTGTTCTGTTTTGTTTTTATGGAGAAAGAGCAAAAATATAATGAACCTCAGAAATGAAGAGTAAACCACGTATTCTGTCTTTACTTTTTATTTTCTTTTCTCTCCCTCCCACAATTTAAATTATTTTCTTCCCCCTCTACAACTAAATATATAGAAATATAATTCTGGAGGGGTTTAAGCTTAAAACTGTTTTAAGCCCAAAATTAAAGGTGTGCTTTTCTTCTCTGTCATCATGGAAATATTACAATATTAAATAGCTACTAGTTTTCTAATTTTTGATGGGATCTTGTAGAAATCCAAATGTATGCTTATTCCTAAGTTCCATATTTTGTTTTATAGTAAAAAGGGTGATTAAGTGATTAAAAATTAATCAATGTGTGTGTGAGAAGTAAAGGAAATATACATAGAATTTCTATTAAAATTATACTTTTCACATAGACCTTCGAATTATTTCCTAAGGCAGAAATAACTGTTTATATCCTTCCTGATCGTCAGATTCTAACCAAGATAGATTAATTTGTACCATAGAGATAAGTAAATAATATTCCATTTTGAATCATTCCCAAAGAGATGGTATTATACCATCTTCGGTTCTTGTTTCTATAAAATAGATTCCTATACTTTTCTCTACAGAAAAAGAATATTAACATTATTTCATTTAAATTATGCTAAAGTAATGCTAGTTATAAAAATAACAGAAAGTGTGATTAAGGTGTTCTCACTGTTATATACTATTATATGCATTATAATTATATATTTACCATTATATGCATTATATCTAATAACCAACATTTAGGCAAAATTATTTTGATTAACTCAGGCACTCCTTTTTTGTTTGTTTTTCTTTCTCTTTCTTCTTTTTTTCTTTTCTGAGTGTCACAGTATTGTTCCTTTATAGATTGCTGGCTAACCCCTTATGTTTAGCTATTTATTTTTGGCCTGTTCAAATGGTCAAAGAGAACAGGTATACCCTTCTCCATTTATCAGTAGTTTTTAAAGACCTTCTGTAGCAGGGTTGGCATCCTCTTCTTGGTCTCTATGTGAGCTTCCAGCATTCTGGCTAAACATGATGTTCTAGCCCCATGTAATAAATCTGTCCTGACATTAAGCTATCTTCACCCAGCACAACAGAAACAAGAGGACTGACCTCCGTGGGAACATGTTCTCAGAGTCCTCAAACTTGCATTCTGGTGGTAAATAGAAGAAATATCAGCAAGGGAAAGCATAGATCTGCCTTTGATGATCTTACCATTCCTTCCTTGTCTCAGGATACCTGTACTAAAAAATGTAATTGAGGGTAAATATTAAGTGATGAAATGCCTCCATATTTCCTCTCCAACATGAGTATGCACACCCTTCTCTTCCTCATGTAATAGGATCATCTTCTACATCTTGACTTTTCCCATTGGCTCGCCTTGTCCAGCCCCGATATAAGGGTTTTTGCATTGTCTTGCTATATCTTAGTCATAGTGTTTGGTTGTTATCTCTCGGACATTTGCTTTTTCTATGAATGGAAATGGAAGGGACTATTATCAAGATATGGTGTATGAGAGAGAAACCTGTTTTCAATTAAAAAATCAAGTTCTAATATCGATGAAATATCACCACCATTTTTCCCTCTTTCTATTTTGGGAAACACAGTTTTCTTCATTTCAAATTCTTTGTTGTACCTAGATCTAGTTTCCACTGGTTTCCGTTTTCTGACAGCAGATTTTCAAGGTTCATATCTGTGAAATTTAGATTCCTAAGGAAGTATTCCAATCAGATTGATCCAGGTTTGTTCAACCACAACTAATACATAAAATCAAATAGGTGTAAAAATTAAAGAAAATATCAAATATAATTCTATCAGAGTCCATGATATCCACTGAACTCTCCCCTCCTTATTTTCAGCTAGGTTTTTTTCCAGGGCTGAAAGCTGTAGGAATGTTCTACTACTTGATACTGCATAATAGGCATCCCCTGATAGAATCCCTAAATCTTTCCCATCTTCTGCCTTCTGTCTTCATTAATCTTTCAGCTGAAATCTCGTGCACCAGCTGCCAAGTCCCTGCCTAGTCTGCCTTTTAGTATCTCTATCACGGATGGAATACTTCACTGTTGAATGTTTACACCAATAACAAGAAGGTCAGTACAAGAAATGGGTAAATAATTACACTGTATAACTTGAATTCCTTCCTGGTGCCCTTGTCACTGCAAGCAAATGAGGTTCACAGCATCTGCACAGCACACATGGTTAGATATAACCATAGTATTATCAGCAAGGTATGATAAAGAAGGGCATCCAATCTTTCCAAAGTGAAACACTTCAGACCTAGAAGTAACATATGTACCTGTTGGGCATAAATTCTTTAACCATAAGTGGTGAGTTATAATGGAGAAATATACAACTTTTCTTAGGAAGATAATTAGCCCCCAAATCCTGAGCCTTATTCTAGCTAATGATTTGACCTGCCTGTATTTTATTGTTCTCATCACTAAAATGAGTCAAAGTATATTGATCAGAAGTGGGAAGCAGGTGATTTTTTTGTCTTCTAAAGTTGTGTTGATAAGAACAGATACTACGCTTGATCTTATCCAAAAGGCCTAGAAGTTTATCACAGGAAAATGGATGGAACTAGAAAATATCACCTTGAGTGAGTTAACCCACAAACAAAAGGACATACATAACATGTACTCATTTATAAGTGTTTATTAGCCCACAATCTCATAATATCTACAACACAATATACAAACCATATGGAGCTTAAGAAGAAGAAAGATGAAAGTGTGGATGTATTGGAAGGGAGAAGAGAGAAATACAGAGGGTCAGGAAATCTAATAGGGAGAGGGACCTGGAGAAAGGCACTAGAAAATCCCTGATGCCGGACAAGCAAGAGGCTCCAGGACACAATGGGGATGACTTTAGCAGAAATATCCAACAAAGGGGGAAATAAAGCCAGTAGAGACCACCTCCAGTAGTTATGCACAGCACTCAGTTGAGGGCTGGGGCCACCCACCCATCTCAAAATTTTTACCCAGAAACATTTCTGTTCAGAGATAGACAGGGATTAAAAAATGGAATAGAGCCAGAAGGGATGGCCACCCAAAGACCACCCTACCTAGGACCCATCCCATCTGCAGACACCTAACATCTGACACTATCACTGATGCCAAGAAGTGCTTCCTGACATAAGCCTGGTATGGTTGTTCCTTGAGAGGTTCTACCAGCAGATACTCACAGCCAACCATCGGAGTGAGCCTGGGACCCTTGTGGAAGAGCTAGGCGGAAAGACTGAAAGAGCTAGAGGGGATTGCAGCCTCATAGGAAGAACAATATCAACTAACTGGACTGCCCAGAGCTCCTACGGACTAAACCACCAATTAAAGAGTATACATGAAAAGACCCAGGGCTCCAGATACATATGTAGCAGAGGATGGCCTTATTCCATCATGGGACGGGAGGACGGTGGTCTTGTGGAGGCTTGATGCCCCAGCATAGGGGGTGCTAGAGAGGTGAGGTGAGAGTCGGTGAGTGGGCAGAGCATTCTCGTAGAGGCAAAAGGTAGGGGGAGAGGGAAATGGAATGGGACATGTGGGGAGGGGTAACCAGGAAGGTGGAATATAATTTGAAATGTAAATAAATAAAATGATTAATAAAAAATAAAGAAAAAAAATTAAATTGTGTTGAGGTATTCAGAGTTTAGCAAACATCAGGAAGAAAAGTACACTTTGGTCCGGTGATAGCCATGAACAACTGGACCAACTGCATGGACAATAGCAATGGTGCAAAAAAAAAAAAAAAAAAAAAAAAAAAAAAAAAAAAACAGATGCTGCAAGAGATCCCATGTCTGATTTTGATGGTTCCATCTAGGCTAGCAGCAGGGGATCTTCACAGAAGTACTCAAGAAGCAGAAAGCTGAGCACTCTGAGTACACATCTGTCAACGTAAGAGGAGCCCTCACAGAGGGACCGGGAAGAATGATGATTCTCATGGTGTTGTAGAGCATAATCCTTCAAGGAAATCAGCACCCATCTTCATCAGATCAGTGTGTCGGCTTGCAGAAGGCCATCAGCAGTGATGCTATTGGTTGTTTATATCCCCAGAGGGAGTGGTTAGAGTCGTTGATCCCTCCCCTACTTTTCCACCCCTATGCCATTTGCTTACAGTTATACCCTAGTAACATATAGGCATCAGGTCTTCTGAGATGTTACCAATATATATACTTGGAGAGCTTCCTTGAAAAAGGATCCATGTATGACACCACTGGGAAGGCATAATTTATTAGTGGGTGAGGACTCTCTAATGTGGCTGCTTTCGGGTCACCCACACTTCTTCCAGGAATTTCTCACCCATTATCTGTAAGTAAATCCAATATACTCATTCATCCGCTATAACAAATGCTGATGGAATTGTACTTTGACACTGGGACTTAAGGAGAACAGGGTAGACATCGCTTATGTTTCCCCAGGGAAGGAATTCTTGCAACACATGGCCACCCACAAAATCCATCCCAGGAAACTACATTTTTTTTTTGTTGTTGTTGTTGTTACTTCTAACCCCTTCTGTCAACACAAGCATGGCAAATGTTTTCCCTGGACTCTTCAGCTAGTGAACATGTGAAAGTTTTCATCAGGGAGCAGAATTCATCATGTAAATGAACAGTTTTCCTTCTTGGATGGCTCCACTTGTAACCCTTGGGGGATATTAATCACTAGAGCTTCCTCCATGTGGTCCACAGAAGGGGAGGAAACCAGGGAGGAGTGGAAGACAAGGACACTCAGGAACATAAAGGATGAGGTACAACATTCACTTCTCTTTGAAGTTCCTTTTCCAGTTGTTCTTGAGACCAGTGTGATTCCTGAACTTGAATTCTCTAAGATGACTCAATATAATTTTTCAATATTATAAACGTGCTTCCTTCCTTAAGGTAATCCAAATTTGTATTTACCAAAAATCATGAGAACTGGTAGACCTAAAGCAAGTGTGTATTTGACTGTAAGGTAAGCTTAGATATTTACACCTAATGGCTGGTTTTGTTGATGAATTATTATATAGTACATATTAGGTATAGATTATTTTGATGCCTGGCAAATTTTACAAAATGCATAGTTTTACTTCATCTGTCCAGAAAATTAAAATGAAGTTCGGAAACGAGATTTAAATGACTTTAGATTAAGCAGACATTCAGTGGTGAAGTGCCACTTTATCAGTTTACATTAGCTCCTCTAAATCCTGAACCCTTAGGCGCATGCCTTCACCACTATCTCCTAAGATTAAACCCAGTGTGTATTCCAAGTGGCAAATATGAAGTCATGAAAGTACACAAAATTTTGGTTTCTCCCACTCTTCACCATTTCTCAGAAAAGGAAATCAGTGTGGTTTAGGGTCTGGAATGTTGATTGGATAGAGTTGGGTTTTAGGGGAGCCTGCTATCAAAGACAATCTTTCTGTATATTGATATATAATCTAGATTCCTGCAGTTTTTGAGGGGTTAGTTGCAAAGAAAATTGTGTAACAGCTAGTTCGCTCAGAAGTGAAATCTGTTCATCGTTTGGCTGGTATTTACCAGTGCCAGAGGTCAAAAGCTACCAGTTCAAGTGATAGTGCATTCTTCCTCAGTGAATGTCTCCCAGTCTGCAGGGCCTTGTAACTCCTTTCAAGTCTATCTGTGTTGCCTTCCCAGTATTTTAATCACAAACATCCAGTCAGCCACAAACACATTCCTCTACCATTCCTTCATTGGTGTCTTAAGAATGAACTAAACTGTGAACTTACTTTCAAACAAAACCCGAATAGTTGAAATGTCTGGCTGCTTCCTATCAGTACAGAAAATATTGATTTGCACAACAGCTGCAAGTCGTTTCTGTGAGGATTAAGTTATACCCAAGGAAAGGGAGGTGGGGGGAAGGAGCTGCCTATAACAAGGAAAGCATAATGTTCTCCATGAGCACAAATACACATAACTGTGTCTTTTTAAAGTTTGTCAATATGAAAATGGCTTTGAAAATTAAATGAACATCTTTTTCTATTATAAGGCATTGAATTTCCAGATGAGGAGTGTCAGGTCGTAAATTCTTAAATTCAGTAACGAAAATGGGAAGCAGGATTGCAAAAACTAAAACCATCAGCTACAACAGCTAGAAGGTCAAATGTTCTAAAAGGTCAAGGTTGCTCTGGAAAGAATAGGAAACATGCTATTTGAGCATTTTCTCATCCACAGCTTCTCCCCAGGAATGATAGAACCAGTATCTTTTTGGACTGACCAAAATTATGTAACAGTATGAAACACAAAATAGCTAACAAGTCCTTTCAGTCTACCACTGTAGCTTAGCAAGTCCCCTACTTGTATGTGAGAAACACTGTGACAATTGGTGCCCCAGGGATGAATAGTCCACAGCCCCTGTCAAGCTGTTGTGGGGTTCAAGTTCATTCAGGAATTCCAATATCTATATATATTCCAATATATATATCCAATATATTCCAGCACTGAGCATACTCAGCCCACCTCCAGAGGCTCTGTTTGTTAGTAGCCAACTTGTTTATTAAATCATTCAATTAGGCTCTCAGGAAGCAAGGCATGGGGGCTGAGAGCAACAGTTTGAGAGCCAGCTGCCAGATGTAAGTCTCAGCTTTCCTGCTTAACAGAGAGCCTTTAACAGCTAGTGGTTTATCTCTGGGAGCTCTGCAGAGTGTGTGGGGCTGATGGGACCCTGTGCGGCCAGAGCTGTGATGGGAAGGTGGGTCAAGAAGATAGAAGGTCTGGGAAAGAATAAGTTAAGATTTTCTTTTTAAGTTTGACAAGAATGTGTTTCCGTGATGACGTTTTAGGTTTTGTGATGGCTAAGCTTGGTTGTCAATGACACGAACTTATGAGAGAGGATGGCATTACATTTTAGAAACTGCTCCCACCAGACTGACCTGTGGACTTCCCTTTGAGACACTTTTGAAAATTATGGTTTGTTCAAATAATATGGGCCATCCCTTTATGGATGGCGTCATCTGAGGAAGTAGGTCTGGACGATAAAAAAACAAAAAACAAAAAAAAAAAAAAACAAAAAAAACCAAAAAACAAAAACCCTGCCTACTGGCCCAGAAGCAAGCCAGTAAAAAGCATTCCTCCATGGCCTCTCCTTTAGTTCTTGTGTCCATGTTCCTGCCTTAATGTCCTCTCCTAGCTTCTGTCAGTGGGGGACTCTAACCTACGTGTAGTTTGCAATAAACCCTGCCCTCCCCAAGTTACTTTTTGGTGGACCTCAAAGGTACTAATGCTGTTACCCTTTAATACTGTCCCACATGTTGTGGTGACCCTTAACCATAAAATTACTTTGTGGCTACTTTATAATTAATTTTTTTACTATTATGAATCATATCTGATATGTGATCCCAGTGAGGCCGTCGTACACAAGTCGAGAACCATTGCTTAGCCAGAGAGTTTATCACTGCACCAGAAAAGCAAATCAGAACTGTTCCCAAACAAAGAGAATTTAATTGAATAAAGACTAAAAATGTTGTAGCTTTAACTGTAATTGCAAAGGAAATCAAAAGGGCAAATTCTAAAGTGAGACCTTTGATAACAAACCCACTTTAGCCTGTTTCCCTATATCTTCACCTTTTCTCTCTTAGTGTCAATCTCAAGCAGACGTTTAGCTTAACAGTGTTTGCTGATAACATGTTTTGTATGTAATGAAAATTTCTTAGGATAACTCTCACCAGTCTGAACCATCAGATACCCTGTAATTTAAACTATCATTGGTTTGGTCTGTTGTATTTTGGGGAACTCTAGTACCACAGAGTCTGAGACAATAGCTTCCCCAAGGGAACTTTACAGTGTGCTTTACAGAACAAGAGATGATTTGGGGGCAGGGGCTGCCAAATAATTTTACCTAATATTTCAAGTTTTTTTTTCCTTTGTAAAATTTGAGGGGTAATGTTAATTACCAACTTGACAGGAACTAAGAATGGATCTCTGTGCATGCCTTTGAGGGGCTTGTTGCTATGTTAACTAAGGTTAATTAAGTTAACTAAGGTTGTGCCCTTATGGGGACTCTCCCATGATACAATAATGTCAATGATACAGTAATACCCATAGGTTGGTAAAGGGTGTGGACATAAACCACTCTGGATGTGGTTTCAAGGGGACAGCATCTGTTTTATTTCGTGTGAGCCACAACTTATATGGTAGAAGCTTATTGACTGTGATGGGTGAGTACATTTCGTCAGAATGTACAGGGCTTACTGATACCACTATACTGATATATCTATCTATATATCTATATCTATATCTATGTCTATGTCTATGTCTATGTCTATGTCTATGTCTATGTCTATGTCTATGTCTATGTCTATGTCTATGTCTATGTCTATATCTATATCTATCTATCTATCTATATCTATATCTATATCTATCTATCTATCTATCTATATATATATATATATATATATATATATATATATATATATATACACACATACTGATACTATATAGAAGAGGCACATCAGAGGAGACCCGGAGAATGCGGGAACCTTTGTAGACACAGACTTCCTCAGAAGTCACTGTTTTTACATCAGGAACATGCTTCTTATATAGAAGCAGAATATGCCTGGTAGGTTGACTGCCAGGTCATACCCTATTTCTTTTTTTGAGGTGGACATATCCATTGTTGTTGGCAGTATTCTCTGGTTGGGACCTTGAACTGTATTAAGATAAGAAAAACTGAGAAGCAGTGTGTATTCATAGCTGTCCATTCCAAATTGTAGACATAAAACTTCAAATTCACGGTGCCTTGACCTTCCCCCCCAATGCCATGATGGATTATACATTGCAACATAGACCATTTTTCCCTAAAGCTGCTTTTGCTAGATACTTTTAAAATCATAGCAACAGGCAAAGAGTCTATGACACCAAGTGATGTAGTTTTGGTTACATGTAATCAATGATATATTTTCGTTCCACAATATTTTTTCATCCCAAATATTGTTTTCTTACTTTTCTACAGTTTCAAATAGATTCTCTTTTATATCGTTCTGTGATGGTAGAAAATGTATTCATGTCAGTTGCCAGGAAACACAGATTATGACTTCTGCTCTTGCCTATGGTTTTCCCAGCTTATTCCAGATCTGCGTTCCAGAAGGTTTATAACATCATGGTTTCAGATGACGGGGCTTGGGAAGTTAGAAGCTCAATCCGAATTCCTCTCACATACACAATGGTACCCACATTGTTCTTCTCTCCCATCTTTCCATGGAATCTGTTGCCACTGGCATATGTGAAAAAGCCTGTTTTATTCCTAAGTGGTGCACACATAGTGTCTTTTATTGACTCGACAGAGAACCACTTTTCCCTTTCTCCTTTTGTAATAATGCAATTACATTTCCAACTGTTTGCAATGTCACCAAAACCTAGAGGTGTAAGGTAAATTCAGATTTTTCTCCCAAGACACAGTGGTACCATGTGTTCATGTCTTTAATGCTTCTGACAACCATACTTAGGTTTGATGAACCCTGGAAGGCTTTCAGTATGTTTAGACTCACTTAGAAGCTTGCAGCCTACTCTGTGATAATTAACTTCTGTTATAAGGAAGGTCATGGAAATCTCCTTAGGAGATCTTTCCTACCTCCATCTCTCCTTTCTCTGGCACACTTCTTCTCCCTTTAGCTTTATATTATTTAAAATTAACTTTAGAATAGAGAATTTCAGGCTTTTAAACAAAATTATGTTCTTTCTATGTCTGCTGTTAATACATAATTTTGACTGTTAAAGGAATGTTGCTTTCAGTAACTCAGAAACCATTTTTATTACTTTAAGTATCATTTGTTTAGAACTTTAACATTGCTGTTTTAAGAGTTTATTTGCCTTTACTTGCATGTATATACACCACACATGGTGAGGAGTAAAAAACCAGAAGAGAGCATCATCTTCACTGGGGTTGGAATTCCAGATATTTCTGAGCCATCACATGAGAGCAGGATGGAACTCGGATTCTCCTAAAGCAAAGTCAGATAACTTGTTATTTTTATATTATCCCCTGCCTGTCTGTCTGTCTGTCTGTCTGTCTGTCTGTCTCTCTCTCTCTCTCTCTCTCTCTCTCTCTCTCTCTGTCTGTCTCTCTCTCTCTCTCTTTCTTCTTTCTTCTTCTATGTGATCCTTTTTCTTTCAATGTGATTTTAGTTCACACTGGCTGACATCAATAGAATGTTTTCTTGATAAAACTTCTATAGAATCCAGATAAGATCTTCATTGGTATCCATTGAGAGAGATGGGTGCTTTATGTCAGGATTAATTGTTTTTTCAACTGTCTTAGGAAAATTTATGCTCATCTTTCCTGAGATAGAACTTTTAATATCTTTTTCAATTATAAAAGTAAGCTTATTTATGGTAAGCCATAACCATCTAATATGCTTACTTTAAGCAAAAAAAAAATTCATATGAACCCTTTTGAGGTATCACAGGAAGGGCATACAGCAGGAATTTAGACACCATGTCACTGTGGTGTTTAAGAACAACCTCTGACTATTATTCACATCTGGCCTGGACTACATCTCATTCTACACTGGAAGTTCAGGAGCCTGAAATAAGAAAATGACCCCTGAGCCTGGAAAAAGAAGAATGTGCTGTTGTGTAGCAAGCTCTTTCACAATGGGGAGGGGGAACTCCTAGAGCAGAAATCAAGACAAGATCATAAAAGAGGATAAATTGTTGCCTGCGTATGTGGGAATTCACTTAGTTACACAGTGATAAGTTTCTAAGTCTGTAGTTTATATGCATTATTGCCTAGGGCTGGGTATATTATCAATCACCATTGATAAATGTTCCTGTTTTTTGTAATTTTTTAAAAAACCCAGAAAAAAAAACATTTATATTCTTTCTACCAGTGAGAAACTTTTATGATAACTCATTTAATTGCTTTCTTTACATAAAGCTTTAGCTGTATCATGTCTATAGAGATAGAAAAGATGTCTATGAGACAATGTAAAATATGAGGACAAATATAAATTAAATATAGTTTTATAAATTTTTAAAGGGCATAGGTAAAATACATTAAAAGAAAAGAAATGAGAGGCATCCTGCACCATTTGATGGAAAAGAGGACAAATTCACTCAAAATAGGTCTCCACAATAGCTTTAAGAAGAGACACAGTGAATCAACATTCCTGTCTAATCTCTGTCTTTCCTCTCTCCTCTTCTTTCTTATTCTTACCAATGCCCAAACCTGGTGAGCTGGTGCTGGATCACCTCAAGTGATCACCACAGATCAATTTTAACAATTTGACAATTTGACAAGAACATTCACACAAAGGCTTTGCAAATTTTCTTTAAATATTTCTGTGAGATCTGTTAAGTTTTTTTTTTTTTCCTTTGTGATTAATCTACAAACATTTCCCAAACACTACTACCTTGTAGCTTTGGCTTTTTGTCACAGTAATGTTGAAAATAAACATTTCATTCCTTAATAGTGTATGTGGAATTTTCTGTAAATCTCTTATATATTTCTATGTAAGCTTGCCCACAAATGTGTTTCCACTAAATCTGAGATGCCTAGACGCTATGGTGAGAAACATGTCAAGTACCATTTCCCTGGCCTTAATAACTCTGTTCACAGAAAAACTCTTCAGATTTTAGTTGGATGCAGACCCAGTAACTTTCAAAGGGGTTGAGTGGCTCTTTGTTTTTGAGCAGATTGTTTCTTGTGAAAGAAAGATGGCCTTAAATAAAGATGAAGATGCTTTTTTTATATATATATACAAAATAAAGCTGTCATCTTCAGTGTTGACTAACCACTATCTGTTAATGGTAACTGTGCCAAACATTTTAATGAGAGTGATACAGACGGCCCTTATTAAAGAGCCTGGAGACCCCATTGAAAGAGGTGGGGGCTGATTAAACTGAAGCAATCCCCTTCAATAACCCTACAGAAAGAACAACAATATCAACTGACTAGACCCTCCAGAGATCCCAGGCTCTAAACCACCAACCAAAGATATATGCATGGGTCCATGGCTTCACCTATGTATGTAGAAGAGGATTGCCTTATCTGGTATTAATAGGGTGGGAGGCCCTTGGTCCTGTGGAGGGCTGTTGTTCCAGCATAGTGGTATGCTAAAGTGATAAAGCAGGAGTGGGAGAGTGGGAGAAAGAGCACCCTTTTGTAGGCAAAGGGGAGGGGGATGGGATGATGAGACTGAGAAGGGGGACAACATTTGAAATGTAAATGAATCAAATAACTAATTAATTAAAGAAATCATAGGAGAGGGTTATGTTATATATTGTGATGTATTGCCATGGGTATCATTATCTTCATTTTTCAGTAGCCCATAAGTGGTAGAATGAGGTTTCAAATTTACAGTGCTGACACAAATGTCCACTGCCATTAAACAGTACAGAAAGCAATAGGCTAGAGTGTGATTTGGTAAAGATATTTTGTAACCAGCATGAAAACTAACGATTAATTAATGATAGTGCTCCTATATATATATATATATAATATATATATATACACATGCATATATAATATATATATGTGTGTGTGTGTGTGTGAGTATGAGCACTATATATTAGAGCATATATATATGCTCTGTTAGCAAAAGGATATTGTTAACCATTCTAAGAAACATTTTGGATCAATCTGTTTTACTTAACTACCGGAACTCCAATTCGAACCCAGTTGAAGAGAAAAAGATAGATAATACATACCTTTTCACTGCTGTCTTTCAAACATTTTATAAAATGGTCCATAGCAATTGCTCAGTGGACACTTGTTGAACACTGAGCACACGTATAAAACCACAGCCATAGAATGAGCCCTGTATCAGACAGATAGAGAAAGGAAAATTAGATCCTGGGCTCATGGAGAATTTAACCTGTTTTCCCAACCCTCTGAACTTTGCATTTGTGTGTGTGTGTGTGTGTGTGTGTGTGTGTCTGTGTGTCTGTGCGAGACAGCACATGTACACATTCTTTGTGTCTTGTGTAGGGTTGAACGGAATTGTCATACATGTAGAGAATATTTAATAGTAAATATTATAGTATAAATTATAGTAGTATAAATATGAAGTACGTGATCCAGCCATAGCAGAATATAGGTTGTGTGCTACAAATGTCTCATGCAAAAATGTTTAGAGAACTAATTTTCAAGAATGTAATAAGAAAATAATTAAAGCATCTAGTATAACAGCTTAGCTGGAGAACCATTTAAATTATAATTGCTCATTTGTAGTCTCAAATGTTCTATATTATATAGTGATCTCTCCTTGATCTCAACGCTGACGTGCTTTATTGTACTTTTTCTTCTTTTATCTGTTAACTCTCACAGCTGAATCTTGAATACACACAATAACAGCTGAAATCTCATTCTATTCTTATTGATTTTAAGGGAATATACTGAAACAGTGAAATGGTTAACTCAGAGAGGAGACAGATTATATAAGAAAAAAGTAATTTTTGCAGATTCACCTAACAGGTTATTAATATATGGTCTATTTCAGCAACTCAAAAATTAAACATACAAATCACAAAATATCTAATCAATGACTGGATAACTGAATTGAACAAATAGTTCTCAAAAATGGAAGTTCAAATAACTTGTAAATATACAAAAATTTCAACTTACTTAGGCATATAGGAAATGCATATTGAAACTCCAGGAATATACCATCTGAATACCTATCCATAACAAGACATCATAACTAATACTGGCAAGGCAGGAGTGGGCAAGGCAACGGGAGACTTACATTCTGCTAATGTGGATGTAAGTTTACTGTAGCTGCCAAAGAAATCAGTCTGGAGATTCTTTATAATCTAAAAATAGAAATACCACATGGCCCAAATATACCAGTCCTGCTTAGAAGTCCACATTAATACAAGTCAACATGGAACAGAAAGAATCCCACACACTATGTTTATTATTGAATTATTTATAGCAATTATAGAATCAGAATTTTTGTTCATCAGAAATTAGTAGTAAAAAATGGCAATTTTGTAAATAGCGTTGAAGAAGAATGAGGTCATATCAGTAGCAGGAAAATGAATGGAAATGTAGATTATCATTGTAAGAATGATTAGGTAGGAAAAGAAAGACAAGAATAGCATGCTATATGCAGAACTTAGACATATTGTGTGCCTGTGTCCTGGTTAGTATTTATCATCAGTTTGACAGATGCTAGATGTCATAAGAAGGAGTTTCAATTGAGTAGTTGTCTTTAAAATGTAAGTCTATGAAGAGTTATCTTGATTGTCTACTGTGGCCATAGGCTATAAAAAAAAAAGCTATCTAAGCAAGAGGCTATAAGCAAGACAGAGAGAAACGTAGCCATTAATGTTCCTCTTTGCTACCTGCCCCAGGTCGTTGTTCTGATTTCCTGTCCTGACTTCCCTAAGTGATAGACTGTGACTTAGAAGCATATTTCGAAACTACATTTTTGTTTGTTCTTCAGGATACTTTTGTTCATGGAATCTTCACACCAAACCAAAATTAGAGTAGAACAACACGTGTTTGTGTGTGTGTGTGTGTGGTAGAATAGGGACGAGTGGGAGGACAGAGAAGGGACAGTAATGACTATCATTATGACTATCAGCTAGGATATGTATGAAAATGTCATGGTGAAACCAATTATTTTGTATGTCAATTGAAACTAATTTAAGTAGTTATAAAATTACATTGATTGTATATATTTCGAACATACTTATTATTTTCCTACCATTCATCGTAAGGTTATCACAGTGTTATCTCTTGGCTTTAAATTCACTACTATTCATTGCCTATATTATATAACTAGAGTAATCCTTTAACACCTATATATTTTTTATTTCTTTATTTTTGTATTTTATTTTTTAACATGATGGTAAGATGTAGCTTTCCAGAATATTACAGAGTTACAGAAAGAGTTTTTTGAATTTGTTGTTGTTGTTGTTGTTGTTATTGTTGTTGTTAAAATGGGATTATTTTTCTCTTCACTGGATTAACCAATGCCTAGTTTCTGCCATATGGACTGCTTTTTATAACACCTCCTTTGATACATTTTAGACATTCCAGGATTGAGATCCCAAAGCGTAAGTAGTTTCTCCAACATTAACTTCTCAAGTGCAAGTTCTATAGCCCAGGGCATTTCTTTAGCACCAGGCTACTCTAGTTCACTTAAGAATGGCTATTCCATCATATATCTCTGAAATCTTGATTTTTCTTCTTTTCCTCCAATTCCCCAGAAAGACATATTCCCATAAACATTTCCCTTATCTGGAAGAAGAGAGATTTCCTGGGGTTAGATTTTAGTCATTTTTATGACAGGACATGACAACCTCTGTTACCAGTCTCCACAGCATCTAAATCTCAGATGGAGTGGACACGGGGATATAGGGAGTTTTCCTTGAACTGTGCCGAACACCAGACCCAACACTAAAAATAGAGATGGTTTTCATGCTTGCTGTGTTCTTTAGAATTCCCTTCCATTTTCTGGTTGGTCCTGGACTGGTAATGTCAGCTTAGGTCAGACTTTTACATTCCTATTTTCCTAAAAACATTTTATCACAAAGATTATGAATGAACACTAATGTCAATTTTGTCTGAGGTAATTGAAATGGTTTGTATTGTGGAATTTGTTAATGTGACGGTCCATATTCATTTCGATATGAACATTTTATTACTGGAGTAAATTCAATGTATCCCCGGTTTTATATGTGGTTATGCTTGGTTGGTTAATGTTTTCCTTAGGACCTTATTTCTATGTACAGACAGACTGAGCCACAATTTCCACTTTTGTTTGTCCCTGACTTATGTTGGTTTCAAACTCATATAAACCTTAAGAAGCACCTGGAGTAGACTGCAATCTCCTATTTTTTCATTTCCAATCGTCCTTCTCATCCTCACACAGCTCCGAAGAATCTTCTTGTTTTCTGTCTGCATTCGCCTTAGAGATTTAGCATCCTTATTTTAAGCTGTAACAAAAGCATTTTCTTCTTCCTTATGTAGCTGTCTAAACTAACTTTCTAAAGTCATGACTTAAAAATCTGCTTACACATCTAACAGGAATATCAGCAAGCTAGCTGTGGGTTATGTGTTATCAGAAAATTTTATTCACTCAAGACTTAAAGTTGATACAGAGATTTTTGCAGTTCAACCTTTAAACACCATCCTAAAGGTACTTTACCATTTCATTAACTTTGTTTATTTTCTTTCCAGCCAATGAGCTTAGATTTAGTGAGTGTCCATTTGAGCTTTAATGATTTCTGTTTGAACTAATGATTCACATCTGCATCTCATATTGTATTAGTTCATGAGATCTTAGCTTATTATGAGAGCAGACACATTTTTAAGCCCTCTAGTTATGAACAAAGGCAAAATGCAATGTTTTGTTTTTAGTGTCTGACCAAAGATGATAACATTTTTTCCAAATGCCCCAGCAAGCTTTGCCATTAAATGCTACTTTATCAGATGGACATGTGAATTTGGGTCCTACATAGCAGGAGAGATTCACTAATGTGGGAAATTGAGCATAGCACAGCCCCTGGGGGCTGTCAACAATGCCAGCTTATCGTTCAAAGCCAGCACACATTATTCTTCTACTCCTGTTCTACTGGCTTCCTTCCATGTTTTCATGGTTTCAGACTTCTCCCTACAGTCATGATGTCTGAGCCATATGTCTGTATGGCACCATCTTCCCTGATTTCAAAATCACTCTAGGTTTTCAGGGTTTTGAAAATACGCCCACAACAAGACCCCTAGTTGTACTTTGGCAGCCCCAAGAAATATTTTTTTTTTCCTGTATGTTCCCTGAGTCATTTATTTTGTTTGAAATTCTCTATTCTAATTGGAGATTCACTCTATTACTTGGGGATACAATGTTAATCACACATCCTATTAATATTTCAATTAAATAGTTTGAGTCATTCAATAACTTTTCAAACTATGTTCTCTTACACCTTAGGGCTCACATTCTACAAAATGTGTGAGAAGGACATAAGTGTTAACATTGTTAATTGTTAATAATACACTTAAATTATGTATTTTGCATATATGTCATCATTGCTGTAACTTTGTTACATACTACTGTAACATGTAGAATATACACCAGGACATTTTCTAAGATGGAAATTAGAACACTTGTTTAAGATCACCCAACTGATTTTTGCAGCTTAAATATCCAAATTTCAGCCTCATGAACAGGAAGCTACAGATAAAAGAAGAAGAAAGTGGTTGTGAGTGACAGTACCAACCAGTGTAGTATCAACAGGTTTGGAGCTCAGGGGACACAGAGGGACAGAGTCAAAGACAAAGAGGCTCTTTCCTTACTTCTGAGAGGTCTTATTCTGGCTTCAATGCAGAAAGGGTTCATAGGAAGACAGTGTCCCAAACACCCTAAGGGTGTTCTTGGCAGCAGTGAGATTCCATGTTCCAGCCACATTTCCCCATCTTCTCAGGATGTACACTGGCTGTGTGGGCACAGAGAATGTATTGTGCTCAGGAAACACTGCCAAAGCAGATTTTGAGTGTCCCTAGGATATTCTTTGTGACTTTCAAAAAGCACCTGCGTAAAATTCAGCGAAACTGTCAGGCATTCTGATTATCTGCATTAGTTACCAGCAGTAACAGTTTAGCCACTGGGGTGATCTCACCTACACCCGCAATTATCTTTAAAGATAGCCTTCACCATTTCTACCATAGATGGTTACAAAACCATAAATCAGATCAATCCTTACCGAAGTCCAGGATTTTTCAAGCAGCAAAACTGCTGTCCAAACCCAGCTATCTATTTCTGAATCTAGTCTTCCTGATTCCTGTTTCTCCACTGTGCATGCTAACTTCCCATGATCATTTTTACAGACACTTCTGTGTCTTCAGTTTGACCCCAGCAAGCAAAGCATTCCTTTCTCAATACTTGGCATTTCTCATGACCTAAAAATTAGAATTCATTGATCTTCCTATAAAATGAATTCCCCGGTGAATGTTTTTTTTTCTTTCATTCTTTCTCACTCACCTTCAATAAGCGTCAGTATGCCCTCCAATCTTGTGATTCTCCATTCAAATTGTTCAGAGAGTGTGGGGTTCTGATGCAGTTATCACTTTGAACATGAGGGTAAGTGTCTGTGTATACCACAGCTGTTCATCTGTCATATGGTACACAGATGACAGGAACCCTCTCTTTCCCACAGTCACCTCACAGAAGTGTTTTTTCAAATGTTGACAACAAAGAGTTTCCCAAGGCATTATGTCCTTCATAAATCTCAGCATTTTCCTGCTTAAAAATTTCCCTAAACTTTTTCTTTTTACTGCAAAAATAAAAAGGAAATACAAAAAAAATGTTATCACAGAAGTTGAGCAGAAGAAGGGGTTGTTTTAAAATACCGTAAAGATGTAACCCTGGAATATTCCATAATGAACAGGCATCAGTATTTATCAGTCCTGACAACATTGTAAGTTTGATTTTTTTCAGAGGTCATGTGATGCTATAGCACTTACAATTGTTAGAAACTTAAACAACTACAACAAAACAAACAAAAACAAAAACAAAACACCAAAACCAAAATTCTACTTCCTTTCTTCCTACAGGACAGGGGATTGCTGACATTTACCACCAGCATCTGTGTCCAGCATTAGCCATCATCACATCTTGAACTTGTATTTGGGTTTTGCTATCATTTGCACAGAAAGAGTTACCAGGGAAACATTTGATTCACTTGGATACCTCAGATAACTTATGACTACTCCCCAGGGTGGGTTAGTTGAACCACAAGTGCTTCTATTTTTTTCCCAGCTGCACTGAAAAGAAAAGGTTGGGTTGGCATCAGTGTTGGCTTGTACCAAATTCAAAATGGTAAGAGAACTTTGAGGAATTTAAAAATTTAAGCACTCATGCTACAAAACTGAAGTTTTCTTCCTCTTCTTCTTCTTCTTCTTCTTCTTCTTCTTCTTCTTCTTCTTCTTCTTCTTCTTCTTCTTCTTCTTCTTCTTCTTCTTCTTGGATATTCTCTGCATTTACATTTCAGATGTTATCCCCTTTCTGCTAATCTCTTCTCCCTTCCCCTTCCCATAGCCTCCATAAGGGAGTTTCCTCTCCCAACCTCCCTTTCCCACCCAGCACCTTGGTATTTTTCTACACTGGGAAAATGAGTCTTCTCTGGACCAAAGGCTTCTCCTCTCATTGATACCAGAGAATGTTATCCTCTGCTGCATATGCACCTGGAGCCATGGGTCTCTCCATGTAAACGCATTGGTTGGTGTTTTAGTCCCTGGGAACTGTGCTGGGTTTGGTTAGTTAATAATTTTTGTTCTTCTGACAGGGTTGAAGTTCATTTCAGCTCCTTCAAACCTTTCTCTAGCTCCTTCATTGTGGTCCCCATGTTCAGTTTGATCATTAGCTGTAAGCATCCTTCTCTGTCTCAGTATGGCTTTGGCAGAGCCTCTGAGAAGGCATCCATATCAAATTTCTGCCAGTAAATACTACTTGGAATCAAAAATAGTGTGTGAGTTTAGTGGCTGCATATATGGTAGATCTCCTGGTGAGGCAGTCTCTGGATGATCCTTTCTTCAATGCCTGATCCTCTATTTGTCCCATTACTTCCTCCCATGAGTGTTTTATTCTCCCTTCTAAGAAGTACTGAGGCATCCACCTTCTGTATTTCTTTGAGCTTCATAATTTCTGTGAATTGTTCCTTGGTTATTCCGACCTTTCTGGGCTAGTATCTGCTTATCAGTGAGTATTCTTTTGTGACTGAGTTACCTCACCTGGGGTGATAGTTTCAAGTTCCATCAATTTGCCTAGGAATTTCATGAAGTCATTGTTTTTATAGTACTGCCTGAGGGCCCAGCTATAGCACTCCTAGGCAAATGCTCAAAAGAAGCTCTAACATCTAACCAGAACACATGTTCCACCATGTTCATAGCAGCCTTATTTATAGTAGCCAAAAGCTGGAAAGAACTCAGATGTTCTTCAACAGAGGAATGGATATGGAAATGGTGGTACATTTATACAATGGAGTTTTTATTATGTGATTCAGATATATTCAGATTGTACATATATATAAACACATATACATCATACACACACACACACACACACACACACACACACACACACACACACACATACACACACACACACACACACACATACAGTTTTAGGTATATGCCAGAATAGGTTCATGGGGCTAGAGATGACAGGCAGATGACAAAGCTTTGTCTCTGAATCATTGCCTTATAGTAATACAAAGTTTTCCAAACTGCCTAAAGAAACATCAAGGATCTTGGGACAAGAACATTGCCATGTATTTCAAGACGAATGTATTTTCTGTGTCTTAGAAATGGACCCCTTTCCTTATAACCTCTTTCATATATTAATGTCCATAGTTTTATAGTTTTAATTTGAATCGATAAACCAAACGGAGCATCCTTTTGAAAACGATACACTGAGATTTATAGTCAAATTGTAGGGTTTTGCCTTTTCTTTTCCTTCCTTTGGCTATTGTGAGTACACTACTTGCCTTTCACCGTGTGTCTACTTAAGAGAAGCTCAGTATGAAGAACAGTGAGCAGTCATGAGAGTCGTGCCAATGCTGGGCTGTGGCATCTCATCAAAGGAGCTTTTTCTTCTCTAACAGTATCTGACAGTTGTGAGGTTGATGTCTGTAACACTGCTGACTGTTGAAAGCAGAACGAGGTGTTAAAATGTGGAAAGCAGAAAGCTTGCTCTATTTGCATACATTTTTACATATTGTTTAGAATATGACACCTTGGGGCTAAAAATCCCACTAGTACCACACAGGGAGATGCTTCATCTTGCTGGTTTTCCACCATGTTGGTCTTGCCCATTTCCAAATAATCAATGTCTGTATTCTTGAGTTCAGTTCAGACATTACTTTCTTCACACATTCATCACTCATGTGCCTGACCCTCTCCTTAAAGTCAGTTGTCATTTTTTTGTGTTAAATAGAGGTATGGATTTCACTTTTTTTTTCCTCATGAGGCAAATGTTCTAGCTTTATTAAGGTCAGTGGGGTTTGTCCCTTACACCCTCTCTGGACTCTCAAAGTTCCTACCCAGAAGCCCATCATGATGTAGTTTATCTTGGAGTTTTTCTTCCTGCACTGATGATGAAGCAAGGGCCTTGTACAGCTGAGGAAGTGGTCTACCATTAAACTACAAATAGGGTACTGCACAAGATGGAACACCAGAGACAGCTGACAGTCACTACATGTTAGCCATGTTCCCATCAGTCTGGAAGGAGACATTTGGACCTGTGAAGTGTAAGTGCTAATATTTCTACTTCCTAAGTTTTGTTCCAAGTCTTTAAGACAGGGAACAATTAGTAAATTCACAAACCCAGGAAGCTCGGCTGTGGAGCTGATGTCCTTAAAATTAAGGCAATTTGTGGAAGAAAAGAAGAATATGAATTTATCAAGCAACTGAAGAGATCACAAATCAGGGGTCAGATTATGTGAATCAGTCTCATATTGTTAGAGCTTTCAAATAACCCAAGCGCCACATAGATGTCTTCGAACCCCTTCTATTAGAAAACAGATCTACTTGGGATATCCTAACCTCCTCTAATCTATTACAAAAACACCATCCATATTTCTCTCAACAATTACCTGGTCACCTTTACTCTAGTCTGTGAGAGCAGAAAGCAAATCTAGAACTATTAAGACTCAAAGCCCTGTTATTAGCTCTAAGGTTACAGCTCTTTAATTCCCACACAGGATGTTCTGCCTATGTGGTCCTTAGACTTCATTTGCATCATGTTCTTCTGAGGCATTGTAGAACAGGTGCTGCTGCCTTCCGGTGACAAGATGGAATAAAGCCTGCCTTCCATGGACTTAAGCTTTATTCCTTTTTGAGGCTCTGTCATTGATCCCATTCCTCCCATTTTAGTCACCTTTTCAAAAAGCATATGTCATTCTTGTTCTTTGTCCTCTCCCCTCTTCAGGTTGAGTAGGCATGACACTACTCAGTAACTGCCTTGAGCAATTCAATTGTGGTTCAAATACTTGGGTTTTCTTTGGAAAACTTGGACGTTTGCACAGGCAGATGCAGTGACTCCGTTGTCATTTATATGCCATGAAATCAACACAAGGGAGCAGATTGGGGAGGGGATGTAACTGCCAGCTGGAACTTTGGATGAGAATGGTGTTCTTGTAAGCCCAGGAGCCACTGAGCACAGTTAAAGCTTGTTGACATTTTGGCAATGGTTTAAGGCTGCGTACAATACCCAGGGTTTTCTGTCCTGCTGTGCATGCTTTTAGGGAGCATGGGACTGATCAGCTGCACAGTGGTGAGCAACCAAGTAACCTCTGGGCATGACACTCTGGGGTACACCTCAGAGCTATTGTCATCATATCAAGATTCATCTTGATAAAACAGTGTCAAGCACACTTTTTTTTGTATTGTCTGATATTTCTGTACTTACTTTGTAGAAACAGAGCAGTATGATTTTTCTTGCATATGGAACATACAAAGTTGATGAGTTCTGTAGAACTTTAGTGGTGTATATAAAATATATCGAATTAATTAAAATAGATGGAACTAGAAGATTACATCCCAAGTGAGATAAGCCAGACCCCAAAGGACATCTATGTTATGTACTCACTGATAAGTGGATATAACCATAAGGTTTATACAGAATACCCCTGATACATCCCATGGACCCAAAGAAGTTAAACAAAAAGGAAGGCCCATGCAAAGATGTTTGAATCTCACTTAGAACAAGGAAAAGAACTGTCATAGTAGGCAGAGGGAGAGAGAGAGAACTGGGTGGGAGGTAGAGAGAATAGGAGGAACAGGAGCAGGAATGGAGGGAGAAAGGAGAGAGCACCAGAGGTCCAAGAGAATGAATGGAAATCTGCAGCTGCTAGGGGTATTGAGAGAGGTGGGAGAAATCTCTAGAAAGTACCAGAGTCCTTGGATGAGGGAGTGTTCCAGAAATCAATGTGGGTGATGTTAGCCAAGATGCCTAACAGAGAAAACATAGAACCTCAAGAGACCACCTCCTGTTGCCAGAGAGGATCGTCAATGGAGAGATAAGGATACCAATCCATTCACAAAACTCTCTGTCCAAAATCTGTCCCGTCTAAAAAATATTCAGGGACAAAGATGGAGTAGGAATTGAAAGAATGGCCAACCAATAACTGGGTCAATTTGAGATCCATCGCAGGGGCAAGCACCAATCTCTGACACTATTTATAATACTCTGTTATGCTTGCAAACCGGAGCACAGCATAACTATCCTCTGAGAGACTCCATCCAGTAGCTGACTGAAACAGATGCAAAGACCCACAGCCAAACATTAGACAGAAGTCAGTCAGGGACTCATATGAAAGAGTTGGGGGGAATGTTTGAAGACCTTGAAGGGAAAAGAACTCTACAGGAAGCCAGAGTCAACTAACAGGGACTCTTGGAAGCTCTCAGAGACTGAACCACTAACCAAAGTATATACATGGGTTGGGCTGTGCTCTTCCCACACCACACATATGTAGCAGAAGTACAGCTCAGTCTCCATGTGGGTCCTTGAAAAATGGGAGCAGGGTGTGTCTCTAAAGCTGTAGTCTGACTATGGAATTCATTTCCCAACAGGTTTGCCTTGTCTGTCTTAAGTGGGAGAGGAGGAACCTAAGCCTGCAGAGACTTGATTTTCCAGGGAGAAGGGAAAGTGGGGAAGCAGGAGAGAGAGCAGGGTTTGGGATATAAATTAATAAACGTTTTCTTTCAACTTTCTTGCCCATGCTATGAAATACATATCTTTTTTCCTCTTCTTCAGCTTTTTATTTAATAAGGGTATTGCTAGCAGAAATATCATATAAAAGCCAATAATAAATAATTGAAAGCCAAAATGCAAGTTAATTTCTCCCTGCAAATAATATTCGAATCCTCATCAATGGAAGAAGACAGTTCTGTTACTTTATAATATGGAAAGTTCATTGTAGTTTTCTTAAGGTGTTCTCATCAAAGTTCTCACCAAATTCTGCCCTCCAGCCTATCTTTAGGGAGTTCTTAGCTATTACTACTGATTCTCCATTTGTTATCGTAGATTCTTAACATGTTCCCCTTATAAAAAATCCTTGACTTTTTGAAATTATAATGTAATTACCTCATCTCCCTTCCCTCTTCTCCCTGCAAGCATCCCATTTCTATCTTTTAAACACATGCCTTTTTTACTTTAATATGTTTAAACATATCCCTAAGTACATAAATACAAACTACCTAGTCTGTATAATGTTACATGTATGCATATGCTTTCAGGCATGACCGTTTTATTTTATTTTACTCCTGGAGCAAAAAAAAAAATTACTCCAGTTATAGGTATACATCTAAAGATTTGGAGAGAGGAACCTCAGATGAGCGAAAGCATATGATGTTTCTTTCTAGTTCTGGATGAATTCATTGGATATGATCCTTTCAAGTTCCATCCATTTAATTACAAATTTCATCTCCTCTTTACAGCTGAATAATATTCCAGAGCCTATATTTACCACATTGTTATTATCCATTTGTCTGTTGAAAACATTTCTGTTGTCCATTTCTTAGTAAATTTGAACAGAACGTCCATGGGCATGTTCTTTTAACATTAATGTGCCTGTGTACCAGTTCTACCTGGAACATATTCCTTTAACTCAAATGCACATACGGACTATCTAAAAGTGTGAGCACAAAGGTTCTTCATTAGTTTGGGTGGATGGTCAGAATATGTTCTTATCAGTGTCAAGAAGTGGTAAAGGGCTGATCCTAGAAAACATGTTTATGCATGATGAATTCATACTTAAAACAGTGGGAGGAAGACTTTCTGTAACGAACCTGTCAGTCATTTAAAAGGTAGACGTTGATACTCTCTGTGTTCTAGGAAAAAAATGGAATTCTTCACTCTATTGATGAGCAATTCCTTGTATTTGTCTCCCTTGAATACCACCCACTTTCATGTGGCTCTTCTTGCATTTCTCACATTTAGCAGTTGCTGCTAAACACACCTCCCTACATAAATTCTTGCCCACTCTTTGAGGCCAGCCTTGGCTACATAGCAATTTTGAAGTCAGTCTGAGGAGATCTCTCTCTCGCTCTCTCTCTCTCTCTCTCTCTCTCTCTCTCTCTCTCTCTCTCTCTCTCTCTGTCTGTCTGTCTGTCTTATCTACAAATAGCATATATAACCACACAATTAATGTATCAGATAGTTCAAATGTTTCTTACTGACTTTTATATGAACCCACACATTTCAATTTTTTTAAAAAAAATTGAAATATTATAATTACTTCATTCTTTCTTTTCTTCCTTCTAACGTATCCTACTTGACTTGCTTTATCTCCCCCACTTCTCTCTCAATCAAATTTGACCTCTGTGCTTTCTTAAATGTTACATGTGTATTTATGTAGGAATAGTATTACTAAAGATTTTAATATGATCACAAAGGTCCTGATTCTTTTTGTCTTCCCATGTTTAATGCTTCAGCCAGCTTGGAGTGAAACTCATTAATTTGATCACAGTCTTAAGCTTTCCAAACTGCTCCTTTACCTAGAGCATTTCTCTTTAGTTTTATAACTCTTGTGACCAATGTCAGCCCTTTGTCAGCTGTCATCTCAGGAGGGTTTCAGGCTGCCTTTCAATGGAGACTGACTTAAAGCTCTGGCCAAGGATGAATGGGAATCCTGTGCCCATGGGAAAACATTCAGGTTGTCCTTTCCCTTTGGCTTGTGAGTGGGAATACTCTTTGAATCAGTGCAGCTTACTGGAGGCCGCTGGGCTTATGAGCTGAGATGTCCTGTCACCAAAGGGACCTGACTCTTCAGAATGATCCCTTACACACTTTCTCGCATTTCTCACCTCTGATCCTACACTCTTCTCAAGAGTTTCAAATCATGGCTATCCAAGGCATTTTTTTTACTGCCTTTTATGTTCTCCTAGTGAATCTTGACTTAGCTTTTGCTGTTTAATTAGTACTCATAATCTGAGTGAACACAATAGCATCAAAGAAGCTTTTGCCTCAGGAAAGCAATAAGGTAGCCAGTCTATGGGCATCTATGTCCTTCAGACAGCCCTACTTGACTTTTCAGATTATTAGGATATGATGTGAAAAGCTGCTTTAGTATCTTCACAAACATAGATATATAATTAAATATGAAATTTCGTCTGCTCTGTCTGACATTTTATTATGTGAGAGCATAGACTTTCTCTGTCTCTGTATTTTTAAAGCTGTTGTGACCTAATGTCTTTGTGTCTTAAAAAGTCTAGTCTTTGCAACAAAGCAAATGCCAACAGATACTTAAGAAAAGGGTGATTTTTAAAAATGGGAAGGGAATATGATATTTTGATTCATCTACTTTCTCCTTTTTTAAGACAGATGTTTTTATCAATTTTTAAGTAACCAGACTATTAAAAAAAAAAGGTCCATAAAATGCAGCCTAGTTTTTTGCTTGTACTTCAAGCAGTATGATTGCTTCCAGTATGTTCAGACTCTCCAATGTTATACTTTTTCCTGTGGCGTTCCTGAGATGATTAATAGAAAAGTTAAATTATTTACATATAAAAACCCCAGCTGCTCATGAATCTGAAAGTGTTTAAAACACTGCCACACACAACCTCCTACTGATTCATAAATTGTTTCCGGTGACATATTGCCTTTGTATTTGGTGAAATATTATATTTACGTAAGAATTATGCGTCAAAAAGAAAGATGAACCTTTGAGAGCATCCCAGGGGCCCTTTGTAATTTTATTTTTTGGACCTTCTACGATGCCACCTCTTGCCTTTTTTTCCCTTGATTAATGTCATGTCTATTCATTTGTGAAAATATGGGTTGAAACTATTTCTTACAGCTCTGCTGTCACTCTGGGCTACAGTGGGAAGAAACTCCAGGTGCCACACAGCAGTCCCATATGGCCTCTATGACCTTTCATAATTTGGACCACAGGTACTCTGGGCTAGGAGACCTTTATGAGCATTTTAGACAGCGTTACTCTACAATTATGTTTTAACTTTCCAAAATGACTGTAGAATCAAATAAAACTCTGAAACAGTCATGTGGTTTTCTTATTCACATTAAACAGGAAGCTAATGTCCTCAGTTTCCATACCTTACACATTCTGTTATTCCGAAGTGATGATTTGGCTTTACTTTAAGCTGTGAGTGAATCAGAGAGAATTATCGCTTTAGGTCTATGGTAGGCTCTAGGTCAACAGCAGCTGTCAGCACAGCAGGCTTTCAGTCTGTCTTTCAAGGGAAACTGACTCAAAGCCAAGGATGAATGGGAGTCCTGTGTCCATGGGAAAACATTCAGGTTGTCCCTTCCTTTTGGCTTGTGAGTGGAAATACTCTTTGAATCAGTGCAGCTTACTGGAGGCCACTGGGCTTCTGAGCTGAGATGTCCTGTCACCAAAGGGACCTGACTCTTCAGCATGATCCCTTACACACTTGCTCTCATTGTTAGTTTTCTCACCTCTGATCCTCCACTTTTCTTAAGAGTTTCACACCATGGCTATCAAAGGAATTTTTATTATTGCCTTTTATGTTCTCCTAACAAATCTTGGCTTAGCTTTTACCCTTCAATGAGTATTCATAATCTGAGTGAACACATTAGCATTGAAGAAGCTTTTGCCAAAGGAAAGCAATAAGGTAGCCAGTCTATGGGTGTCATAGTTTGGATATTAAAACAACACTGACAACTCATGAATTGAAGTTTTGGGCAACCACAAGTCAGTACTATTAAGAAGTGGCTGAATTGTGATAATATTCACCTCCTCAATTAATCAGGCCTTTATAAGCTTTTAGAGAAGTTCATTTACAGAAGGAATCTGCTTGGAGGAAAATCCCAGAAGGCATGTTCTTGAACTGTATATCTTGTTCAGCCCAATTCCTGTGTATCACTCCTCTTTGGGGTCAACCCGAGGCTATTACTGTCCCGGCTCTCATGGTCTCACTACTTATCTGTAAAAGTGGATCCAGCTGAGGGTGGAATAAAATCTCTGTAACTGAGGTCTGGAAGATACTGTTCCCTCCTTACGTTGTTGGTTTTGCCAGGGCTTTTGTTACAGTGACAGAAGGGGCTGAAACAAGGCGAGCTGCCAGAGACTCATGCTGTAGAGGCTTCAAGGAGATCTACCTCTGTGCTGAGTCTTCTGAATTCCCTTCTCCTTCTAAGGTCTGAAAGACCCATGTTGGGATTTGGAGACAGAAAGTTCCAAAAGCACTTACACAGAAAAGCTTCAGGCCTTCCTTTGGATGCTCTTAATTTTTTATGTGTACATTTCTTTCAATGTAATATTTTTTCATAACACTTTTCATATTTCTTTTCATTCACTTATTTATTTGATTATTTATTTTTTATTTATTTATCTTTACTGTATAAAATAAGTTTATTTCTAATTTTTGGGTTTTTCCCACCTGAAAAGAAAAGTGAATTGTGACCAGAATTAACCCAAATTCTGATCTTTCTCTATTCAAGCTACCCACTACGTCATGGATTCCTTTTAATAAAATGTATTCATAATTCTCTTATAAATTAAGACCCAGGAGCTGGGAAGATGGTTCACTAGGTAAGATCATTTATTGCTCTTACAGAGGCCTAGGGTTCTTAGTACCTGCATCAGAAAATTCAAAACTGCCTGTTCCTCCAGTTCCAGGAGTAGTTAACTAAAATATCTACTGTTAAAGAACATCATCAAAGTCTAAGTATCATCCAATGGAACATTACTAAAATCTAAATACTGATAGAAACACATGTTCAGCTTCAGAACTGCTAAAATACTCATTTTGGATAAAGAGAAGAATTCAGCTCCTAGATTATCTACATCTAAATGTTAATACAGAGAACACTCCAATTCTAGGAAGGCTCTTGACCCTGACTGATCTTCAGATATAGGTAAAAAATAATGGAGAAAAAAAAAAGTGCTGACTCCCTGAGAAGAGCATTAATGAAATTGCTTTCATAAGGTAATGCTGAGATTATGCTTACTGTGACAGAGGTACTACTTTAATACATGAAAAAAGAATTAAAAGTTCCTCAGAGTATGTAAAACAAAATCAACCTACTTAAAAGGCTTTCAATATTGTCTCAATGGTGGGACTTACATTTCATGAGCTTAGTTGAAACATTACTTTTCCACTACCATGACAAAGTTTCCTGAGAAAGCAATTTAAGAAAGATGGGGTTTATTTTGATCACAGATAAGGTCGGGATAATACAACACCAGGAGCTCAAAAGAGCATTGGATCCACAGTCAGGAGGCAGAAAAGAAAGCAATGCTGGTGCTCAACTGTCCTTCTTCTTATTTTTTATTGGATATTCTCTGTATTTACATTTTAGATGTTATCCCTTTCCCACAATGCCATCACCTCCACCCCCCATTGCCTCCACAAGGATGCTTTCTCTCCCAACCACCCTCTCCCATCTCAGTGCATTGGCGTTCCCCTATACTGGGAAAATGAAAGGAGCCTTCACTGGACCAAAGGCCTCTCCTCCCATGATGCCAGACAATGCCATCCTCTGCTACATATGCACTTGGGGCCATGGGTCTCTCCATAAGAACTCATTGGTTGGTGTCTTTGTCCCTGGGAGCTGTGGTGGGTTTAGTTAATTGATAATTTTGCTTTTCCCATGGTGTTGCAAACCCTTTCTACTCCTTCAGTCCTTTCTGTGGCTTCTTCATTGAAATCCTCATGTTCAGTCTGATGGTTAGCTGCAAGCATCCTCATCTGTATCATTATGGCTCTGGCAGAGCCTCTGAGGAGGCATCCATATCATTTTCCTGCCAGTAAGCACTAGTTGGCATCAGCAGTAGTGCTTGGGTTTAGTGGTTGCATATGGCGTGTATCTCCAGGTGAGTCAGTCTCTAGATGATTTTTTTCTCCAACCCCTGCTACTCTATTTTTTCCTTTATTTCCTCCCACGAGTGTTTTTGTCTTCCTTCTAAGAAAGACTGAGGCATCCCCATTTTGGTCTTCCTTCTTTTTGAGCTTCATAATGTTTGTGAATTGTTTCTTAGGTATTCAGAGCTTTCTGGGGCTAGTATCCACTGGTGTACGAGCTCACAACCCCACCAACAGTGGAGGAATGTTCCTCTTTTTTCACATCCACACCAGCATCTACTGTCACCTGAGATTTTGATCTCAGCCATTCTGACTCATGTGATGTGTTTTGACCATTATGTGTCAGGAAGAATTTCTTTTCTGGCCCAATCTATTTGGGGTTCTCTAGGCTTCTTGAATGTTCATGGTCATCTCTTTCTTTAGGTCAGGAAAGTTTTCTTCTATAATTATGTTGAAGATATTTACTGGGCCTTTTAGTGGGGAGTCTTAGCTCTCTTCTACACCTGTTATCCTCAGGTTTGGTCTTCTCATTGTGTCCTGAATTTCCTGGATGTTTTGGGTTAGAAGCTTCTTGATTTGTGCATTTTCTCCGATTGATGTGTCAATGATTTCTATGGTGTCGTCTGTTCCTGGGATTCTATCTTCCATCTCTTGCATTCTCTTTGTGATGCTTAAATCTATGACTCCCGATGCCTTTCCTAGGTTTTCCGTCTTCAGAGTTGTCTCTTTTTGTGATTTCTTCACTGTTTCTATTTCGGTTTTCAAGTCCTTTACCTGTTTGGTGTGCTTTCTTGTAGCTCTTTAAGTGATATTTGTGTTTCCTCCTTAAGGACTTCAACTTGTTTGCTTGTGTTCTCCTGACTTTTTTGTACTTCTTTAAGAGTGTTATTTATCCACTTCTTGAGGATCTCCATCATCATCATGAAGTATGATTTTAAGTTTAAATCTTGTTCTTCTGGTGAGTTGGGATATCCACTATTTGCTGTGGTGGGAGAACTGGGTTTTAATGTTATCAGGTTGTCTTGGTTTTTATTTTTAGATTCTTGCTCTTGCCTCTTGCCATTTTATTATTGGTGCTACTAGGTGATCCTTTTTTTAACATTTTAACCATAATATTTTTATTAGATACTCTGTATTTACATTTGAGATGTTATTTCTTTCCCCCTACCCCACCTCCATCCCCATCCTCCTCCATTTTTCTTTACAAAAGTGCACTCCCTCCTAATCACCCTCTCAACCCCATTGCCTTGGCATTGCCCTACATTAGCAAAATGTGCCCTCCCTAGATCAAAGGCCAGACACTGCTATCTTCAGCTACATATGCAACTGGATCAATATGTCTCTCAATGTGCACTCAAAGGTTGGTGTTTTAATCAATCTCAAAGGTTTGGGAGTTTTGGAGGCTATGGTTTGTTCATAATGTTGTTCTTCCCATGAGGTTGCAAACTCAGTTCCTTCAGTCCTTCCTTTAGTACCTTCATTGGTGTCCCTGTGTTCAGTCTGATGGTTGGCTGCAAGCATGCTCAGCTGTATCTATATGACCCTGACAGAGTCCCTGAGGAGGCATCTCTATCTAGTTCCTGCCAATAAGCACTTCTTAGCATCAACAATAGTGCTTGGGTTTGGTGGTTGCATATGGGGTGGATCCACAGGTGAGGCACCCTCTGAATAATCTTTTCTTCAATCCCTGTTCCTCCATTTGACCTTGCATTTCCTCCCATGAGTGTTTGGTCTTCCTTCCTCTTAAGCTTCATAAAGTCTGTGAATTGTTCCTAAGTGATCTTTTGGTCTCTAACTGTAACTTGTCTCTTCTGTGGGTATGTAGGCCTGTGGTCGCTGAAAAGAGATTGCTTCCTGTGTGTTCAGCTCTCTGGGTAGGCTGTGAGCTCTGATGGTGGTGCTCAGTCCTGATGCAATGGGGCAGGGTCTTTCCTTGGGCAGGATGTGTCTGTTCCCAGGCAACACTATTGCCTGGGCCCTGAGACTTCTGGGAGGCCTCTCCTGGGATAAATAGTGGGAAGGAAATGTGGACTCACCTCTAAGCTCAGGAGTGAGAGCCCTCCTGCAGTTCTTCAAGGATCCCAGCAACCTGTAGGCAGGCTGCCAGTCCTGATGAAAGTTTCATTCACTTAGAAGACTCTTCTGAGTCTTGCCACATTTTACAAGTGGAAGTAGGCATGTGAACTCAATGATATAATGTCACTCTTTGCTCCTGGGCTGGACTTACTTCAGAAGAGCCCACAGTAAACAGTGATAATCAGAGAAGCAACAGTTGGCACTGATGAATATCTCTGAGGAATAGCTCTTTTCTATAGAAAATAGGTGCAATTTCCATGTTTTAGAAACTTCTTGTAGAATTCAGTTTAAGCTGAAATCTGAATAACAGGACTATTTAAAGCCATGAAGAACCTTGAAGAAAGATACTTCGGAGAGAGAACAGGTGAAAGAAAAGAAAGAAAGGATGCATACATATTCAGAAGCTAATGAAAGTCCAGGGTAGCTGTAGGATATCAGAGCATGTTCGCACAGTTTAGTGATCCATGCTAAGCCAAGACACAAGAGAGCTTCCAGGACATAACAGACCATTGCAAAGTATGAGGCTCCATGCACAGCGTCATTATTTGTTGAATATGGGTGATAACTTAAGGAAATCACCTCTCTAGTGGTTAGTAAACGGACAGACTCAACTGCACCCCGAGTCAAGAGCTGGCAGAGAGACTCGGCAACTCTGATCATTGTCCACAGAATAGTATTTAGAAGATTCTGTATTGTCAAGAATGCAAGGTGTGTTAAATTTATATAGTGTTGTATATTTTAGCACTGAGAATGTTTCCAGTCCATACGTTGACACATTATGTTGATCATCTAACGGTCACATTCCTAGTCTAGGTCAGACAAGAGAATGCAAATTTCTGTGTAGGTTTGACAGAGTGAGACTTATTAAGATCTAGTCTAAAACAGCCTCAGGAAGCACCTTTTAGCTTTCTTTTTCCACTCATGGATGCCTATCAGGCTTGGACTTTGTACAACGTTCCACATCTGCTAGTATTTTACTCCCTTCTCTCCCAGTCTTAATATGCTTTCCTTACGTTCCCCTGTCCCGTGTTAAAATGTGATCATTCAACTTCTAAATCTTCTCTCTGCTTGATTTCTCTATGTGGCTGGCCATTAAGCTGTAAACTTCTATTGTTTTGGTTATAGTCTCAGAAACTTTAAATACTAGCACAATGTCTGCGAAATTCCAACAAAGCACTTATAAACTTATTTCAAAAGAACAGTTAATTTGTTTCCTTAGGCTTTTTAAATAGTAGGTTGAGCCAAAGGTAAAATAATATCGTATTATTGTCTGCGTGTGACTATTGGAACCTGTTACTAACTGCTACAGAGCTAAGAAGAGACTCATACAATGAAGCCAGGCAGCGAAACACCATGTGTTCAGTGTGCTCGTATGTAGAACAAGTAAACTAGTCACACACTTTCATTGTATAGCCTAGACCTAGAATAATTATGTCATCCCTGCCAGAGACAAGTGAGAACAATAGCACAATAGCTATTTAAGTAGAGTTAATATTAAGGGATTACTGGATTATTTTTGGACTATAACCACCTGTAATTGGAAAACTAATGGTTCTCTCTTTCTTATATTTCTGATGCTGGCAAAATATTTGTGTGTATGTGTGTGTGTGATACTGAAATTGCCAGGTAGTTGTATGTGCTGACTTATAAAAGCTGATACCTAAAATGAATAAAACTATAAAACAACAGGCCTGGAGATACTGTCTTGTGAGTAACCAAAGCGTGAAGAAGGCCAGGCAGAGCACTCGGTAAACCCTCCTTTGTGGCCCTCGGTGGGGCTGGACCACAGTCAGAAGGACTCGGGATCTGCCCGAAAAGCCTGTGGACCAGGACCAAATGCTCAGGTCCTTTGCCACCTGGAACAGCAGAGTTCTGGGGACACAGGCCTGGTGATATTGCACTGTGAGTAATGAGAGCACGGGCAGAGCATACGGAAAACGCACCCTTGCATCCCACAGTAGGGTTGGATCTCTGGCAGAGGGACTCAGGGTCCACCCCAGAAAGCTCCAGCTCACAGACTAGACACATAGACCCACAGTAAGGCACAAGCCCTTGTCAGTGAGAACAGGGGTCTGCCCGGGAAAAGCAGTGCTTGAAGTTCAACTCTACAGGCCCTCTTACACCTGGACCAGGGGGAGCCTGGCACATGGGCACAGGGACAGCACACCTGGAGTTCTCAGAGAGCAGAAAGTACTGTGCTATCTGGAAAAGGGTTTGTTTTGGACTAGAGAAAGAGCCAGGTTCCTGCCAGTAGTACTTGGGACCTGTGGGCACAGGCTGAGCTACCAGAACAACCTCACAGAGCTACCACACCTGAGCCCACAAAGACAGAGCTGAGTCACTGCTACCAGAAGTCACTGCTTGTCCACTAAAAGCCAAACATTCAGAAGCGGTTATCTCTCTGAGCTCACAGGCCCTCAGGTTCATGGGAGAGTCTGGTGCCAATCTCTGTACTGGCAACAAGTCAACGTATAATCACAGACAACAAGATGGCAAGAAAAAAATGAAAGAACTTAAGCAATGGAAACCAAGACAACCTGGCAACATCAGAACCCAGCTCTCCCATGACAGGAGCAGTGGATGCCAAACACTCCAGAAAAAGAAGACTCAGACCTGAAATTATACCAAAAGATGATGATGGAGATCTTTGAGAAGAGCGTGAATAATTCCCTTAAACAAGTACAGGAGAAAAACCATAAAGAAATAGAAGCTTTTAAAGAGGAAACAGGAAAATTACTGACAGAACTCAAAGCACTACAGGAAAACACAACCAAAGAGATGAAGGAATTGAAAATGGAAATAGAGACAATAAAGAAAACACAAAAAGAGACAGCTCTGAAGGTGGAAAATCTAAAAAGATATCAGGAGTCACAGATGCAAGCATTTCCAATAGACTACAAGAGATGGAAGACAGAATCTCAGGGCTGAAGAAAACATTGAAAATATAAACAAAACATTCAGAGAAGATGCAAAAATCAAAAATCTCCTAACTCAAAATGTCTAGGAGATCCAGGACACAATGAGAAGACCACATAATAGTCAAAACGACAAGTGTTCAAAATGAAGAAAGAATACTAAAAGCAGTAAAGGAAAAATGTCATGTAATATATAAAGGCAGACCAATTACAATTACACCAGACTTCTCAAGAAAGACTATGGGAGCTAGAAGATCCTGGCCAGATATCATACAGACCCTAAGAGAACACAAATGTCAGCCTAGGCTACTGTATCCAGCAAAACTCTCAATCACCATAGATGGAGAAACCAAGATATTCCAGGACAAAACTAAATTTAAACATTATCTGACTGCAAACACATCACTACAATGAATTTTAGGTAAAAAACCCAATACAAGGAGGGAAACTACATTCTAGAAAAAGCAAGAAAATAACTAAGCAAGAAAACCAAAAGAAGAAAGACACACAAACATAATTCTACCTCTAAAAGCAAAACTAGCAGTAAACAGCAATCACTACTCATTAATATCTGTTAACATACATGGACTCAATTCCCGAATAAAGAGACAGACACTATCAGACTGGATACATAAACAGAATTCAGCATTTTGCTGCATACAGGAAACTCATTTCAGAGACAAAACAGACACTATTTCAGAGTAAAAGGCTGGGAAAAAAACCTGCCAAGAAAACAGCCTCAAAAAACAAGCTGGAATAGCCATTCTGATATTGAATAAAGTAGATTTTAAACCAAAAGTTATCAAAAAAGATAAGGAAGGACACTTTTTACTCATTACAGGAAAAATTTATCAGGAGGAATTCTCAATCCTTAACATATATGCTCCAAACACAAAAGCAACCATATACATTAAAGAAACCCTATTAAAGCTCAAAACATACATTGCACCCCACACAATAATAGTGGGAAACTTCAGCATCCCACTTTCATCAATGAACATATCATGAAAGCAAAAACTGAACAAGGATGCAGGGAAGCTAGTAGAGGTTATGAACCAATTGGAATTAATAGACATCTTCAGAAAATTTCACCCTAAAGAAAAAGAATACACCTTCTTCTCAGCACCTCACAGCACCTTCTCCAAAACTGACCATATAATCGGTCATAAAAGGCTAAGGACAGTGTCAAGAAAACAAAACGGCAGCCAACAGATTGGGAAAAGATTCTTACCAACCCCACATCAGAGAGAAGCCTAATGTTCAAGGTATACAAAGAACTTAAAAAAGCAAGGCACCACAGAATCAAACAACCCTATTAAAAATGGGGTACAGAGCTAAACAAAAAGTTTTCAGTTGAGGAATATGGAATGGCTGAGAAGCATCTAAGGAAGTGCTCGATATCATTAGCCATCAGGGAAATGCAAATCAAAACAACCCTGAGATTCTACCTCACACTAGTCAGAATGGCTAAGATCAAAAATTCAGATGATAGCAGGTGCTGTCAAGGATGTGGAGAAAGAGGAACAATTCTCCACTGATGGTGGTATTGTAAACTGGTACAACCACTCTGGAAATCAGTCTGGCAATTCCTCAGAAAATTGGACATAGTACTACCTGAAGATCCAGCTTTCCCACTTCTGGGCATATACCCCAGAGACACACTGACATACAACAAAGACACATGCACCACAATGTTCATAGCAGCCCTATTTATAATAGCCATGAGCTGGAAAGAACCCAGATGTCCTTCAGCAGATGAATGGATACAAAAATTGTTGTACATTTACACAATGGAGTACTACTCAGCTATCAGAAAAAATGACTTTATGAAATTCGTAAGAAAATGAATGCATCTAGAGAATATCATCCTGAGGGAGATAACCCAGTCACAAAAAAACAGACATAATATGCAGTCACTGATAATTGGATACTAACCCCAGAAATCTCAGAACACCCCAGAAACAGCTCACAGACTATATGAAGTTCAAGAAAAAATAAAGAAAATGAAAAACCATTATGCTTAAACTTTACACACAAATAAAACTTTGACTAATTCCAGGTTCCGTCTTGTTTTACATGTACTTTATGCTCATAGTAACTAGTAAGATCTTTTTTTTTTAAACTTTATTTTAAAAACAAAGATAAAAGAAAAAAATTTTAAACATTTTTGCATTAATGTATACAAATACAATTGTGTCAGTGCTTGGCTTTTTTCTTTTTCTTTTTTTTAAGGTTTGATACTCTGCATTAAGGTCTTACTAGTTACAAGGAGCAAAAAGTACATGTAAAACAGGATGTAACCCGGAATTAGTCAATGTTTTCTTGGTGTGTAAGGATTAAGCATGACGGGTTTTTGTTTTGTTTTGTTTTGTTTTGTTTTGTTTTGTTTTTTCTTGAACTTCACACAGTCTTTGAGTTGTTTCTGGGGAAGTCCGAGACTCTGGGGTTAGCACCCTATATCAGTGACTGCATATTATGTCTGTTCTTTTGTGACTGGGTTATCTCACTCAGGATGATATTCTCTAGATGCAACCATTTTCTTAAGAATTTGGTTAAGTCATTGTTTCTGATGGCTGAGTAGTACTCCAATGCGTAAATGTACCACAATTTTTGTATCCATTCATCTACTGAAAGACATCTGGATTCTTTTCAGCTTCTGGCTATTATAAATAGAGCTGCTATGAACATTGTGGTGCATGTATCTTTGTTGTATGTCAGTGTGTCTTTGGGGTATATGCCCAGAAGTGGGATAGCTGGATCTTCAGGTAGTATTATGTCCAATTTTCTGAGGAATTGCCAGACTGATTTCCAGAGTGGTTGTATCAGTTTACAATCCCATCAACAGTGGAGTAGTGTTCCTCTTTCTCCCCAACCTCTGCAGCATCTGCTGTCATCTGAGTTTTGGATCTTGGCCAATCTGACTGGTGTGAGGTGGAATCTCAGGGTTGTTTTGATTTGCATTTCCCTGATGGCTAAGGATGTCGAGCACTTCATTAGATTTTTCTCAGCCATTCCATATTCCTCAATTGAGAATGTTCTGTTGAGCTCTGTACCCTATTTTTTAATAGGCCTATTTGATTCTCTGGTGTCTAGCTTTTTGAGTTCTTTGTATACTTTGGATATTAGGCCTCTATCTGATGTGGAGTTGGTAAAGATCTTTTCCCAAACTGTTGGCTGCTGTTTTGTTTTCTTGACAATGTCTTTAGCCTTACAGAAACTTTGCAATCTTATTAAGTCCCATTTGTTAATCTTTGACCTTAGAGCTTGAGCCATTGGTGTTTTGTTCAGAAAATTTTCTCCTGTGCCTATGTGTTCTAAGGTTTTCCCTACTTTCTCATCTAATAGTTTCAGTGTATCTGGTTTAATGTGGAGATCTTTGATCCACTTACACTTGAGCTTTGTACAAGGAGATAAGAAAGGGTCTATTTTCATTCTTTTGCATGCTGAGTGCCAGTTGGACCAGCACCATTTGTTGAATAGGCTGTCCTTTTTCCATTGAATGTTTACAGCTCCTTTCTCAAAAATTAGGTGACCATATACGTGAGGGCTCATTTCTGGATCTTCTATTCTATTCCATTGACCCACGTGCCTATTTCTGTACCAGTACCATGCAGTTTTCAGCACAATTTCCTTGTAATATAGCTTGAGGTCAGGGATAGTGATTCCTGCAGATGTTTTCTTGTTGTTGAGGATGGATTTCGCTATTCTAGGTCTTTTGTTATTCCAGATGAACTTGCACATTGATCTTTCTAACTCAATGAAGAACTGGGTTGGAATTTTGATGGGGATTGCATTGAGTCTCTAGATTGCTTTTGGTAGAATGGCCATTTTAAAAATATTGATCCTTCCAATCCATGAGCATGGGAGATCTTTTTATTTTCTGAGATCTTCTTCGATTTCCTTCTTTAAAGGTTTGAAGTTTCTGTCATACAGGTCTGTCACCTGCTTAGTTAGAGTCACATCAAGGTATTTCATAGTTTTTGTGACTATTGTGAAGGGTATCTTTTCCCTAATTTCTTTCTCCACATGTTTGTCCTTTGAATATAGGAAGGCTACTGATTTGTTTGAGTTAACTTTGTATCTAGCCACTTTGATGAACTTGTTTTTCAGCTGTAGGAGTTCTCTGGTGGAATTTTTGGGGTCACTCAAGTACACTATCATGTCATCTGCAAAGAGTGATGTTTTTCTTCTTCCTTTCCAATTTGTATCCCCTTGATCTTCTTTTCTTTCTATTCGCTCCAGCCAGGACTTCCAGTACTATGTTGAATAGGTAGCGGGAGAATGGGTAGTCTTGTCGAGTCCCTGATTTTAGTGGGATTGTTTCAAGTTTCCCACTGTTAAGTTTGATGTTGGCTGTTGGTTTGCTGTATTGCTTTTATTATGTTTAGGTATGGACCTTGGAATCCTGTTTTTCCAGGACTTTTAACATGAAGGGGTGTTGAATTTTGTCAAATGCTTTCTCAGCATCTAGTGAGATGACCATGTGATTTTGTTCTTTGAGTTTGTTTATTAGGTGGATTACATTTATGGATTTCCTCATATTAAACCATCTCTGCATCCCAGGGATGAAGCCTACTTGGTCATGGTGAATGATCATTTTGATGTGTACTTGGGTTCGGTTTGCAAGGATTTTGTTGAGTACTTTTTCATCAATGTTCATAAGTGAGATTGTTCTGAAGTTTTCTTTTCTTGTAAGGTCTTTGTGTGATTTAGGAACGAGAGTTATTGTAGCCTCAAAAAATGAGTTGGGTAATATTCCATCTGATTCTATCTTTTGGAATAGTTTGGAGAGTATTGGTGTTATATCCCCAATAAATGTCTGATAAAATTCTGCACTGAACCTGTCTGGACCTGGGCTTTTTTTTTTTTGGTTGGAAGGCTTTTGATGACTTCTTCTATTTCCTTAGGTGATATGGGAATATTTAGATGGTTTACCTGGTCCTGGTTTAACTTTAGGATCTTGTATCTCTGTAGGAATTTATTCATTTCCTCCAGATAATCTAAGTTTGTGGAGTATAGGCTTTTGTATTAGGATCTGATGATTTCTTGAATTTCCTCAGTTTCAGTTGTTATGTCTCCACTTTCCTTTCTGATTTTGTTAATTTGGATACTCTCTCTTTGCCCTCTAGTTAGTCTGGCTAGGGGTTTATCAATCTTGTTGATTTTCTCAAAGAACCAGCTCTTGGTTTTGTTGATTCTTTCCATGGTTCTTTTTGTTTCTATTTGGTCTATTTCTGCCCTAATTTTGATTATTTCTTGCCGTGTACTCCTATTGGGTGTATAGGCTTCCTTTTGTTCTAGAGCTTTTAGCTATGCTGTCAAGTTGCTGATGTATGCTCTCTCCAGTTTCTTTTTGGAAGCACTCAGGGCTATGAGTTTTCCTCTCAGTACTGCTTTCTTTGCATCTCATAGGTTTGGGTATGTTGTGTTTTCGTTTTCATTGAATTCTAGAATATCCTTAATTTCTTTTTTTATTTCTTCTTTGACTCTAACTAGTAAGATTTTAATGCATACTATCAAACCTTTAAGAAAACCAAGTACTGACAAAAATGTGTTCATATACTTTAATGCAAAAATGCTTAAAATCTGTACATTTATCTTTGTTTTTTTAAAATAAAGTTGTTCAATTAAAAAATTGTACCAACAGTTACAGTCTATTTTCAAATTATATGTTTTTTATTATTTTATGTATACAAGCTTTTTTCCTATATGTATGTGTCTCACTTACATGCCTGATTCCCAAGGAGGCCAGACGTGAAGGTTGTTGAAATGGAGTTACAGTTATGAACCTCCATGTGGATGCTGACAATGGAAATTGGATTCTCTGGAAGAACAACCAACGTTCTTAGCCTCTGAGATCTCTCCCTAGCTCAGCTCTCTTGATTTTGATAATAAAATCCGCATTATGAGAAAAAAACTTAAGTATGCACACTATATTTGCCACCTGAATTTGATCTTTAAAAATATCCAAGTGGCTTTTTAAGAAAGCCGTTGTTGATAACTCAATCTAGTAAATTCAACAGATGTATTTGAAGGTAATGTAAATATTCTTTTTGCTCCTTTGTCCAGAAGTGTATCAACATTATGAAAAAGGAAAAAATAAAACTTTTTGAAAATGTGTCTTTTGCTCTCAGCAGCCAGCTAATGGGCTCTACAGAAACTTGCCTTCTATGAAATCAGTGACCTGACTTCTCTTCTGAGCAAGTGACATTTCGGTACCGTTCCACCTCTTCCTCTTCACTTCTCTCTTGAGCTTCTCCCCAGTAGCCAGATTCTCCCCAGTAGGAGCAGACATTTCTTTCACTTCTCCTCTGTGCCTCAGGTTCTGTTGTTCATTATGGATGGAGGCAACAGTTCCTTGTAAATATAAAATCTTTGTCATCTTTAGTTTGCAATGTTATGGCCTATGACATGCTTCATACATATTTTTGTGCTGAACTTCTTGCTTCTGGGTTATTGTGCTGTGAGAGACAGACAGGCCTCCATCTACAGCGCCATTCAGGGCCTTGAAACCAAATGTTATTGCCAGTTATAGTTTGGGCTGCACCTGAATCCAAATAGCACAAGAAGGCACTAGGCAGACCATTAGTGCTTTGCACATTATACTCAACTGCCGTCATCTCTACATGACCTTTAAAGAGCTTGTCCATACCAAATCTACTGAGAATTCTGTGAGTCAGCAGTAGGCCAGTACAATATCGTGCTGCATAATTTTCCAGGTCAATGTTCAGAGTATAGCTTGGTATTCCATGTGTATTTGCTGTAGGGACTATTTAATCCCCTTCTATACCAACCTAAGAAATCTGACAGATGGTACCCCTGTTATTCTAGTGGACAATGATCTTGTATTTGAGTATATTTTATATATTTTCATCCAAGATCACTAATTGTATGTGGGCATGACAATCAGTTTTACTCTCTTATCCTCTCTTAAGTTTGACTTGATATCTCTCAGCAGAGATTTTACTCTCAACAACTTTTACTCCCCCAATCCTTCAGAATTGAGACCTGTAATCCTTCCAACAAAGTGTCCAGGTCTCACATTGATTTAACCAGACACAGAAAGTTCAGCATAGTAGACTTGCAAGCACCTTACCTAAGTTTTCACTAAGTATAAAACAAGAGAAGAGAAAAGACATGGGCACTGTTGTGTGGGAAATGCGTGGCTTTTCCCATACTGCAGGCACAGTGTATTAGATTCTGTTTGTGTGCTTGTGTCTGTGTCTGTTTTAAAGATACCAAACTCTTTGCTTCTGGTGCTTGCTCTATGCCTCTAGAAGCAGAAGGTCCCCTTGGACTCTACTGGGTAACAAGGCCATTAGCTGTGAATGATGGTTGCTCATGTTCTTAGCATTGCTGCAAGCCAAAGCTGCAAGAACACTGACAGTAGGCGCTGTGCCTTTTCTCACAGAGTAAGCTTAGAGAAGTTCTTGTTTTCATCCTGTCCAATAGTCAGAGTCAAGACAGTCCAACTAACAGAAGCAAAGCCCTGTGTTTTCATAACTCATGCTTGTACAGGGAAAGAGAGTCTCTAACATGTTTTTTTCTCAGGCCTTTCTGGAACTTTCTATGGCTTATTGCTCAGGAAGGAGGAAAACCAACAGACAGACTTTCTTTGTGTAAAGGCTCTGAGCCTGCCAAATCAACTGGATGTAAAGGCAATTTCTTTAGAGCTTGCAGCCTTCCTCTGACTTCTGCACAGGGAGTTGGGAAATATTTATTGTTGAATGAGGCCCTGGGAGATTATTCTTGGAAGGCATAACCTCTGTGAACCTTTGCTTACTGAACATTGTCTTAAAGCTAGAATTTATCAAACTAGATGTGATTGTCTCTATGCAACACACACACACACACACACACACACACACACACACACACACATGCTTACTGAAAAATAGAAAACAAATTGTACTGTTTTGAAATCCAATCATACAACTTGTATTCTCTTGCTAAAGGTAATTTATTTTTCAGAGTAATGAATGAGCTTAAGAAGGTGTGAGAATAGAAAATACTTTTAAGATGTTGTACTCTCTAGGGTTTTGTGAACCACTGAAATTTAAAGTAACAATATTTGTTTATTGACCAAATTGTGTTTTTAGAGACAGAAAGTTACAAAATGAAAATAAAACAAACAGCAAGCATTCACTTTAGGGAGCTCATAAAATTCATCATTATCAAAGGACCAACTAAATCTTTGGTATTTTTATCTGACTCAAATCTTCTACTCGGCTCTTCCATCTTTCTTGAAATGATACATTTAGTCATTCTCCTAAAATCCCGTGCCACTCTTTCTGTCCCTTAGGTTAGTGTCTTGAGTATCTAAGCACATGGTTAAAGGAATGAGGCACACACAACATTGCCATTGACAAGGGCCAACTTCCCCAGGCACCATAGTGTCTGTTCTTAGTAGACTGTAGAACAGCAAACCTCCTGTACCTAATTCTTCTGGTCATCTTGTCTTCATAATGGAAGTCAGCAGCTGACAGGACTTTGAGTTTGTCTTTATCATTGTGAGTAGATCTGAGCCCCCCCCCCATTAGTTATTAAGCGTAACACTGGCTTTTGTCATGTAGAGACCCTACATGCTTGTAGTTCCAACAAAATTCAGCCTGTTTCATAACGTTTGTGTGAAGCTATTTTATACAACTTGAATGAAAAGTTCAGCCTAAGTTATAGTTTCTTTTAAAGAACTTTGGGTGCTTCCCAAAAGATACATTTGGAACCTCTGTGCCTCACCGTCTAAATGATGCCTTGTCACTATGATCAGCAGTGCCAGCTGATGACTCAGGGGCACGCTGGGAGTAACCTCCTTTAAGGTGAGCAGATCAAGATCTTCTCTATCTTTTTGGAATGTTCTCACCTATTCCCCCAGAAGGGATAACCACAAAATACCCATTTCCCTCAAACTTCAATTTAGCTCCTTCCCACTATTTCCTAGCATGGGCAGTTTTGAGGACTGTATTATTTCCTTCAAATCATATCTCCTTTGCATTGCATTGTACTGCATACCACGACCTACACTTGGGCTCACTTTCAATACCTAAAAGCAATGAAGCATCTGCAGAATCTGGTCATTCCATGATCATAAAACCTGTCTGCTTTCATTTCACAGCCAAATCTTGCCAGGTTCTTCTCTTGATATCTATCCCCTCCCCCACCGCCCAACCCATCCCTGCCAAGCTAATGAATTCTTCAGCAAATGAGAATGAAATGTCATATTTAGAAGTGCAGAAAGGAGAGCACGTGCCTACTGTTGAAGGCATCACTTTCTTTACATCTAAGGTTCCTTGTCCTCGCTCAAGGGAATAAAACCACTTGCCTAAATTGTCTTGTCAGGAGTTCTAAAGAAGTGATCAAACAAAATCAAATACATCTTTGAGTGTCACCTTTGTGAACTGATGAGAGCAAAAAAAATCAAACACTTCTTGCAGACTCACGAAGCAACGTAAGACATTTCCCTGGTAGTAGGCAATTTGGAACGCAGAAGAGTCTTTGATCTAACAATAGGGTCTCTGTAGAGACCCCTAGCATCTTGGAAGAATGAGAGTTCTGACTTGTTTAATGGTGGTGGTGGAAGTTTCTGCAGCAGAAGACAGTTCGGAACATTACTGTTATCTCTAATGTATTATTTCCACTTTCCCTCTGACCAAATACAAGCAATGCTCAGCAATTAGATGCTAATAGAAAGCAACGAATGTACATATCATTGTTTCACTTAGCATTTAAATTCAGGAATTTTACATTTCGTTTTCCATTTGCAATCATCCAGTGATACAGGGGTCAAGTGGATTTAGAACAGATTGATTTTTTTTATAACAGTGGTAGGTAAAAGTAACCATGCCATCAAGTTGTTATTACACAAGAAGTTGACACAGAATTCATACTATTCCCTCTGCCTGGAAACTCCCTTCCCTCTGATCCTTACTGTGATTTACACTCACATTTGTGTTGTTCCGTACGTTGAATACCACAGTTCATTCATCAAAATATAAAAGGTAAAAGGATAAAAAGACCCTTGTCTCTTATATCAGTGAGTCTACGAGGAGCAAAAGGAGAATGTCAAATCCAAACACATTTGACCATGGACAGAGCCATAGCTTCTGTGGGCTCCAAATTGACCTCCTTCTTCTCTAAATTGGTAAGAAACAATATTCACAATACATAGTCCTCCATTTAATTCACAGTCCTTTTCTTCCTCTTTCTCTTTCTTCATCCTCCCTGCCCTCCTCCCCCTCCCTACCTCCCTTCCACCCTCCCTTTCTTCTGTCTTTCATTTTTCATTTTTGTTGTGCATTGATGTTTGCTGCACGCATCAAAGCATGTGAGTATGAAACTGTGCCTTAGTCACTATTCTATTGCTGTAAAGAGACACCAGAACCAAGGCAACCCTTATAAAGAAATCCTTTAATTGTGTCTCAATTTCAGTTTCAGAAGTTTAGTTAAATAACATCATGGTATCTTTGTTGGGAGCATTATGGCCTGCAAGCAGACATGGTTCTGGACAGGTACTGAAAGTTCTACAACTAGAACATTGCTTGGGATTTTGAATTCTCAAAACCTACCCCTAGGGACAGTTTCTCCAGTAAGGTCACACCTTCTAAATCTTCTCAAGTAGGGCCATTTCCTGATGACTAAACATTCAAATATATGAGCCCATGGAAAGCAGAGCCATTCTTATTCAACCCACCACAAAGTGTTCATGGGGACATGAATGTGCCACAATAGCTGTAGGAGGGTTGGAGAGCCAGTAGCAGTAAACTTACAATTTTTCTTTGTGGCCTGGAGCTGGTAGTAAGTGTCAGTCTTTATCAATAAGCTATTGTACCCATTAAGCCATCCTAATAACATTTTAACCTATTCTTTTTCAATTTATTTATTTCCTCTAAAGGCGTGGCTCCCTTGCCCAGATGCTGGGAAGAAACAGATCTGGCAAAGGTAACACGGAAGGTGTTAACGCATTGTAGAGCTGTCTACAGAAATAGCACTGAGTGCTTTGTCTAAGCTCATTTCACACACAACTAAATTACTGCTGCAAAAGTGAGATCCAACTGACCTTTAGGCATGCTCAGGTGTATGGCATATAAACTTAAACCTGGAGTACTCTGGTTCCAGGTTTATGAGCTCCCTAACCCAGACCTGATGTTTGCAGCTCCATATCTGGATTACCTAAATGCAGTTACTGAGCTCAGAAATCACACATTCTGAATTTTTGGGGGATTTTGGGATTCGTCAGAAACAAGCCTCGGGCTCATGATTTTCAGCATTCCACATATTTCATAGCAGAGCTGTTCAACAAAATCTCCCTCTTCCAATAACAGTGGATTATTGAGATAAGAGTGCCAATCGCCTGTGACTAAAAGTCCTGAGTTTTGAAAATAGCTTGCCCACTTCAGGATGCACAGCTTAGGCATTTCTGGCATCACTTTGTGTTTGAGACTTGCTTTACGGCCCTTGGAAGAAGGAGATTCCCCTTGGGCCTGAATCTGTGCAGAGCCACTATTTCTTCAGAACCCAGGACATAAAGAGTTTCCCTAGTACAGGCTAGTGTGTAAGTTCCTAGAATCAAACCTCGCTCTCGTTTCTTGCTGTGTTTCTTTCAAGCAGTTCCTCAGATGCCCTTTGTGCTTTCTTCATGAGAATGCCTGCCAGCTGTATCTCATGTGTCTTAGGCACATCTGTATAGATCTTCATTTTTCTATTTCTATCCAAATCAGCTTCTTGAGGACATCTTCATGGTCTCTCTAGTTTCTGAGTCTTGATAACGTGTACCCCACCCTGTTTATTTGGTTCTGTCCACCACATATATTTGCACAATTAGGCCTTGTATTTTTATTGTTAACATGAACCCCCTTTTAATAGCTTCACCATGAATGAATGAGCTCATAAAAAGAGTAATGTGTCTTCCTTACAAACATTTTTATATGAATTCTTCTTTTATAGGCCCTGAATGACTTGATTTAACCAGGAAAAGGCAATAGAACACAGATGTGTGGGCCAAGTGTGCTTCCTTGGTAGTGTCCTGTATAAAAGGCTTTGGACATGTAAATATTGACGACACAAGATGATTTGCTTTCCCCTTGCAAGCATTTATTCTTATTTTTCATGATTGTCAATAATTGGATTGTTAATAAAGTCTGTTGGATATTTCCTTAAACATACCACTACCAAAATGTGTACATAAATGCTAACACTCGTGAAATCATGATAAATATGACTTAACTTTTAAAACTTGTTAAGTAAGCCTCTCTGCTCAGTTAGGATCTTTTGGTTCAAATTGTTGTTGGTAAGAATTTCTGGTTTGACTCTAGAAATCAGTCTGGTGGTTCCTCAGAATATTGGACATAGTACTACCTGAAGACCCAGTTATTCCACTTCTGGGCATATACCTCAAAGATGCTCCAACATTTAATAAGGACACATGCTCCACCATGTTCATAGCAGCCTTATTTATAATAACCAGAACCTGGAAAGAACCCAGATGTCCTCCCGTAGATGAATGGATACATAAATTGTGGTATATTTACACAGTGGAGTACTACTCAGCTATTAGAAACAACAACTTTACAAAATTCTTAGGCAAATGAATGCATCTAGAAAATATCATCCTGAGGGAGGTAACCCAGTCACAAAAAAAACAGACATTATATGCAGTCACTGATAATTGGATACTAACCCCAGAAAGCTCTGATACCCAAGAAACAACTCACAGACCATATGAAGTTCAAAAAAAGAAAGGTTACAAAGTGGAAGCATCAGTCCTTCTTAGAAAAAAAAAAAAAACTATAAGTGTATAGCACCCACCTTAAATCATTAATAATTCAAGAGCTAAGAATGTAGCCTGTGGCAATTTTTGTTATTTAAAAATCATTATGTTTAATTTTTACACACCAAGAGAACTTTGACTATTTCCATGTTACATTTTGTTTAATATGTACTTTATGCTCATTGTAACTAGTAAGATTTCAGTGCATACTATCAAACCTTTAAAAAATCAAGTACTGACAAAAATATATTGATATAGTTATATGCAAAAACGCTTGTAAAATTTGTACTTTTATCTCTGTTTTTTTGACATAAAGTTGATTAAAATAAATTCTGGTTTGTTGTTTGTTTATTTGTGTCTGTGTTTGTTTTTTGTTATTGTTAGCAATTTACTATCTTTTTCATACCCAGTGTTGATTTGAGATAATAAATTACACTACAGAGATTTTTGTTATAATAGAAACAACTTTGTGCAGGATTAGTAATAACAAGCATGATATTTTCAGTCAAGAACAACATTTAATTTTGTCTCCTTTTACAAAGGTTCTCAGTCTATGAGGTATTATATTGGATTGTGTGTGTGTGTGCATGTGTCTGTCTGTCTCTCTCTCTCTCTGTCTCTCTCTCTCTCTCTCTCTCTCTCTCTCTCTCTCTCTCTCTCTTTCTCTCTCTCTGTGTGTGCCAATCTATTCCATAAAATTGAAACAGAAGGAACACTAACAAATTCATTCTTCCAACCCACAATTACACTTACACCTAACCAACCACACAAAGACTCTACAAAGAAAAAATATCAGACAGATTTTTCTCATGAACATTGCAAAATACTCAATAAAAGTCTTGCAAACCGAGAACACATCAAAATAATAATTCAAAATGATCAAGGGGTCCTCATCCCAAGAATGCAGAAATGGGTCAATATATGAAAATCCATCAAAGTAATTCACTATTTAATCAAACTCAACGAGAAAAAAAAGATCATTTCATTAGATGCTGAGAAAACAATTGACAAAATTCAAAACTCCTTTATAATAGAAGTCTTGGAAAGATCAGGAATTCAAGACCCATACTTAAACATAATGAAAGCAATATACAACAAACCAGTAGCCAACATCACACTAAATAGTGAGAAACTTGAAGCAATCCCACTAACATAAGGGACTAGATAAGGCGGCCCACTATTCAATAAAGTGCTGGGAGTCCCAGATAGAACAATTAGACAACAAAAGGAATTCAAAGGGATACAAATTGGAAAGGAAGAAGTAAAAATATCACTACTCGCAGATGATATGATAGTATACTTAAGTGACCCCAAACATTCTACTAGAGAACTCTTAAACTTGATAAACAACTTTAGCAAAGTGGCTGGATATAAAATTAACCCAAACAAATCAGTAGCCTTTCTCTACTCAAAGAATAAACAGGCTGAGAAAGCAATTAAGGAAATGACACTCTTCACAATAGTCACAAATAGTATAAAATACCTTGGTTTGATCCTAATTAAGCAAAAAAAAAAAAAAAACTGTATGACAAGAACTTCAAATATCTGAAGAAAGAAAATGAAGAGCTTGGAAGATAGAGAGAAATCCCATGCTCACATATTGGCAAAATTAATATAATAAAAATGGCCACCTTCCTGAAAGCAATCTACTGAGTCAATACAATCCCCATTAAAATTGTAACTCAATTCTTCATAGAGTTAGAAAGATCAATTTGCAAATTTATTTGGATTAACAAAAAACTCAAAATAGCAAAAAAAAAAAAAAAAAAAATTCTAAACAATAAAAACCTTCTGGGAGAATCTCCATCCCTGACCTCAAGGTGTATTGCAGATCAATAGTGATAAAAACTTCATGGTATTGGTACTAAGATAGGCGATCAATGGAATAGAATAGAAGATCCCAAAGTGAACCCACACTCCTATGGTACTTGATCCTTGACAAAGGAGTTAAAAACATTCAATGGAAAAATGACAGCATCTTCAACAAATGGTGCTGGCATGGAGACAATGAGGGGGGAGGGGGAGAGGGTTGGGGGAAAGCAGATAACACCTGAATTGTAAATACAGAGAATATCCAATGAAAAAGAATGCTAATTGACTCATTCTTATCTTCTTGTACAAAGCTCAAGTCCAAGTGATTCAAAGACCTCTACATAAAACAAGGTACACTGAAATTAATCAAATTGAAAGTGGAGAAGAGGTAAGAACCCATAGGCACAGGGGAAATTTTCCTAAACAGAACACCAATGGTTTATGCTCTAAAATAAAGAATCTACAAATTGGACCTCATAAAATTTCAAAGCTTCTGTAAGGCAAAGGACACTGTTAATACAACAAAATTGCAACCAACAGTTTGCGAAAAGACTTTTATTAAACCTACATCTGACCGAAGATTATATTCAATATATACAAAGAACTCAAGAAGCTAGACCCAAGAGATTCAAATAACCCTATTAAAAGATGGGGACTGAGCTAGACAAAGAATTCGCAACTGAAGAATATCAAATGTCTGAGAAGCGACATTTTTAGTTATCAGGGAAATGCAAATCAAAACAACCCCGAGATTCTACCTAACACCAGTCAGAATGACTAAGATCATAAACCCAGAACACTGCTGGTGAGGATGTGGAGAAAGAGGTACACTTTTCCATTGCTGGTATCATTGAAAGCTGGTACAAGCTCTCTGGAAATCAGTCTAGTCGTTCTTTAGAAATTTGCGCATAGTATTATGAGAACCCAGCTATACAACTCCTGGGCATATACCCAAAAGAAGCTCCAACATCCAATAAGGACACATGGTCCACTATATTCATAATAGCCTTATTTATAATAGCCAGAACCTGGAAAGAATTCAGGTGTCTTTCAACTGTTGAATGGATACAGAAAATGTGGTAATTTACAGAATGGAATACTACTCAGCTATTAGGAACAATGACTTTATGAAATTTCAGGCAAATGGATGGAACTAGAAAATATTATCCTGAGTGAGGCAATCCAGTCATAAAAGAACACACATGGTATGTGGTCACTGATAAGCAGATACCACCCAAAAGCCCAAAAATCCCAAGAAATAACTCACAGACCTTACAAAGCTCAAAAATAAGGAAGACCAAAATATTGATGCTTTAGCCCTTATTAGAAGAACAAAATACTCACGGGAGGCAATACAGGGACAAAGAGTGTAGCAGGGACTGAAAATAATGATCATCCAAAGACTGCCTCATGTGTGGATCCATCCCATATGCAACCACAAAACCCAGTCAGTACTGCTGAAGCCAAGAAGTGCTTACTGGCAGCAGTCTAAGTTGGATGCCTCCTCAGAGGGTCTACCAGAGCCATTCTGAAACAGATGAAGATGCTTGCAGCTAACCACTGGACTGAGTACAGGGACCCCAAAGGAAGATTTAGAGAAGGAGCTGAAAGGGTTTGCAACCCTGTGGGAAGAATAATAATATCAACTAACCACCCCCCCCACCCAGAGCACCCAGGGATTAAAACACCAACCAATGAGAACACATGGTGAAACCTGTGGCTCCAGCTTTGTATTTAGCAGAGGATAGTTTTGTCTGGCATCAGTGGGAGGAGCGGCCTTTGGTTCAGTGAAGGCTCATTTTCCCAGTGTAGGGAAATGCCAAGGCACTGAGGTGGGAGTGGGTGGTTGGGAGTGGGAGCAATTTCATGGAAGTAAGGGCAGGGGAGGGGCTCATGGGAAAGAGGGTAGAGAGGATAACATTTAAAATGTAAATACAGTCAATTTTCAATAAAAATGATTTAAAAATCTAAAAAAATTATACACATTTTATACATTATGCATATTATATATACTATAATCAAATGTGTATATTATAACATTATCATATGTTACAATATGATATATTAAATATATTGAAATAATTTATTTTTTATTCAGGTGAACTAATAGTACCATAAAATTATCTTCAGGTACCTATATTCTTTCAAATATTTCAGAGAAACTTATAAAAATGTCACATTTGACAATAAGAGCCTACTCTTCGTTCTGAAGATAAATGCTGGTTTATAATTTTTATTTTTAAGACACCCTCATTACATGGTGTCACCTCTTATCTGGTCTGAAGTTGTACTTGATTGAATTGTCAATAATTCTCTGGTACATTTTCTCAAACATAGCACGACCAAAATGTGTAAGTAAATGTTAATGTGTGCCTGTGAACTTCTGCCATCTGTAATGACTTCTAGTACAGAGGATAAAAACCCTAAAATTTTAATTGGATGTGTATTGTTTGGAAGGAAAGGATGGATCCTTATAGGGATAAGATTGACAAATGCTAAGGTAGACAGGAAAAGTCTTGAACTGATGATGACGTTTGTATTTTAAGAGATACATACATACACTTTTCTAACAAGAGAAAAGTTCAGTTTTGTTGCTATTCACTTAGTTTAGATGAATAAATAAGTTCTTGCTCAATAAAACCATTGAAAGAATTATAACGGGAAGAAAATATGCCCTAGAGATGGCTCATTGGGTAACATGCACAGAGGACCTGGGTTTGATTCCATAGCTCCCCCAGAAAGACATAAATCTGTAGCCCCACACTAGAAAGTGATGTGGAGACAGGGAAAGCGTGTGGACTTGCTGGCCATCGAGTTGAAGCAGTAAGCGCTGGGCTCTATGGAACGGTTTGTCTGATAAAGGACGGTGAGAAGAAGTAGAAAAAACCTGGTGTTAGGCTCCATATATGCATGCACAGGTGTACACATTTACACATCCTATGACTGCAGTGTGTGTGGGTGAGCAATGTGCACACAAATGCACACGTGTGTACAGATACATACATCCCCCTCCCTGCACACACAAACATGAAAAAAGCAAATGGGAACAATAAGGAATTCAAAGGATAAAGATAGTTTTCACCAAAGCTAATGGTCTGAATTCAATCCTGAGAACCCACATGGTATAAGTAAAAAACTGACTTCCATAATCCCCCAAAATAAATGAATCCAATCTTCCTCAAAATCAGAAATGGTGTTCAAAGATGTGATATGTGTAGATCATATGATAATCTAGCTATGTGAGGAAAATCCATTCTGACTTTCATAGTGGCTTCACCAATTTGCCCTTCCACATGCCATGAATAAACAATCCCTGTTTTCTTCATCCACACCAGCATTTGTTATTTTTTACTCACTTATATAGTTACATCTTTGTTTTACCTTAGCAATTCTGACTGTGTCTTGATACATTCTCAAAGTATTTTTTTTTTATTTGATGTTTTCTCTTCATGACCACTTTTTAAAAGTGGGATGTTCAGTTTTGTGGTGTTTAGTGTTTAGAGTTCTTTATACATTCTGAATGTTAATTCTCTGTTATATGTATAGCTGATAAATGTTTTACCCATTCTGTAGGCTGCATCTTGATTCAGGTAATGGTGTTCTTTACTGTACAGGACTTTATTTCACGTTGTGTCATTTGTTAATTGTCTTAAGCCTATGCCAAAACAGCCCTATTCAGAAAAATCTTTTCCTGTGCCTCAAATTCAAGAATATCCTCTACTTTGTCCTCTATCAGATTCAAGGTAGCAGATCTTATATTGAGGTCCTTGGTCCATTTAAAGTTTTGTTGTACAGACTGACAGATAAGGAGGGAGTTTCCTTCTTCTGCATGCAGCCATTTGTATCCAACAGACACTGCCATATGTTGAAAATACCAAGTGTTTCCCCAGTGTGAATTTTTCTTTTGGACTTTAAAATAATATTGGGTAGAATATTTAATTAAGGGGGATAGAATACAGGCTTTGTGAATAATGGCCCAGGAAGGTTAAATGGCATCAGAGTGGGAAAGCCACATTGAAGATGAAGCTTAGGGAGTGTAGTGGTTTGAATATGCTTGGCCCAAAGAGTGGCATTATTAGGAGGTTTGGCCTTGTTGGATTAGGTGTGGCCTTGCTGAAGGAAGTATATCACTTTGTGGACTGAACCTCTGAACCTGTAAGTTTTACCGCAATATATAGATTTGTGTTGGTCTCAGAAATAGTAGCCTAAGATAAGGAGAGATTACTAAAACTAAGAAAAAGTTGAAATAGTCATATGTAAACCTACTGCTGTAGAATCATCCCAAAATATGTACGTAAACATATTTTAAAAAATTCAAATGGAGTTACCCTATAACAAGGAAACCATGTTGTCTCTGTTGCTATCAAATAAGAAAACCCAATAACATATATGCAGTACCTTTCTTTGAGTTGTTGGTTAATGATGTCCCATAGTCTCTTAAACAATATAGACCATTGTTACTGTTGTTGGCTACCCTTCATAATTGAGTGTTTAACACCCTGTTGCTGAAGACAATCCATACTGAATCATAAGATAATAAGGAATAATTCTGATCCTAACCTAGGAATTTCATTCCTATAGTGCTGGTTGTTTACATGTACCTAACATGGTTGGGAAAAGTCATCAACAGAATAACTAACTCAGCTATGAACTTTGTAAGCTACAATAATTGCTGGGCTCTATCCAAGAGGATCTGCAAGATTCGGGCCTGGCTGGAACAGCCACAGAGCTGCAGCTCTCTGAAGGGGAGCCAGAGCAAGGTGGGCTACTGGGCCTCTTCTGTGGCTACCACTGCCCCAGAGTCAGTGGCAGGTAGTAAGATGCAGAGGACAGCTAGGAACCAAGGTCAGAGCCACCTATCAGAAAGTGGCTGTGGTATCCTTTAGCAGCATATAGCAATGAACATATTCTTCCCTAGAGTGTTACAAATCCATCAGACAACCTTTGGTGAAATAATTCATATACTCTCTTGTGGGTCTGGTCTTACACGTATTTCAGGGTAGGTTGGTATCTGAAGGCAGATGTTTTCTATTTGCTTGGTCTGAGATATTAGTGATGCTTCATCTACATGTGGAGGACCTTCAGTTGTCTCTCAATGACTGATTGTCACAGTCCCCTTCATTGGGTGTCATGGTGACATGTTCTAGGACAGGAAGCTGATTGGGAGTGGATTTAAAAGCCTACTGTTCTCAATTATGAAAATTGCTAGGGCTCCAAATCTACTTGACATTACCAGATTTTCTATCTAGTGACATGATCCACTGACCCCAAAATAATGACTGGATTGGGAAATTTTCTTGCCTGTTTGTTTAACAGTAGAATGAACATTATGAGTGTAACAACTTACCTGTTTGGATTTAAGGTCCACTCCACCAAATGGAATTCGTACCTGGTATTGTGAAATGACACAAAATCTTGTAGATGGTAGGAAAATAGAGAACTTAATACCATTATTTTCTTAAAAGGGGATTAAAAAATAACTTCCTCTTTGGTTCTAACTCTAATGACTATAGATTAGCTCATATTTCAACACCATTCAGAGAAGCTTGTCTGTGCAGCAGATTATGATAATGACACAGTCAAAACCATCCAGGGAACAGAGAATAAGAGACTGCCAAGTGCTGGATGCTTAAGGGAACAGCCACATCATAATCCTCTCTACATAGCTTAATGGTCATTCTAGAATAGTTCAAGGAAGTTTTTCCAAAGTTACAAGAAGAAAACATCTGCTGCAAACGAGTATTTAGCAGACACAGATTTAAGGTAGCTATGACTACATTCTCAAGACATATGCACAAGGAACCCAGCCTGATTTTCAACATAAAAGGTAAAAGAGCTCATAAACCCACAAAACTGACTGAGTTCTCATTGACACTTGATGATGACTTCTCATGGAACAAAAACCAGGTTCGAGATTTCATACATAAGTACTTTATTTGTAACAGCCTGTTGTTTGGTAAAGAATCATATCCCAGACTCAAATAGTATGCAAACCAAGGAGCATTTTATTCTGCAGAAGACCAGTATGCAGGGGTCCTTCATTCCAGAGTGGAAAGACAACCAACTGAGATTGTGGGCCTAACTTACAGCAAGTTAAGGAATTCTCCGATGACCTCTATGCTAATCCACTGAGTCCAGCTCTATAGAATTTCCATTACTGGAGTGTGGGGGCTGGAAACTAGCTGGGGAGGTCTGGAAACTGTTACTGAGGAAGTCTGGAAACTGTTGTTGACCCATTATCTTTGTTTCAGTCCAGATGGCTAGCATATTCCATTACCTGGGCATGAAGGCTAGACCCTGGGTTTAATTCTGTTAGTACTTGACTTGCCTGGGCTTTCTTGGACTTGTCCAGTTTTTAGGCTTAGTCTCCTTAATGGCCCATTTGAAGTTTGTCATGGAATCAGCCTGGCCTTCTCAACTTACATCACTGTTCCTTCCTTCTTTTACTTGTAATTTGTCCAGGATGAGTCTCAATCCATCTCAAATTTAAGGTCTCCTTTTTGTAATTACTATTTTCAAACACACACACACAATCTGCAGAGTCAATTCAGTGTTATGTGTATTTACATGTTTTTAGGGCTGACCATTTGGTTTTGAATAACCAGTTAAGGAGCTCATCCCTAGGGAGGACTGATTTGCCCTGTTTGTGCAGTCATTCATCATGTGTAGATCTTCACCTGTGGCTAGAATATTATAAGATATCTGCAGATCATTCTGGCATGACAGGTTTTGACTGGATAACTATAGAGTTGACACTTCTTGAGTGTAACTTCCTTGTCATATAGAGAAGACTCTGTCGTACAAATTATTTCCTGTCTGGCTCTTACAATCTATCTGTCCCTCTGCTGAGATATTCTGTGAGACTTAGGTGTATGGTTTTGATGCAGATGTACTTGTATGAAGCATGGTAATCAAGGTCAGTTGTTCTCTACATTTTGAACAATTGTGCATCTGTTATGGTTCATGTCTGCAGAAAACCAGAAATTCCTTTGATGATGAGTGGTAACTATCCTCACTGCTGTGTGTAAGTATTTAGAATGCCATTTGAAGTCATACTGATTTAAGGAGTAGCTGCTTCTCCTCTAGGTTGCATAGCATAACCAGCTAGTGGCAACTGGCTAGGTTTATAGCACAAGATATGGACTCTCTCTAATTGAGTGGGCATTATATCCAATTAGATAGCTACTCTAAGGTGGTAAGAGACCCTTTTGGGCATGTCTTTCCATGATGATCATTGTTATAGTTCATAGAGATCACATGTAGGCAGAAATATTGATTAATTTTTCTCACTGGGCACATTGCGTAGCATCTTTCAGTGCTATCAGTCAAGGAGCCCCACTGCTGTATTTCACATATAACCTTTTGTGACACCTATAGCCTGCTATTCTTCTCTCTAGAGATCTTTATCTGCCTCCATCCTCTATGGACCATTTATCTTTTCTACTATCTACGGGTTACCTGGGTTACATACCTACATCTACAGATTTAGAGCTAGGAACCACAAACAAGAGATAACCTATGCTCTTTTCCTTTTGGGATCTGGATTCCCTCACTTTGTTTAATATTTTCTAGTTCCATTTATGTACCTGTAAATATCATGATCTTATTTTTCTGAGAGGAATGTAAAATGATAGAAAAGAAGATGGCAACTCCCCAAGAAGTTAAACATAGAGTTGCCACATTGACCAGAAATTGTAATACAAGGAATAGACCAAGGCAAAGTATAAATGCAGATCTTTATCAAACCATTTTTAGAATTTTCATAGTTGCATGACTCATGATAGCCTACAAGTAAAAAAATTCAAATGTGTCTCAACTAATGGCCTTATAAGCTTCATGTGAGCCATAACATACATAATCTACTTAAATAAAATTTAATTTTTATACAATGTATATCTCCTAATTCCTCCTCTTTGTACCTCCATACCTTCAACTTCATATTCTTTATGTCTCAAAATAAAAACAAAACAAAGAAAACAATCAGCAGACAAGAATTGCTAAGACAAAACAGAAAGTACCTCCAAAGCATAGAATCCACTTTGTATTAACTAACTGTTCCTGGGCATCAAATCTGTCCTAGGGTGTGGTTGATTTACCCAATGGCATTTCTTTGAAAAATACTGACTAACAAATACCAATACAAATGGCTTCTTGGTTAAAAGTAGAAATTCTTGATCAGTTACCCTTCTCTATGTTGAATTTTCCTATTTGAACCTGTGCATGTTTCATGTATGTGTTCACAACTTATATGAGTTCTTTCTTGTATCAGTCTTACTGTATCTGGTTAACTCTATGACTCCTTGGAGTCACCCATCAACCCTGGATCTTCTACTTCCCTTTTCTCTGAGGTTTCTGTACCTTCAAGGGAGGGGGTTGATAACTCATTCCATTTAGGATGTCTAAATGCTCCAAAGTCCCTTACTCTCTGCATTTGTGAGTCTTTGTGTTTTGTTAATAACTACACTTTAAGAGGAGGCTTCTCAGAAGAAGGTTGGGCAATCTATGGGTATAAAAATACATCACAATGAGTCATTTTGCTGTTATGTGCTCTTAGCAAAATAATAATCCTCGTTAGCACCAGTGACCTGTTTAATCTCAGGTTCTTGTCCATATTAACAGTGAAAGGCATGTGTTTTTCTACATGGAGTGAGCCTAACATCTTGTTTTTACAGAAATGGTTGATTACTCTTATAACAGGTGTGACATTGTTGCATCAACGTGTTCTGCAGGAAAATCACTGTTGTAGACTCTAGGTTTTATAGCTGTGTGATACTGATGATTATTTTTCTCCTTCAGCAGTGTACAGTGTACCTTTCAGCACAGTTGATGATATTCAGTAGGGGCCAATGGATGAATCTTCTATTTGGGCAGTAGCATGGTTTTTCTGTTTGATGCCATACATAGGTTGTGTGTTAGGCAATAGGGATTTAACATTAGGTTGTGGAGGGTAACCAAGAGCTTTGGCTAATAGCCTGTAATAGTTTGGGGTTCCCTATGTTGATTATTAATCATATAGGAGTCCTTCTGTAGGAAACAGTAACTGTTGTATAAATACAATTACTTCCTTCATTCCTAACACTTTAAAGAAAACTGACTCTCTCCAGAAGCTATCAACTGTTCCTAGTTCCCCATTGTGGAGTAGGGATTTATGAATTGCTATCTAATCCATGCTGGGATGCTGAATGGCTTTGCCTAAAACATGTCTGTGCAGGCAACTTCCCTGCTGGGAACTCAGTGCTGGAGTCCTATCATATCCAGTAGACAGTTTCATTGTAGTTCTACCAGATTTCTAGTTTGTAGAATCTTCTACCTTCTCTTTTGCAATGGTTCCTGCGCCTTAGTGAGAAGGAATTAACATAGATACCCCACTGGTATCTGAATCTTTTATAGATACTTATTTTTTGTTTTAACCAGGTGATAATTTCTGCATTAAGCAATATCCACTGCACAAATAAATTTTATGAAAAGGACTGAGAGGGAACTGATATAAATATAAAGATATATATTTAAAGGGTAGTTTTTACATTATGTCCATTTGTCAAAATAATAGTAGTAGGTTGACCCTTGGGTCTGTGAAATCACTAACCTTGGGTTTTTGGGTAGACTTCAAGAAGAAAGCACATTTTCCTCATGTATATCCTTAAATGTAGTTCGAAATTGGCTGCCTACCACAATAAGATCCATTCCACTATTGTAGGTCTCGCCATATCTTGCTACACTAATCTTTATTGGAGATCATGGACTTCATAATCAACAAAGGCTTCTGATGACTCTTTTCTTCCAGCATTCTATGTAACACCTTCCAAGACTATGAGAGCTATCAGCAGGGAAGAAACATCCAAGTCAGTATTAACTTGATTTTTTTTAATTTCTTGTGACAAATATGTACAGTGTATCAGCTATAGGTTTTCATGATGAATAATCGTAATCACCAACTTTTAGAGATTTAAAATCGCCTAATAGATCCACCTCCGCGGTTGACTGTAATTGTATTTCTAAAACAATTTACCTGTCATGAAAAGATCTACCTTAAACATAATGATGCTGTCCTGTGTGCTTGTGAGCCAAATTAAATCCTTATTTTTTTAAATTTTATTTGTCCATTATTTTGTAACAGCAAAAAGTCAATGCAGTTAGAAAATAAAACATAGATATTTATCTTTGATTTTCTATAAGCAAAACATAACAAAATAAAATAGTATAAAACAAAATGGAAAAGCTTCACATTAAAGTTGGACAAGGCAAACCAACAGAAGGAACATAACCCAAAGAGAAGGCACAAGAACCAGAGACCTACTATTTCACAATCCAGGAATCTCATAGAAGCACTATAGCACAGCATACACACAGAGGACCTGGTTAAGACCCATGTACAACCCGTGCTTGATGCTTCAGTTTCTGTGAGTTTATGAGTTTTGGTCTCTTCCTTTGTTAACAGGCCTTGTTCTCCAGGTGTCATCCATCTTTTCTGGCCCCACACCCCCTTTGACTCCTGTGCTGCAGAGTTCCCTGATCTCTGTAGGAGGGATGGGATGGAGACAAATTTGATGGAGACAAATTTGATGGAACTTTGTATTTCAAAGTTTCTTTCTCTCCTTTTCTCTCTCCCTCTCCTCTCCTTGTCCCCCCTCCCCCTCTATACACATTGTCTGTCTATATTTGTTCTCATTTGCTGTAAGAGCAAGACTCTCTGAGTATAATGAAATACCATTAGGAGTCATTTTATTGTCACTTTTATTTTTTGACAGAAGGACTTGGCTTCACCTTATGTAGTCTCTGGTCCTCAATCACCCAAGCAAAGTCAAGTATGACTTCTATCTCATGGAATGGGCCTTAAGTCAAATCTTATATCGGTTGGTTATTACCTCAAGCTGTGTACCATAGACAAAATTGCAGAAGGTAGATCAAAGCTTTTGTACCTGGGTTGGTGTTTGTGTTTCTCTTCTGGTGGCCTTCAAAAGTACTTTTTTATAGCAAAGGCACTAGAACAGAAGGTTCCAACTTGTGGTTCATGACCTCTTTGGAGATCCAATTACCCTTTCATAGCGATTGCTCAAGACCATCCTTCATCTTATATATTTACATTATGATTTATCACAGTATCAAAATTAGTTATGAATTATCAACAAAAAATAGTCTTGTCATTGAGGGTAACCACAACATGAAGACCGTATTAAAGGGTCACAGCATTAAAGAGTCTCTGAACAAAAACATGAGAGTAGACTAACTTTTCCTCTAGATATTTAATGAGCTATGTGACTATTGTATTTTTACAACTGAGCCCTGTAGTCAGCGTGTGCAGAACATCCTACTATGTTGCATCCTAGTTTGTTTGGGTCTCGTTTGGCTAATAATTCAATTGAATGTGATGCAGTCCTGGTACTGGAAGTTTCTTTGTAATAAGGAATAACCAGTGACCTTCATCTCCTTCATTATTTAGTCACTTCATTAGGATTGATTTCATATATTTTAGGAAGATTCCACTACACTAGGCTTCCAATACCATCCCTCAAATGCCCCTAAATCTTACCTGTCTATCCTGGAAAAAATATTTTCCTCAAAACCATCCACCATCTAAATCCCTCCCATCCACACCATATCTTCCCATTCTTTACCACCACTACCACAGTCCTCCCATAAAACTTAATCTATTTCCCCTGCCAGAAAGAGCTACGTGGCCCTACTGGAGTTTCTTCCTCTGGTTCCACAGATTATAATTTAGTTAGTATTTATTTAACAGCTAATATTCACATATAAGCAAATGTATGCTGTATTTGTCTTTCTGGGTCTGGGTTACCTTACTCAGAATAACTTTCTTGAGTTCTTGAATTTGCCTGAAAATATCATATCTTAAAAAAAAAACCAGCTGAGTAACACTCCATTGTGTAAATGTACCATTTTTAGTTCATTTTACACTTTAGAGATATCAAGGTTATCTTCAAATTCTGGCTGTTATAAATAGTTATGCAGTGAACTTGGTTTAGCAACTGTCTCTGTGGTAGGATAAAGCATCCTTTGTGTATATGCCCTAGTGGTATAGCTGGATCTTGATGTAAATCAACTCCAATTTCCATGATGATTCTGTCACCACAGCGATTTTTATATTAACTGTAGACATTTACAATCGCAGCAGCAAAATCTGAGTGTTCTTTTACTCTGTGTTTTCCCAGAACAAGTTGTCTTTCACTTCACTGATAATAACCATTTTAACAATTGTAAAATAAAATTTCAGAATAGTTCTGATTTGCATTTTCCAACCATTTGAATTTAGTTCATTGAGAATTCTCTGTTTAGATCTACATATTTTTGTTATTATTTTTTAATTTAATTTAATTTACTTACTTATTCACTTTACATCCCACGCTTAGTTAACCTCTCTCAGAATCGTTCTCCACCCCTTCTCTTCTGAGTGGTTGGGGCCCCATAGGTGGCCCCCAATGGCACTTCAAGTCTCATTGAGGCTAGGTGTTTTCCCTTCCACTGAGGTCAGCCAAGGCAGCCCAGCAAGGAGAACATACTCCAGGGCACACAACAGCTTTTGGGATAACCTCTGTTCCAGTTGTTTTGGATCTACATGAAGACCAAGCTATACATTTGTCACATGTGTGTGAAAAGGCCTAGGTCCAGCCTGTGTTTGTTCTTTGGTTGGTGGTTCAGACTGATAGCCCTAAATGTCCAGCTTAGTTGACTCTGTTGGTCTTCTCTGTGCAGTTCCTATTCATTTTGGGTCCCGTATTCATCTGTCCTATTCTTCCATAAGAGTCCCCAAGCTCTATCCACTGCGTGGCTGTGAGTGTCTATATCTGTTTGGGTTAGCTGCTCAATGGAGCTTCAAAGAGGACAACATGCTCCTAACTGTGAGCATAACAAAATATCGTTCATAATGTTAGTGATTGGTACTTACTCATGGGATGTTCTCAAGTTGGGTTAGATATTGGTTGGCCATTTCCTTAGTATCTGCTCCATCCCCCATGCCTACATTTCTTGTATGCAGGATAAGGTTTGGGTTGAAAATTTTGTTGTTGGGTTGGATATTAGTTGGCCATTTCCTTAGTATCTGCTCCATCCCCCATGCCTACATTTCTTGTATGCAGGATAAGGTTTGGGTTGAAAATTTTGTTGTTGGGTTAGGGTCTCTATTGCTCTGTTGATGTTCCTTCTTGTCTACAGGGATTAGCATCTTCAGGTTCCATATTTTCAATGTTGTGAGTCTTAGTCAATATCACCCCATTGATTCTTGGGGTAACCTCCCTTATCTCAGGTCTTTGTCTCTTCCTGGAGATGCCCATTATCTTTATTCCATTCATTTTCATGGACATCTGGCAGTCTCTCCTGTCCTTCCCCACACTTGATCCTGAACTCCCCAATTCCCTTATCATCCCTCACCCCCTCTCCAAGTTCCTGCACTCCATCTACCTTTTATGAGTGTTTTATATCCCCTTATAGTTTGGATTTAAGCTTTCTCACTTGGGCCTTTCTTCTTCTTTAGCTTCTTTGGTTATTTGTAGTATAGCATGGTATCTGTATTTTATGGCTAATACCCAATTATAAGTGATTACATAATATGCATGTCCTTTGAGGACTGGGTTTCCTCCATTAGCCTGCAAAATTCATGATGTCTTTTTTTTTTAAATTGCTGAGTAATATTCTATTGTGTAGATGAACTACATTTCTTTGGACAGTTCTTTAGTTGAGTGATGTCTAGGTTGTTTCCAGTTTTGGGCTATTACAAATAAAGATGCTATGAACATAGTTGAGCAACAGTCTTTATGGGATGTAGAAACATCGTTTGGTATATACATAGCTGGGTTTTGCTGTAGGACTATGTCCAGCTTTCTGAGAAACCCAAATTGATTGTATAAGTTTGTATTCCTACCAATAATGAAGATGTTTACCCCTTGCTCCAAATCCTTACCAGCATGTACTATCTCTTGAGTTTTTATCTTAGCTATTCTGATGGGTATAGGATGGAACCTCATAGTCATTTTGATTTCCATTTCCCTGATGACTAAGGACTTTGAGCACTTCTTTAAGTGATTTTCAGACATTCAAAATGACTATTGAGAATATGCTGTTTAGTTTTGTGTCCAAATTTTATGGGGTTCTTTGGGTTGCTGGTGTCTAACTTCTTTAGTTTCATGTAAATTTTGGATAATAGCCCTCTCTCAGATGTAGAATTGGTAATAATTCTTTCCCAATTATAGCCTGCTAATTTATCATATGGGCAGTGCCCTGTGCCTTACATAACCTTTACAATTTCATAAGGTCCCATTTATCAACTGGTGTTCTGTCCAGGAAACTGTCTACCATACCAATGCATTTAAGTCTATTTTCCATATATAAGATTTATTGTATCCTGTTTTATTTTGATGTCTGTGATCCACTTGGACTTGAGTTTTGTACAGAGTGATAAATATGGATTTATTTTCATTCTTCTACATGTAGGCATCCAGTTAGTCTAGCACCATTTGTTGATGCTTTCATTTTTCTATTGTATGATTTTGGCTTCTTTATTAAAATTCAAGTGTCCATGGGTGTGTGGTTTTATTTCTGGGTTGTCAATTCTATTCCCTTGATCACCATGTCTGTTTTTGTATGAATATTAAGTAGTTTTATAAAAATCACTATTTCTCTGTAGTACAGCTTGGTGTCAGGAAAGGTGATTACTACCAATGCTCTTCTACTCTTCAGGATTGTTTTGGCCATGCTAATTTGTTTTTCAGTTTAAGATTGAAAATTGGTCTTTAAGATCTATAAAAAAAAATTGTGTCAGAATTTTAATGGGGAATATTGAATCTGTTGATTGCTCATGGCAAGATGGCCATTTTCACAATGTTAATCCTGTCTATTCATGAGCATGGATGCTATTTTCATATTTTTTATATCTTTTTTCATTTGAAGTTCTGGTCATACAGATTGTTCACTTCATTGGTTAGAGTTACACCAAGAAATTTTATATTATTCATGAAAATTAAAAAGGGTGTTGTTTCCCTAATTTTTCATAGCCCGTTTATTATTTATATAAAAAAAGAACTACTGATTTCTTTGTGCTAATTTTGTGTCTAGTTATTTTGGTGAAGGTGTTTATTAGCAGTAGGAGTTCTGTGGTAGAATTTTGGGGTTGTATATCATATCATCTACAAACAGAGATAATTTGACTTCTTCCTTCTCAATTAGTAAAACTGTGTTTTAGTTTTTTTATTGCCCTGGCTACAACTTCAAATACTATATTGAATAGGTATAGTATCAATTGTAGGCAGCCTTGTCCATGATTTTACTATGAATGCTTTAATTTTCTCTCCATTTAGTTTGAAGTTGGTTAATGGCTTGCTGTATATAACTTTGATTATTTTTAGGTATGTGCCCTTTATCCATGGTTATTGTAACACCTTTAAAATGAAGCGGTGTTGGATTTTGTCAGAGTTTTTTCAGTGTTTAATGAGATAATCATTTTTTTCTCTCAGTTTGTTTATATGTTGGGTTACATTGGTAGACCTTTGTGTATTGAAATATCCCAGCATCCTAGATATAAGGTCTACTTGATCTTAATGGATGATGTCTTTGGTGTATTCCTGGATTTGGTTTGCACGTATTTTATTGAGTTGTTCATGAAATAAATGTTCATGAAATAAATTGGTCTGAAATTCTCTTTCTTTGTTGAATTGTTGTATGATTTAGGTATCATGATGACTGTGGTCTCCTAGAATGAGTTTGGCACTGTTCCTTCTGTTTCTATTTTGTGTAATAGCTTGAGAAGTATTGGTACTACTTTTTTTATTGAAGTCTAGTTGAATTTTGCACTAAAATCATCTGTCCTTGGGCTAGTTGCAATTGGGGGCCTTGTTTGTAATGACTGCTTCTATTTATTCAGGTGTTTTGTTGCTGTTCAAATAGTTTGTTGTATCTTGATTTAACTTTTATAAGTGGTATTTTTCTAGAAAATCATCCAGTTCATTAAGATTTTCCCATTTTTTTGTAGTACAAGCTTTTGAAGCAAAATCTAAAGATTCTTTGAATTTTCTCAGTGTCAGTTGTTATGACTCCCCTTTATTTCTGATTTTTATTCAGACACTGTCTCTCTGTCTCTTGTTCAGTTTGGCTAAGTGGCTGTCTATATTGTTGATTTATCAAAAAACCAGTCATTGATTTCAATGGTTCTTTGTATTGTTTTCTTGTTTCTGACTAATTGATTTCAGTCCTGATTTTAATTATTTTTATCATTTTACTCCTCTTTGGTATGTTTGATTTTTTCTAGAGCTTTCAGGTATAGTTTTAAATTGCTGGTATAAGAACTTTCTATTTTTGTTATAGAGTCACTTAGTGTTATGAAGTTTTCTCTTAGCTTTCATTATATCTCATAAATACGGGGATGTTATGTCTTTATTATCATTGAATTCTATAACATCTTTCTCTTTTCTTCATTTCTTTTATGACCCAGAGATCATTGGATAGAGATCTGTTCAATTTCCATGAAGATGTAGGCTTTCTAGTGTTTCTGTTGTTGCTGAAATCCAGCTTTAATTCAAAGTGGTCTGATAAGATATAAGACATTATTTCAATTTTATTTTATCTGTTGAGGCTTGCTTTGTGACTATGTGGTCAATTTTGAAGAAGGATCAATGAGGTGCTAAAAAGAAGGTATATTTCTTTTTGTTTGGGGAAATTATTCTACAGATGTTCCTTGGGTCCGTTTGATTCATAAAGTCTATTAGTTTCCTTATTTCTCTCTTTATTTTTAGTCTAGATATTCTATCCGTTGATGAGAGTAGGGTGTGAATGTCTCCCTCTATTAATGTGTGGAGTTCAATGAGTGATGTGGGGTTTAGCAATGTTTCTTTTACAATGTGAGTGCCCTTGTGTTTGGGACATAGACATGCAGAATTGTGATATCATCTTGGCAGGTTCTTCTCTTGATGGCTATGAAGCATCCTTCCCTGTCTTTTCGATCAATTTTGGTTGAAAGTCTATTTTATTAGATATTTAAATGGCTACTTCAGCTTGCTTCTTGTGTCTGTTTGCTTAGAAAACTTTTTCCATCCCTTTACTCTGAGTGTACTGGTTAGTTTTGTTTCAACTTGACATAAGCTTGAGTTATCACAGAGTAAGAAGCCTCAGTTAAAGAGATGCCTCCACTAGATCCAGCTGTATGGCATTTTCTCAACTAGTGATCAATGAGAGTGGGCCCAGCCCATCCCTGGGTTGGTAGACCTGGGTTCTATCAGATAGCAAGCTGAGCAAGCCAGAGGAAGCAAGCCATAAATAACATCCCTCCATGGCCTTTGTATCAGTTCCTACTTCCTGACCTGCTTGAGTTCCAGTCCTGACTTCCTTTGGTTATGAACAACAATGACTGTGTCATTTGCCTAACAACAGCTTTCCATTTCATGAGGTCTTATTTATTAATTGTTGATCTTAGTGCCCGTTCTAAGAGTGTTCTATTTAGAAAGTATACTCCTGTGCTGATGAGTTCACAGCTATTCCCCACCATCTGTACTTTTAGTTTCAGTGTATTTGGTATTATATTGTCTTCAATACTTTTGAACTTGAGTTTTGTGGAGCGTAATACTTATGGATCTATTTGCATTCTTCTACATGCAGATAGTTTGACTAGAAACATTTGTTGAACATGCTTCATTTGTTCTAGAATGTTCTTTTGGTCTCTTTATCAAAAATCAGAAATACATAGACATAAGAATTTATGTCTAAATCTTCAGTTCAATTCCATTGATCAATATGTCATTTTATGTCAGTACTATATTCTTTTGATTACTATAGCTTTGTAGTATTACTTGAAATTAGGTCCATTTCATTTATAATGTCTGTTAGCTCTAAAATTTCTCTAACAGATATTTACAAAATATTTTACCCAAACATAAAAGACTATTTCTTCTTTAAACCTCATGGAACTTTCTCCAAAATGGGCCACATACTTAAACACAAAGAAAGACTCAACAAAATACAAGAAAATTGAAACAACTCCTGAATCCTATCTGTCCACCATGGATTAAATCTGGATATCAACAACAACAAAAACAACAGAAAGCATTATGATTAATGGAAGCCGAGTAACTTCCTACTGAATGAAAAAAAAATGAAAATGACTATACAACATATCCAAACTTATAGGACATTTTGAACGCATTTATAAGAGACAAGCTCAGAACACTAAGTACTACATAAAGAATCTGAAGAGATCTCATATGAGGAAGTTAATAGTACACATGAATGCTCTAGAACAAAAATAATAAATTACACCTAAGAGGAGTAGATGGAAGACATAATCAAACTGAAGGCTGAAATAAAGAAAACAGAAAAAAATGTGAACAATACAGAAAATCAATGAAACAAAGAACTGTTTTTTTGAGAAAAACAATTAGATTAATAAACTCTTATGTAAATTAATTAAAAAGTGGAAAGTGGTGGTCTGTAAGCAGGGTTTATGGTGGATGCATTTAATCACAGCACATGGGAGACAGAGTTTGAGACCAGCCTGGTCAAAAGAAATCCTGTGTCAAAAAAATTAGATAGATAGATCAATAGATAGATAGATATATAGATAGATAGATAGATAGATAGATGATAGATAGATGGATAGATAGATACAGGAATGGACAGACAGACAGACAGATAAATAGATAGATAGATAGATAGATAGATAGATAGATAGATAGATAGATAGATAATGTATCCAAATTAACAAAATCCAGAAAATTATGATCAAGACAAAATCTAAACAGAAAAGCGACATACTTTAAAACCAGTTCTCCACCAAATTGAAAATATCCAAAATAAATGAATAATTTCTTCAATAGTTTCAACTCAGCAAAGTTAAAATAGCACTTAAATCAGCAATTTAAATAGATCTATAGTCCCAAGTAAAATAGATGCAGACACTAAAGTTTCCTAACTGAAAAAGCCAATGTTTTAGCGCATAATTCCATAAGACTTTCAATGAACAGTTAACACTAATACTTCTCAAATTATTCCGCAAAATAGAAACAGAAAGAACATTGACTACTTTGTTTTATGAGATCACAATTACACTGACACCCAAAGCACATAATAAACCAACAAAATGTGTGTGTTTGTGGGTGTCTCTGTGTGTGTTTGTGTGTGTGTTGAGGGAGTGTTACAGACTAATTTCCCTTATTAACATAAATGCAAAATCACTCAATAAAATACTTGCAAAGAGAATTCAAGAATACATTAATAATGTCATAATAAGTAGGTTTTATCCCAGAGAAAAATATCAATGAATATTATCTACTATATAAATAAACTGAATGGAAAAAATGCATGGTCATCTCATTGGACTCAGAAAAGTCTTTTAACCACCCCTTCATGATAAAAATCCTAGCGAGATTAGAGCTTTAATAAAGGCAGTTTACAACAAGTGTATAGCCAGCAATAAAATAGATGAAGAGAAACTCAAAGCAGTTCCAATAAAATCAGAAACACAAGGATGTCTACTCCCTCCATATCTTTTCAGTACAGAATGTGATGTCTTAACTACAGCAATAAGACAACTGGAGGAGATTAAGGTGATTCAGATTTGTAATGGAAGAAGTCAAGCTATATTTCTTTGCAGATTATTTGATAGTATACATATAAATGACTCTAAAAATCTCACCAGGAAACCCTTACAGCTGATAAACACATTCAGGGAAGTAGCTGGATACAAAATGAACTTATAAAAATCAGCAGCTATCCTATATACAAATAACCAAATTTTGGAAAAAGAAATCAGGAAAACAACTGGCTTCACAGTTGCCTCAAATAACATAAAACAGGTTGAGGTAACTCCATCCAAGCAAGTAAAATACTTGTATGATTGAAAACTTCAAGTCATTGAAGAAATTAACTAAAGAAGATATTAGAAGATAAAAAGATCTTCCATGCCCATGGGTCAGTCATATTAACATAGAAAAAAATATGATTATCCTACCGAAAGCAATCTACAGGTTTAATGAAATTTCCATTAAAATTCTGACACAAAACATTAGATCTTTAATGGACAGTGCTCAGAATTGCCTTCTCCATGAATAAACAGATTTCTTGAAGGATTTTTCCCCCCACAAGTGCCTGCTATTTTGTTAAGCCTTATTCTGATACATTTTACAAATGAGACTGTTTCAGTTCTGGCTGTCACTGGCAATTTTCCCACTAGTGTGAGGTAAAACAAAGACTGGAACTCAAGAACACTTATGCTATGTTGAACATTGTTATGTCAAGTCTGCCTGAATCACTAACAAAACAGTACCATTTTTTTCACTCCATTTGAGTCAAATTCAATAATTTGGTGATACATTTCAAAGTGTATTAGATTTAAAATATTCATCCTGAAAAAAAAAAGTATCACCTTGCTCTAAGTGAAAGCAACCACTGTTCTCCTCCAGGTCAAATAGCCGAACCCGCGAGATAGCAATCTGGATGATTGGGGTGGGTTTATATTCTTCATTTAATTCTTTAAAAATGGTTCCAAAAGGTTGGTCAGTGGTGAGATTTATGTCACTTATAAAAAAATCTTATGTAACATATTAAATACATTATCATGCTAGCATTGTCCCTTGTGCAAGGAAATTGCCTTAAAATAACATAATACATTGTACTATGTAATACATTGCATTGTATAGATTGTATTATATATATTATGTGATATAATATGTAGAGTACATTGAAACTGTGGTTATAGTTCAGGCTGTGATACAATGGATTCATGGTGGGAGTTGAGGTTCTGGGAAGTTTCAGAAGCCTCAAAAGAGATTACAGATTCATCTGTTTGTAGCTGAGATTTAGCATCCACGGCTTTTCCTCTCCTGCCATTTTAACAGCCCATAGCTCACTGGGTCTGGCTCCTCGGAAGACCTGATTGACTTCGATATGCTATGATGAAAACCAACTCTCCTGTAGCTCAAGCTCGATGACATTGAGAAATTTGAGAGCATTTGAAAGGACGCAGAGACCTGTATGAAATCGAAGGAAGATGTGGAAGGTGTAGGGACGGGGATGGAGACGAAGCTGCTGGGCTCAGCAGTGCCCCCCAGCACTGGGAACAAATGATTAATGATCAAATTGGTTAGAAACCCCAAGTCAAAACCAACAACCGTACATCTCAGTTTGGAAACTTTGAATCTTAGAGATGGGTTCTCTGGCATGCCGACCCCTGGGACGGAATACAATGAAGACAGCAGTACAAACCAGAGTCAGAGGATTAAGTGTGCGCAGCCACGCAGAATATTTTCTGTCTCCTGCAGGGAGAGATAACTTCTGTGTGAAATTATTGCTGCCCAACCTTTTTGATAGGCTGGAAGCCAGATTCTGTCTTGTTCCTAGAAAAACTGGACTGCAGAAAGCTTACCTGATTTTTGTTTTAAAAACATCAATACATTTTGGAGAAAATGGGAGATGTCCGGAAAGGTAGCAGCACTGACAGGTGTCTTAAATCCCTAGCTCTGACCGGTGATCACTACAAGTGACAGGTGACCACTACAAGTGACGTCTTTCTCCTTGTCTTTACAATAAGACCCCAGACCCAGCACACTTGTAGTTGTTCCCTTGGACTATGACTTAACTTGTTTATCCAGTATCTGGTGACTGCTAACCATCCTGCAAGCAGCAGAGACCCCAGATGAGTGTGCTTAGGCTGCAGTCCCCTACATTGGGGACTGAAGTAGGAATCCCAAGAGTTGGAGGCTAGTCCTGGCTACATAGCAAAACCCTGCTTCAAAATGTCACAAAACAAGCAGACGAAACCAAGACAAGTCTCCCTGCCCTGGTAGAGACTGTTTTCTTGGGATCTAATTGTCAGAATCAAATCCACTTACAGGAAGGGTTTACACAAGGAGGAAAACACCAGCAGCCCTAAGAGAGCAAAGTTCTTTTCTTCACTTGGGACTCACAGTGAGAGACATTCTATTCTTCACTTGGGACTCTAATAATGTTTGCACGTGACCCATCTGAGAGTCGCTTGGGCATCTTTGCATCATGCCCTATTTTACCAGAACATTCACGGACAGAAACCCCAACTGTAGAAGGCAGAACATCTGGAGTCAAGTTTCAAAGAAACTCCTTAGCTGGGATTTACCCAGGATTTTGGATAGTCTGTGAGTGATGGGAATGGGAAGGTAGAGGCAAAGGGGAAATGTAGATCCCTCTTTCTGCTCCAAACTTTTCCAAATTTTTTTTTTATCCCAGTTTTATTGTTGACCCCTAAATCTTGATATCATCATCTCTTAGAAAACATTAAAACCCTCAAGCCACAGAAGACAAGAAGAAACCGTGGCTACTTTTATGTTTCACACTTAGTATTAAAGGGAGAGAGCAAACGGGTTATGCTGGACCATCCTGCTTGTGTGGGCTGCCAACGAACTTCTTGTTGTGGAGTGGAATCCCTCATATGGTCCTTCCTTTCCTGACTCATTTCAACAGCGCACGGTATTAAGATACACTGGTGTGAGTCAGGCAGGCTGATTCTGATAGATTGGCTTGATTAGTAGAGAAATGGCATCATCCAATTAGATTGCAGGCAACCACTTGAAGCTTAATAGTAACGTCATATGCGAGGACAGATTCATTTAATACATTACAAATGTGTTCTATTGGCTCTACTGCAGTGAGTGAAGCCTCAGAATACTGTAATAGAGGCAAACATCTTTGAGAACTGGCATGTATATTACATGACATGACTAAGCCTTTTCCATATAAAATAGAAAACTTTAAAAAAAATGTTTTTTAAACTTTGGATTTGACAGTGATGTATTCCCTTTGGCTTCCGAGCAGAGGTAATATGGATTGAGATAAAAGGTAGAAAGTGAACGGTAGATGGCAGGAAGTAGTCGTCAGATGATAAAACTGAGCAGGAAATGCTTATATAGATAAACAAAGCATACGGAAGGGCAAGAACTCATTCCGAGGGGTCACCTCAGAAGGTTTTAAAACATCAAGACTGGTTGAAATAGGAAAATAGTGTTTAAAAATTTCCTAGTCACACCAGTATACTCTCAAATCTCATGTTAAAATTTTTATGTAAAATGATGACATATATTAAAACCCCTTTTACGTATATACAAAAATAAGTACCTGTAGAAAAAATATGACATTAGAGAAAAAATCCATCCCGTGTCCTCTTATCAAGAAAAAATCGTCATAAAAACACTTCTCAGTTTGAACTTTTGAACTCTGAGATTCTTTCCAAATGAGTTTTTTTTCTTCTTTTTATGAATATAGGTGAAATCTCACATTATAATCTATGGTGTCCCATCCTTTGGGAGTATATAAATTTTACTAAGCATTGAAGCACCTTCAGAATTCTGTAGCATGACTCTCTGAAGATGAGCTATATAGTTTGGTGGGTTTATAATGGTCACACATGTGGGGAAGAGAGGTCTTCCCACAAGTCATAAATCATCCTGTCCTTTTCCAAAGCAAGCCCTAATAAAGAGTTCTCAGGCTCAGCTATACGTGAGAATCTGGGGAGCTTTAAATAACCCTGATGCCAGGGACACACCACAAACCAATTAAATCAGAATCTCAGGGGTGGGATCTACACATGAATTTTTTAAAGGTCCCCAGAGATTCCACTGTGAAAGCAAGGATGAGTAACACTGTCTTAAGCAGAATTGTGCCTCTATTTTTTTTTCCTTTTTTTATTGGTCATCTTATTTATTTATATTACAAATGTTGTCCCCCATACCAGTTTCCCATCCTATTTGCCTACACCCACTTTATCACCCCAACATCCTCAATGTTCTATAGGACATTGAGTCCCTATATAACCAAGGATCTGCCCTCCTACTGATGCCTGGTAAGGCAATTCTTTGCTACATATGCAGCTGGAGCCATGGTCCTCTTTGATTGGTGGTTTAAACCGTGTCTCTTAAACTGAGAATCTCAGCTAAGGTCAAGCAATCAGTGCTGGAACCAAACATGAGTCCCTGTCTCCTGTCCTCTGTGCTGATATTTCTACAACACTCACACCTGTCTTTCCTTCTCTCATATTGCTGCCTCCAGCTGGCCTTTCTAATCACCTGCACTTCTGATCCCACATTTGTGTGTAATACATAGCAGCGAGGTAGGTACCCTCTGTCAACTAGGTTTCCACATGGCATTGTGTGTTCTAGAAAATGTCTTTCTGTGCTCTCAGTTTAGACTCAACTCTAATTCTTCCATCACACTAATTAGAAAAAAATATTTAAAAATAGAGAAATTAAGTGGCTATCTTAGAAATATTTCATGTAGCAAAGAATAAGGTGTAGAGTTAACATTGTGTAGCTCTCAAACAAGCTCTTTCTAGACTTCTAAACTTTCAAGTTTGATGGTGGCTATATTCAAGAGCATCCCTTGTCATTGCTCAAGAAAAAGCTAACATATTAAAGGGCCCTGAACTGAAAAAATGGGGGGAGAGGGGAACAATGAAACTGCTGTTTTCATTACAGTGATCTTACTCATATTGGGAGGTCAGAAAAGTTCCCCAGAATATTGCTCTATGACATAGCTTAGAAGCTGGCTCAGCTCATGACTAGAACAGCAACCCTATCGACGAATGTTACAGTTTCTCATAACGTAAACCAAACATTATGCATTAAAGACTCACAGAGGAAGTTAGAGACATCTGACCTTTACACACCTTGTTTAAACGCAAACTAAGATCATATGATAAGATGGATGATGGGTACGAATGGTCCCCATAGGTTCATATATTTGAGTGCTTAGGGAGTGGCACTGTATTAGGTGTGGCCTTGCTAGGTTAGGTGTTACTTTGTTGGAGTAAATGTGTCACTAAAGGTAAGCTTTGAGGTTTCAAAAACCCATGCCAGGTTCAGCGTTCCCTTCCTGGATGGATCTGATGTATAGCTCTCAGCTACCATGTCTGAGTATGTACTAAGCGTTACTAAGAGTTACTGTGGTTGTGCTGACTCTTCCCAGCAGTAGAACAGTGACTAAGACATTACTATGTAAAGATGGAAAAGCACTTTCAGGCTACTCAACACAATCCAGTGCTATGGTAAGAGTTGTCGCACAACACTTGTGGCAACCCGGTGGTACTATACTGGATACCAATGAAGTTATGTTTAGATACACACACTTTGATTTTCAATATTCTTCTCAGAAACCTTTACGAAAATGGCTAATAGATTTTCAGAAGGGCAGAGGAACTATGGAGATAGTTGAGTTGCTGCTTTCGGCCATGATAATCAAAAGATGAGAAGAGATAGATTTCTCAAGATTGCTATTGCTTGTCAATACAACGATAAGGAAAAACACTGGGCAGCTTTAAAATCAGAAAAGAAGTGTTTAGCCAGTGAGAATTTGTCTACTACTAGAAAAAAATCCAACAACAAGCAACTATGTGTATTCAATTACCGTATATATTCTGGACCACTTCAGCATAGGTACCAGTTTTCTATTCTTCATGTTTTCCCAAACATCTCACAAAATGTTATATTTTCCTGACACTAGTGAACTATAAGCTTTCTGAGGATAAATAAGTAAATGTATACATAGGACTTACTGTCGTGTTCTGCAAGCGGTATAATTTCATTGATTTAAGCATTGTCCCGTATATACTCTATGAATGGCAGAGTTCCTCGTGTTTTAGTACATGTTCAAACATTTTATATCGTACACACAAGTAATATCTCTTGATGCTGTAGTATAAGGTTTCCTTATGTTAAGTCTGGAGATACCTCAGTCTTTGACTGCATATAGGCAAAACAACAAGTACTCATAGGGAAAGTTAGTCATAGATCTCTATAGTAATGTAAGCCTTCTTAACAAATTTTTTTCTTTTTTTTTCTTTTGCAGATTTTTTTTTGGTAATATCTTTTTGTTAACTTTCTGGAGAATAGGTGCAGGCATTAGAAATATTTTTGGTTTCCCTTTCGAAGAAACCCCAAGTAATGGCCATTTTGCATTAACATACAAAGTCAAAGAACTTACTCAAACTCTCTGTGAATGTATCTTGACTGGCAACTTTGATGCAGGAAAATATCTGTGGCTTGAAAACCAAATTGGACTTGTCCTTGTTGAAAGTCTAGAACAATTTCACTTAGGGCCTGAGTTGTTACTTTGCATGGCTAATTTAAACAGTGAGCCACTGAGCTTTTGTTTTGAAAAGCTCCACACCCTTGAACTACTGTGGTGTTTCCTTGAAGGTATTTTGAAAGAGGGAAAATTTGAGTGTGCAACCCCCCCCCCCACATGCACACACACATACACATTTTGATAAAACACAAGAAGACAAAAGCTTAGTCAAAACAGTTATGGTCTATATATCTCTATTATTCATAAATATTTAATGTTGGAAAGAAAATAGAAAATTTCACAATTTTACAGAATGAACACTCCTACTTCCTTAATCCCCATGGACCACACGTCTGGCCCAATAGAACACAGGACTGTTTTTAATGGAGTAGCCCAGTTCTTTTCTCCAGCCATGCTGTCTGAGAATGTAAGCCTTTCAAAATTTGCAAAAAACTGCATTCCCCTGTTGTTCTGTGTTGTAGTAGTCTATGAATGCTTCTTTTCCGGAGGCTCCTTCAAGAAGAATTAGTTCCCTCATCAATTTCTCTTCCCATGCTCCATTGACAAACAAGTGCCACATGAGCAGATTGTCTGCATTCTCTGCTCAACAGAATTTGGGGGATGTTGTTTTCTTTCTTTTTTTTTTTCCTGTAGGCTTCACAATAGAAATTCTCCCAGGAGGGTCATAAGCGAGTGTGTGGTAACACAAGCCATATGGGGTTGCCAGCAGTGAAGTGATACATCTTGGAACAGAGCTTTCAGTTTAGTGATTAGCAGGTATGGTGCAAGAAACCTTTTGGATTCAGCTCAGCCTAAATCCAGAGCCTGCTTCTGCTTTGTTCTCAGTCTCAGTATTAAGCTCTTAGGAAATCAATCCTGTATCTATACATTTATCTGCTCTTAGAAATGTAATAGCTAGGAACTCCTGCTGCAATGTGCTACCAGGCACAATTTTCATGTTTTTTTTCCCTTAAAAATTTGCATCTAAAACTACGTGTCTCAAGAGTTATAGCTAAGTTGTTCTTCTCTTTAAGGCAGAATAGGTACTGATTATTGATTGATAAGATCAATCTTTGAGTCATTTTTCTTGAGAGTGACCTACTAGTTTACTCGTCAAGTACTTGCCCTTCAATTCTGGTCTTCCAGGGAACTTCTTCCAAAGGTTCATAAAAAGAGGTAGAGGGTGTCTTAATAACACCAATCCACATCCATGCGTATTACATGATGGTGAAAAAGAAGAAGAGCTGGTGAGGGGTCCCAGATTGCTATGCTTCGTTCACAGAGAACTTTTATAACATTACCTTCATCCCTGGTGTCTGGCTTTGAGCATCAGAGGAAAAAAATACATTGTTTCTACTGTTCTGAGAAAGGAGGGATAGGCTAATGGCACAGGAAAAAAGAAGAAAATTTAAGAAGCTCTGAGCATAAGGACATGCCAAGTAAAAGAAATGCCACCTAGGATCTGAAGTCAGGACTTAGGGGTGGGGAAGATGGAGGGGGGCGGGAGTATAGGGGTGTTGACTTTCAAATGGAAATGTGAAAACATTTGAAGACACAGAAGCAAAAAAAAAAATAGCATACACATCGATATGGTAAAGCTATGCCAGTTTTCTATGTCCCACATAACCAGCAGAATGTTAATTACATGACTATGGAAAGAGTCACTCTCCAGGTGACAGGTAATGAAATTCATCATAATAGGGAATGTCTGAGATAGAGGCTGATGTGAGACGGGTTTTGTACACGTGTGTGTATATGTGCATGTCCCAATTAAAAGCTGAACTGATGATTGGTATAGTAAGGCTCACATTCTAAACACATTGTGGAAAACATTCAGTTTTGATTATGAGGGGTTGATATATTGAGATGGGTCACAATTAGTAAATTTGCTTGAAGTTTTTCAACAATGTCAACTTTTAAGTGACTGCCCCTGAAGACTACAAAAGTAAGTGGGAGTTTAAATTTAAGAAAGTAGTTACTTTAGCCATCCATTTCCCTAAGTGATCTCCTTTAAATTATTATGAAGCAAAATTATTAACCGAAATGTGATCAAATCCAGACCCCTAAGACAGGAAATCTATTGAGCAGGTTATTGAACTATTCCATTCCTTACCATGACACTTAAGGACATAGACAAAGAAAGCTTCATATTCTCAAGTTTATGGGATTCACTGGAATTGTGAGGATGACACTGTAATCTCCCAAGTCAACCTTTCGAGGAATCATGCCAACAATATAACTGTTTGAATGCAAAGAAGTCATTATAGGTCTGGATTTAAAGTTGGGATTTATGACTGCTGCAGTAATTGTGATATACAGTGCAGTAAGAATTGGGCTGTGACATACTTTGACATTCATGGGAGATATTTTAAAGGCAAAACTTGGCTTTAGCTTTGGTCAGTGGTCTCTTCTTTATCAAAAACAGAAGAAAGCATTTATCACTGTATCAATCAAGGATCTTGAGATTATAGAATGTAAGTTGCTAAGGGAATAGGGGAGCCATTGGAAACTATCTAAAATGGCTTCAATGATATATTTATGTACATTGTGATTACTAAAGACATTTCCTTTATCAGCTGTGTCTTATAGTCACTCAAGAATAGGTTTATAATCTTGGTCATATAGTAAGCTAAAACGTATATTCCAAAACTTAACTAAAACATTGTAATCAATACCACCTTGACAACACTCTGGTAATTAAATACACTCTATTCTTCTAGTACCAAATATAAATTTACAAGATTGTTAAAGTGTAGATATCATGGTATGTTTTGGCTGTTTCCTCAGTGATGTTAAATCATACATATAAAGCTATGAGAGAAAATGGCTGACTTGACAGCTAATAGAAGCATGTGCACATGTGATAACTTCCTGCATGAGGGTGATGCCAATATCCTTATGCCGCAAATGCTCACTGAGCATTGGATATACATGCTAGGAACAGAAAGATACAGAAAGGCCAGGTAATATATGCCACTCTGTTTTTCTCCCAGTGTCTCTCAGTTATTTCTTTTAAGTTTCTGTCTAGTTTATGCCAGAGTTCCCGTGCTTCCTCAGATTCTAAGTTGGCAACCAGAATCCTAAGGAAAGTTAGGTCTAAGACCAATAGTCAATATGACTTCTCTAGTTTTAAGATTGAGCCACACCTTAGTCAATTGGTTATCTTATTGAATTCTGAAAATTGGGTCTAACTCAGGAACAGGATTGTATCAGTTTTCCAAGATCATGGTGGAAAAGGCTTAAAGAAACTATTGAGAGAAGATCACATTCCACAGCGGAAACAACACAGAGGGAGGAAGCTTGAGGACAAAAAAGAATACACATCTAGTCAGCTTTGAAGTCACTTATTTTTCAAGTGTCCCCAATTTTTGAAGAAAAATGGAGTGTGTAAGTATATGTGGGTATGTAGGGATCCAATTATTTTAGAATATTTGACAAGTGCATTCAGTGTGGACAGGAAGAGCAACAATATAAATTTAACAAACACACACACAAAAAAAAAAGAATGCCTGTATTACCACAATTCTCCCATGGGATAAGTGAGACATTGAATTCTTCTTTTGTGATTAACATAGAAAAATATTATGAGCAAAGAATAGAGGACAAAGATGAATGAGAAGGCTTAATTAAAATGATTCTACTGTTCACTGCCCTTGGGAACTACAGTGGTTTAATGATCACCTTATCATGATAACAAGCAAGGAGCACAGCCTTTGGAGGAAATAACACACTTACATTTGCCTAATCTATGATAAGTGTGTGGACTGTAAAACATTTAGCCAAACATATCTTCAAGCCTAACATCTAGGTCTAGACAGGAGGAGTAACTGTATTGGCTTAGTGAGGTCATCTGGGATTGGTCTGAAAACCACACTGTTGTAGCTGGGTGTGTGAGGGTGTCTGCTCTGGAAGGGAGGGGTGTGTACCATGCCATTCAGAAAGAAACCAGTTGGAGAAATCTCAGGGACTGGGGAAGGAAGGCTGAGACAGGAGTACAGAGGGAGCTTTTCTGGAGTCTGGAGATCAAATATTTTGTAACTAAATAATTCCTCCCTTTTTCTGTGGTGTGTAGTTCAGAAGCTTAAAACAAGCAAAAGAAAGATGCAAACATTAAAAACAGAACAAAGCCAGATGCCAACAAGAATGGGATCAGGGAATCTAAATATGACAGTGGTGCCACAGACTCTAAATCAGTGAGGAGGGCAAATGGGATGTTTATCAGGATATTTTTTAAAACGATAACTCATTCCATCTTATTATGACTACTGATATCTGAGGGTGTTTCAACCTTCTCTCCTCTCTTTTCTTGGCATTAGAGATTCATAGTTTGGATCAGCACTGGTGACTCTTTGATAAATCCCTGAACTTACAGGAATAGATCCAGCTAATGACTAAAGAAAATAAGAGAGGACAGAAGACACACGTGTTTAAGTGCTACAATATCTTCTGTAATCAATTATTGCTATAGAGTACTGGCTAGATACCTGTATCCTGGAAAATTAAAGGGCAGATTGGAAGAAGAGGAAAGAAAAGGAGGCTTTGAAAAGTGGGTTGCATGTGACCAGACAGAAAAGGAAAATGACAAGTGTGCCCTAGGAAATGGCATCCTTGTAGAACTGACATAGAATATGTGACTATTCATAAAAATAAAAGACCCAAGCTCTCAAAAGTGGTGAGCCTAAAGCACCGGAGGTGAAGGAAAATCGCAAAGCTTGAAAGGTGGGTTGTGAGGTTCCTCCTATCTCTAGATTACGTAATTGACTTTACATTTGGAAGGTAAGGCTCACTTGTATTCACAAACTCACTTGATTCAGAGGACAGATGGAGCTAGCAATGGTAATGATGGCTGAGTCTCTCTTCCTATAGAGCAGCTAGTAAAGTTCTGGCTGCTGGCTGTGTTCAAGACCTGGCTGCACCAATAGGAATGTGCCATTACACATTAGCCAGCCACAACTTGTCCGTGAAACTGGTCTCCTTGATATCAGGGAGAACACCATTGAACAACCCTTTTCTTCATTTCACCTTTTAAAATTAATTAATTAATTAGTTGATTTACACCCCAAATGCTGCCCCCTTCCCATCTTCCCTCACAGAGCTCCTCCTCCCTACCTCCTCTACTTTGCTTCTGAGAGGACAGCACCCTCTTTGGTATCCTTCCACCATGGTACATCAAGTCTGTTCAGGATCCTTTCCCACTAAGGCCAATCAAGACAGCCTACTGCTACATATTATTGGAAGCTCTTGCACCAGCCTGTGTGGGCTCTTTGGTTGGTGACTTAGTCTCTGAGAGCTCCTAGTAGTCCAGGTTAGTTGATACTGTTGGTTTTCCTGTGGGGTTGCCATCTCCTTGAGAGCCTTCAATCCTTTCCTGAGCTCTGCCCAGTGTTTGTGGATATCTGCGTCTGTCTCAGTCAGCTGCTTCGCAAAGTCTCTCAGAACACAGCCATGTTAGACTCCTGTCTGTGAGCACAACAGAGTATCATTAATAGTGACAGGAATTGGTGCTTGCTCGTGGGATAAGTCTCGCAGTTTACCTTCTTAGTGGTTAATAACAAAATGAAACCTGTCTCCAAATTACTGGTTTATAAAGGATCATCTTTTCATCAATGTCTGGGATTTGTATTCTTGGACCATAGACTGTATTCTAGACATGCTTAATAAAAAACTGCATGTGGTTCTCAGCATTTAATAAAGAGTCCAAAGAAGTGGTAATGACTTCCTGGAATATTCCTTGGAATATCACAAAAGTCTCTTAGGGTTTTTCAAACTTATCCAGATTTATTTAGTCTTCACTGGGCCTGAGAAACAGCTCCATGTACTCACAACACAGACTGTACACACATCACGGACACATGACCACACCAAGCTCATTAATGCATGCCACCATGCTATCACTTTCCTTTCCTAAGGCTTGCATATCAACGATTTGAGCAAGCCTCTTCCGATCTTCCCTGGCTCCACCCAATTCCCCAAGCTTTCCTTGAGTCCTGTGGATCTTTGTCTGTCAATGCAATAATCATCATGGGGAATCTGATATTCTGTTCTCATTCTGACTAAGCTTGATTACAGGATTCTCACATCCAACTCTGAGGACCTCATAAGATACAATAGTGTTGTTTAAACAAGCAACATGAAATGATATTTAAAAACTGCATCTTATGGTACATATAGAGTTACATATTATATAGGTATTTTATAATAATAAAAATCTATAACTTCTTCATCCTAAACTTCTAATGAGCTTTCTTCTTTTCCAAAGGATTCAGCATCACAAGGCATGGGTATAAACTGTAAGCGTATTTGTCTCTT
>NC_137968.1:8133896-8353896 GCF_963924665.1 Micromys minutus
ATATAAAGTACGATACTTTATCCACACAGGCATGTTCATTCCATGATTTGGGGTATTGTGAGTCCCATGAATAGCTAGGAAAGGGCTCCAACACATTTGCAGATATGAAGCCAAGGGTTGCCTTATCTGGACTCAGTGGAAGAAGTTGAACTTAATCCTATAGAGACTTGATGGCACATAGTGAGGGGATATCTAGAGGGGAACCCTCTCAGAGGTGAATAGGAGGGGATAAAAGAGGAACTGTGTGAGGGACAACATTTGGGATATAAATAAATAAAAGAATTAATTAATAAAAGAAGGATTTTAGAGATGGTTTCATGAGTTGCCCATAATCTCACAGAGAATCAATGATAGAGTTGAAATTCAAATCTAGGCACAGCCTGTCACCATTTCATGCTGACTTCCAATAGTGAGGCTATGAGGGGAGAATTGGCTTAAATAATGTCAAGGCTGAGGGGCCCTAAGACTTGAGAATCTGAAATCTAGATAATTAACTCCACTGTTTCAAGCATTGAAGCTCTCTGCTTTGAGAATAAGAGGCTTAGCTTTCCACAGGCAGCAAAAGATAAATGCCCCAGTTCAAAAGAAGAGACAGAGATTTGGCCTTTTCTGCCCTATGGGATATCCCTGTATGATGGGAAGTTTATTCTTAGAAAGATTGAGATGTTTGTTCTGGGATTTTTCATTAATTATCATTAGCATCATGTGGGGGTAGCATACTATTGCATCTGTCCCTTCACCTGACACATACACACACACACACACACACACACACACACACACACACACACACACATACACACACACTTTATGTTGTGGCACATGACTAGAAACCATGTCTTTTCCTCCTTCACATTTTCTCATCGTTTTGATGCCACCCACCATGGGCTTCTCCAGTGAACAATCAATAGACTTTTAGCTTCTAAAACTACTAGCAAAAAATGAACTTCTTTGCCTTGTGATTTCTCAGCCTTGGGTATTTTGTTAAAGTGGCAGAAAACCATTAATATAAATACTTAAAATGGATCTCTCTAATTTTATCATGTTCTTTGCGAAGATAAAGATACACTCTTCACCTTTAAATTTGGACATTTTTATTTGCAGTTCATAACCAATTGCCTGATCTAATAAAGTAGAAGTTTTAATTAAATGACAACAATGGAATGCCTACTTTAATTCCCAGTCTTAGAGGAAGCAATTATTCTGTGGTTATTGAATGCAGTCTCTCCTGCAAGTTCTAGGAGTACTTATCTAGTGAGTAAGCACTGCTCTTTAGTGTATCCCAATGACTCCTCTGGGAACAAAATCTCAGAAGCTTGCTCACAGCTTTCTCTGGACCTCATCCCTTTTGCTTTTGCTCTTTGTGGGTTTGTTTTATATCCTTTTTCCATGACAATTTCTAAGTCTGAATCCACACTGCATCCTTTGAGTTATCTTAGAGAATTGTGGAATGGTACTGTCTCAGAGCTCCTGGTGCTCCGGAATGCCTCAACCATCTTCCATCTATGGGCCTAAAAGTCCCAAAGTGACCCAGCCTCCTAGAGTCTCTTATGCTGAGAAAGAAGAGTGGAGAGAAGGCCATAAGAGAGATTTTGTGAGCATTCTCTTTGCTTATTGAGATATAGTTCATTCTCTTCAACAATCATTTTTTTATTCAACATATTTAGAGACTTTAAGAGCTTCTAGGCAGAAGAATGCAGTTGTCATTTCCAACATCTGGTTAGTAACATTGCAAGTGAGTGAGTCACCTGAGCTCTGTCTTCTTTTCTGCTGTCTGGCCATTCGTACATCTCAACTTATTTAACAATAAATTTCATTTTCTAATAGACCTAAACAAGTTACTCTCAACATGGTTTCCAAATCCTAGTGCACTTAGCTTCCTGAACATCACCATTTTTTTGACATGCTTTTTCTGTCAAATGGCTGGTCATCTCCTGTCACCTCACAGTTCATACCAATTTCTTTCATTGCGTCCCTATAAAACAAAGCCTCCTGTTTTACTGTGCTCATTATCCATTCTCTGTTAAACCACTGTCTTCATCTTACAAGATGTGCTAAGATGTATCTCTGCCAATGACTTTCTCTTCTTTTAAGTTTAAGCAAATTTAAGAGATTCAATGCTTCCCTGTGGTTAGAAAATTTCTCTATGGATTAGGCTGTCCAGAAATATTCCTTTTTCCGTGAAAGCTTGCTGAGAATAGGTCATTGTGGGAGATCGTGCCAAAAGTAACAACTTTGTCATTTGGAGGAAACTTTATCACATATGTGTGGCATATGCTTGTCCTAGTAAATGTGTTAGTCAAGATATCACTGTTCTGCTATTGGGAAATTGGAGCTTTTATCTTTAAGATTCCTAACCCCATCATATAGATATGAATTTGCTGTTTAAGATCTTATGAGGTCAAAAATCTACATTCAGTTCAGAACTAAGCTTTCTACACAAAGAAGCCACCCCCCCCCCAATGCCAGTCTTTTACTACTTAAAGGACTGAAAACTTCTCTTTAAACTGTATTAAAAGCAACTAAAATAGATAAAGAAAACCCTTTCTGAAATTTTTGCTTACATGGCTAAAATGTAAACTTGAGACCTTGGTCATGAATTTTGGTTGTACAATAGAGAGGAACAAAGTGAGTCTATTCGTCACAAACACTCTCTGTCCTAGCCTAACCCCATGGCCGTCTCATTACAGTAACTATGTTGCTTTGAAAAAGAACTCATTCTACTAAAGATGAAAGATAACCAACTGAGTGTGTGTGTGGCACAGAGAGGGAAGCTTTTGTATGTGGAGGCATGTCTAAAGCTGGTTGAGTGGTTAGTATAAAAAGATTCAGAAAGGAATTAACCTGTGGGTGTAATTTTAGAAGTTGTATTGAGTTCATTTCTTTGGGTCATTAGTCACCATTAGTCATTCAACAAGGCCTCCTTTACCAGCCTCCTAATCCTGGTTGATTCTTGGAACCTTGCTTCAGTCTCCTTTCTCTTATACTTGATTTCCCCATATTTTTAGAGTTGTCAACATAGGTAACTTTTATGGGTGCTGGTTAAAATGAAGATTTAAAAAAAAAAATCAAGAATGTAGAAAGAACCAAACAAATCATACTCTGTTGGGCCCAATGTACAATGTATTATAGTGAAATCTTGGACCTTATCTTGTCAATTATGAAATAGACAAAGTATATACTGTCCTGGACACTTTTAAAACTGTGAAAATTTACAATGAGATGATTAACATTCTGTACGTTTTACTTCCATGCCTCTTTCCTTCAACTACATGTGGTATACAGTCCCCTTGGTGGTTTCCATAAAATTATATACACCCTCCTGCAAAAGAGTGTTGAGAGTTTGATATGATGAAATACATCAGGAGGGTAGGATTTCCCATTATTCACTTTTGTCTGACCATTTAGTGATGATGTGGAGCCCTTGGGTGATGACAGATACAGTGAAAATTGTGCATTTATGCGAGAGAAGTCATAAAATTCTAGGGGATTTACCCGATATGAAGTGCTTTCATCTTGCAGATTTCTACCCACATCATTTGACTTTGATTTTTTCTAATTTCCTCATGAAGTAAAATTTTTTTTAAATTTTTATTTTGCAAATGAAGACATGGAGAGAATGTGTTCTTTTAACCCTGAAACTTTAGGATTAAAGCATTAACATAGATAGCAGGTTTTTTATTTAGAAAAACCACACAGTAATTACATAATACTTGAAGAAAGATATATTATAATAGTGACTATCCATTTGATATGAGGTGTCATAGGTACATTTATTCTTGCAGATTAAGAACAGAACCCATTTTCTGGTTGTATCTCTAACTATGTGATGTATACCTGTATGTCTTTCAAAACAGTTTTTCTTTTCCTTTGGATATTGTTGTGTTGGTTTTTTGTCTCTGTCTTTTTCTTTCTTTCTTTCTTTTTTCTACGTTTAGTTCAATTTTTAATGAACAGGTCTAAAAACACAGGGAATGAGTTGAAATAGCTACATTTTGTCCTTTTATAGTCATGGTCTATCATTTACATTCAAATCACTGTTCTGTCTGGCTGATGCTTGTTTTATTTGTTTGTTTTGAGACTGGGTCTCACGTAGCTTTAGTAGACCTCAAATCTCTATGATGTTGAGGGCAGCTTTGAACTGATCCTCCTGCCTCTACCTCTCAAGGGATGGGATTACAGTCACTCACCACCATACTGAATAACTATCAGTTATTTTTAACTCTACTCTTAAAACAGTCGGAGGCCTTTTATTATTTTTTCTATGTGCTCTTTGCGCAAGACAGTGGCCTATTTCCAATCAAAATAAAGGAACATAACAATAAATGTTTCTCCCTAGTTACCACTTCTACAGAAAGAGAGAGACATAAGAAAATACTAAAAGATCAAGAGGTGTAAGTTCAAGAGGCCCAATTTTTGAAACTTACACTAACTTGAATTTGGAAATTAAATACGTAGAAGTTTTAGTCTGTTGTAGTCTACATTACTAAAAGAGTTATTTGAAGAGAATTCTATTTTCATTGTATTATATTATTGAATTAAAAGAAAACCATAAATGTAGAATGTCTAGCTAGATACAGAGACAAGTTTGACATAATGATTATAGAGTATTTCTTCTTAAAAATAAGGATTAAATTGTATTTTTGTTCACAGCAATTAAGTTCTGGTTTTTAGTCTGATATTTTTTTTTCTAAAAGATTGAAACCACTGTTCTTTAGATTGTTGCCTCTGACAACATCGCCCAGAACACTTGCTGAAGATAAACATAATGGAATCAGCACAGTAATGTGATATTTCCTGATGGAGTACCAGGCTTGCCCCTTGTGGGAGACAATCCTATAATCAACTGGCAAGATTTCGAGTTCTTTCTTACATGCTAGATTGATGTGATAATCCATACCATGTTTTGACATATTTTGTGTATTACAACTTCTATGATTTTTGCTTCTATGGCAACTGATAATTTTGTCAACTGCTTTCAGAGCACTGGGGAAAGAAATACATTGGCAAAAAGCTTGAGTTTTCCTTTTTTCCATAAGATAGAAAAACCAAGATACTCAACCATGCTGGCTGTGATGATGTGACAAGAGATAATTTAATTATTTTTGACATAGGTTATATGACCAAGAAAAACCATAATTATTCAAACAGCTTACATTTATTTAAAGACAAATCCAAAGTCAAAAGCATGTTTCTTATTTTATTAAGCACATTTTTAGACAAAACAACAAGTGTATGATGCATTTGTGCTAATTCAGCTGCCACATGAGAAAGAAGCACTGTAGTTTATGTCTACAATAATTTTGGTCTTCGGTCACTGTATTTTAATGATAAACAATTAATTATATTTTAAAATAATCTTGCATCGCCCAATTTGTTAGAAAATTAGATGTTTAAATTTATTTATATAAAACATGCACTATTTCATTTAACACATTTAATTTTCTCCCACTGCTAGCAATTTCTATTAAAATAGTTGAGAGGTTAGTTAAATATGAATAACCTTTGATCTACATTCAAGCATGATGTATTGGTATACATTGTGAGGAAAGAAAAATACTTGTTTTTAAACTGCCAGAAAACATTACATAAATTTCACAATACATGAACATTAGCTTATATTTAAACTTTAAGCCAAGTTTTTTTTTTATGGAAAAATAATGTCAACCCACTTACTTATCATTATGCCGAGCTGCTATTGCACTTATGAAACGAGGCAGCCTTTGTTTTGTGAGACAGAGACCATGAATATGGTCATCAACGATGAATATACTTGCTTACTGATATATTACAGGAAAAGTTTAGCAACCCTTGAGGCACTGGTCTTTACACATCTCAGATGACCACTACACTGAGCACACATGTTCATATAGAGCACACCATTAAGATGTGTCCATGAACGTGCATTCTATGAATGCTTTGCTATTTATAAACCATCATTTCATATTTTCAACATTCTGAAACACTTAGGCACTGACATCAAAATCTCGTACATATAAAAGCATGAAATAACGTATATAAGATGCATAAAAATATTTTATAAAAAATTGATTGGGCATCTTTCTTTAATTTCCTAGTTTTCCATCACTATACAAAAACATCAATATAGCCATTTTTAGAATAACTATCAGCTGCACGGTCAATATTGATCATTATTTTTGTATTTGGATTGTTCTTGAAAAAGATAGATGCTAGATTTAATTTAGTCTTAATAATTTGTATTATCTTGACTGGAAATCTAATTCTGTGTTATTTGACTGTCAGATGCCTAATTGACACCTATCCCTGTCGTATGATGAGGCATATCTGATATTTTCCATGCTGATTTGTATTTTTTTCTGACAATGAGAGCTGAGCTGACAATAGTGTCCAGATTCTGTAGAATTCTCTGGAGGCAGTCGCCTGTGGGAGATCTGGAAGACAGCCGCCAAAGAGCTTAGGCTTTGTGACTTTTGCCATATCTCTGCTGAAGCAGTTTGCTTCCGATTTCTAGTGGTAAAGGTCGTACTTGACATTTTGTTTGTTTGTTTGTTTGTTTTGGGTTTTTATGGTTTTACAGTTGTGAAGTGTAATGCTTAGGTAGGGTAGGAGTTTAGCACTCTAAGAACCTCATTTCCAAAAATTCACTCCTCTTTCTAGGTCTGTGTTGGACATTGGGACAAGGAATTGAATGTGGTAGGCTAGAGGAACAGTGCATTTCAACTCTGGAATTTGGTAGATTCTTCATATCATTAGGGGGCTGACCAGCCTCATTTGATTGAGACAGCCACTGGCTCCATAGACCTCCATTTGCTCTCTGTCTTACTATGTTAAAGAAAAATATCATTTTTTTTGGTAGGCAACCTTCATCATCATGGTTAGAGACATATAGGAACGGGTTTCCAAAAAACCTCATGGATTTGTGTTGTTCTTGAAGTTTCCTGTTTCTCCACAACTTTCTCTCTTGATGCTTTGCTTTCTTCCCAGATGAGGCTTCAGCAGCCATAAAGCTAGCGTAACTTTAGGTCTGCTAATAATCTCCACCAGTAGCTTCACAGCTTCTACCATGGGTTAAGGCATGATGCAGAAGGGGCTTCTACCCTTTGATAGAACAACCGTAGACATGCAAAACTGATAGACAGTAGCCATTAACCATCCACAATAATTTATCCATGGGAACACTGTATTCAAAAAAAAAAAAAAAAAAAAAAAAAAAAAAAAAAAAAAAAAAAAACAGTATTAGCTCTAGTAGTAAATATTTACTGTTTTTAGAGTAAATATTTACTCTCAATTTTTTAAACAGAAAAAGCTTCCTAATCCTCATCCAAACCATGAACTACTATGAAAGCTTTCCCCAATTTTAAAGAAAGGAACATTAAAACGGAGAAAATGATGCAGTTAAACTATGAAGTCGTAGTTTTACCAATGATAGTGATGGATTTTGAATCAAAGCAGCTTGGCTGCACTGCATCCATTCTGATCACACCTTAGCTTTGAGAGCAGTTTTTGTAGAGAGATGATGAGAAATACCATGTTTTCCAGTCTGTCCTTACCTCAGGCAAATTGTTTAAACAATTCACGAATATCAGCTGAGTATTCACTAAATGGTTTGTTCTAGGCAAGAATTATCAGAAGAAGGCTGTTATTTTATTTTATTTTATTAGCTTTTTCTATCAGTTTTCTGTTTGTTTTGCTAAATGGAGAGGGTATTCACTCACATTTGTAAAATGAAAGTCATGATCTTGTATGAAATGAAATTTCATCTATATTTAATCTCTTGCTCTCTTTCTCTGGCTGTATTTAATTTTGTCATAAATAACATATTAGAAATTATTTGAAGAAAAACATAGGCATTTAGAACACATGCATTAAAAAGCAAGAAATAATAATAATTTTTTTTTACCTTCTAAAATACTTATTGCAGAATTATTTTCAAAAGTTTCATCCCATGATGAAAAAAATCACGGCAGTCATACTTTTGCAAGAACTTTTTCTAATTCACAAATGAATTCTCAGGCAAAAAATACTAGGATTGGCTACACACTTTCCTGAATCTATCCCATTCATTGAATCCATGGAACTATTTTTAAATGCACTTGACAGTCGGAGGGGCCTCTGGGGAGTGTTTGGGATGGGCTCCATCACACAACATGGGTCTTAAGTCCAAACAGATATTGGAAGGTTATGCTCATGAACTTTGCGATACTAATACATTACTAACAGAATTTACACTCAACTCACATTTTAGTTTAAGGAGTTTGTAGCTGGTTCTCCCACCCCTTTTGCAGCTTGCAGAGTACATTACTGGGAGAACTAGCCAGAACTCTATGTAAGTAGGCACTAGTTCAACTCCTCCATGTTCAATGTATTGGGTAAGTAATAATTTCAGCAACAGAACCTTGCTGTCAGTTTGTGGGGAGTAATTAACAGCCTGGTCATTTAGCAATATTTCTATAGCCTCCTTTTCATACTTGGACAAGAAAAAGTATATAGCCTTAAAAGATGCATTTGCATGTGGATTATCCCAGTGAATTGCAGATGCAATGTCCATGTATTCCCCTGACCCTGTTGACTTCTTTGACCTACCTATGTAATTTAGTCAGCTTGTCCTTTCTATGTTAGATTACCTTTATGGGGATGGTTATCACTTCTCTATCGGTTAACACTGAGTACTAATCACTGGTGCATAAAATCAGGTATACATTTTTGTTTGTTTATTTAACAGCATTGCAATACATTTAAAGCACAGTTCCTAAATAAGTTCACACTCTATTGTGATTGATGCAGATCACCATTCATTTGGAAGGCTCTGCTGAAATGGTCCAGGACAAAGAACTGCATCAGAGTCACATGACTAGGAACAGAGTCAGTTGATTAGGAAAGTAGAGTGGCTCAGTAAGCAGGGGAGAGGCACACAATCTAAAGCACTGAGCAAGGGGGCTCAAGAATACAGGTGTTTTGCATAAGATTTACCTTTCTGTTATTTGTATAACATAGTGTGTGTGTGTGTGTGTGTGTGTGTGTGTGTGTGTGTGCGCACGCGCGGTTGTGCATGTGTGTTGGTGCATCCTCTAAGTTTTGCTGGTAGTTCAGGTGGAGGAGAATTTCCGGTCCTTTTATGGACTAGCATACCTCATTTGTTAATCTTGATGTTCTCTACAAGTCCCAATCTCCTGCTACAATAAAAGATTTGGGATTTTAGATCCTATACTATTCTGTCTAATTCCTGGCTATTTAAGCAATTTGAAATCATAAAACAGGCAAAATTTGTTTATAATACATCTATGACCATCATAATATTGGTTTGTAGCAGATACCTCATTTTATGGTTTGTAGTTTTTCCATTTCTATAATTTGGAGACTTTTAATATAGTTCTGGTCACTGAGTTCTAATCACATGCAGAGAACTGTGCACTGTATTGGCATTATAACTATACTGACACAATAAAAGCAAGTGATTTTGAAATCAATATAGCTTTTAGTGTTGTTTTAGTTTGTATTTTTAGAATATGCTGAATGTCTAACAAAATCTCTATTTTATTTGAAAGATGATATTAAATGAAAAGGGGAGTAGACACATGGAAAATTGACGGTGTACATCTTTTTGGACCCCAAAGTGTAATCATAAAGTCAACATATACTCAAATAAAGCAGTTTAGGGCAAACTAAAAACAAACAAACAAATAAATAAATAAATAAAGTATTTTTTTATTTATATGTTGATATTTATATCAACATATAAAATGATATAGATTCTTTTACCTGTTAAATAAGGAAACAGGAAGAGAATAAGAGGAAAAAGAAGGGAGAGCTACATTGTCAGGTATCAAGATATCTCAGTAGAATTTGAGTAGGTATTGAAAGTTTCTACTAACTACCTTACATACATGGCAGGCATGTGCAAGATTCCATGACTCAGATTCTTCATAATTGATTGGGTCATATGACTACTTCCATTTAGGAAAATGCTAATAGCAGCCCCATTCTGGTTACACCAAATAAGGACTCTCCAAATAAGATGGGCATGATGGTGCGTGCCTGAACATCTAGCAGTCCAGAGACAGGAGTAGGAGAATTGTGCCAAGTTTAAAACTATTAAAAAACTACATGGTGCATTCCAGGACAACTGGTGTTATACAGTGAGACCATATTTTAAAACAAAAAGGGGGGGAACCCTATCTGTAAGTGCTCAGTTTCTCTGTTTTCTTGTCTTCTCAACTAAGAAATCTATGAGCTTCTGAACATGAGCTGGAAGCATCTCTTGTATTTGGGATCCTTGGGTGACAGTGTGGAGTCATGTGGGTGCCCTCTTTTAACTTGTTGCATTAATACTACAAGTCCCACTTAACTAGTCTCTTGACTAAAATGGCTGAGGATCTGTGATTGTTTACTAATGCATACCTTTTCTGGGTTTGAATTTTATGTAGAATGATGGCAGACAAAGCCTTTCTCTGCAATCCTTCTTTCAATTCCCTATTCTGCTATATCTGTGGACTTATATTACTAGCTAGTTGCCATAGTAGACAGAGAAAAATAGATTTTCCTGTAATACAAGTGTATTACTATTTATCAATAGATTAAAATGAAATCTTCTCATTTTCATGAAAATGAATGTTACCAGGAAACATCAAAAGTAGTATCTCAAACTTTATCGGTATATCAAAACTTAACAGCAACAGAAAAGATGACATGAAAAGGTCAGAAAGGGATAAGCAATGGACTGGGCGAGGAAACTTGTCCTTACACGATGCTAGGAGAATTAGCTAAACTTCAGTGCTCTTTCTGGTTACATCCATCAGTCTTGATATGCAGATTCCAGTACTGTTCTGGGATATTTCCTTGTCTCATCTATGTATGCAGTGACATTTCAGGGAACTCCAATGGTGGTCATACCTTTCATGCCATGACAACCCACAAAACTGACTTTGTCTTTGAACTGCCATGGCTCCCTTATTGTTGGACTGTGTCCCTGGGGACAAAAGAGATTCTGTTAGAAGCCAGTCCAATGACAAGGGGGCAAAGGGGCTAGGACAATTGTGAGTAGGGAAATAATCACAATGCACAAAGCATGCACATATAATAACAATGAAAGTCAATTTTTACAACGAATTTGATTGCTAAAGACACTGAATAGCACTGTTAATTCTCATTTCCATTTTATAAGCAAGAGTCATAAAAATTTAGTCAAGTAAAATATATAATTAAGTTACATCTAACCATATAACCATAATAGAAACTGAAATGTATGACAGATACTTGTTTGTTTTCTTTCTTTCTTTAAAATGGGATGTTTTCTTTACTTTCATATCAAACGTTATCCCCTTTCCCGGTTTCCCCTGTGAAATCCCCCTATTCTTCCCCATCCCCCTCTCTCTATGAGAGTTTTCCTTCACCCACCCATCTACTCCCTCACAGCTTCCAGCCCTGGCATCCCTCTATACTGGGGCACTGAGCCATCAGAGGGCCAAGGGCCTCTCCTCTTCAGGATGCTCTATAAGGCCATCTTCTGCTACATATGTGGCTAGAGACATGTGTACTTTTTGGTCAGTGGAGCTCACTTGGGGGTAGTTGATATTGTTGTTCTTCCTATGGGGTTAGAAACCCCTTCAGCTCCTTCAGTTTTTTTTTCTAAAATCTTCAATGGGGACCCTGTTTTCAGTTCAATGGTTGGTTGAGAGCATCTGGCTTTGTATTCCGCGAGCTCTGCCAAAGCCTCTTAGAAAACAGTTATATCAGGATCCTGTCAGCATTCACTTCTTGGCATCCAGGATATTGCCTGGGTTTGGTGACTCTATATGGGATGGGACCCCACGTGGGTCAGTCTCTGGATGACTTTCCTTCAGTCTCTTCTCCATTCTTGGTCTCTGTATTTCTTCCTGCAAATATTTTGTTCCCCTTTCTAAAAAGCACTGCGGCATCTACTCTTTGTTCTTCCAATATCTTGAGCATCATGTGGTCTGTGGAATGTATCTTGTGTATACGAGCTTTTAGGCTAATATCCATTTATTAGTAAATGCATACCATGTATGTTCTATTGGATTACCTCACTTGAGATGATTATTTTTAGTTCAATTCCTTTGCCTAGCAATTTCATGAAGTCGTTGTTTTTAATAGCTGAGTAGTACTCCATTGTGTAAATTTACCAAATTTTCTGTATCTATTCCTCTATTGTAGAACATCTGGGTTCTTTCCAGATTCTGACTATTATAAATAAGGCTGCTATGAACATAGTGGTGCATGTTCCCTTGTTATATTTTAGAGCATCTTTTATATATATGCCCATGAGTGGTATAGCCGGGTCCTCAGATGGTACTATGTTTTCTGAAGAACTGCCAACCTGATTTTCAGAGAGGTTGTAACAGCTTGTAATCCCACCAAGAATGAAAGAGTTTTAGCACGTTTTTCACATCCTCTCCAGAATCTGCTGTCACCTGAATTTTTGAACTTAGCCATTCTGACTGATGTGAGGTGGAATCTGGGTTGTTTTGATTTTCATTTCCCTGATGACTAAGGATATTGAACATTTCTTTAGTTGTTTCTCAGACATTCAATATTCTTCAGCTGAGACTGCTTTGTTTAGCTCTGTCCACAATTTTTAAAAGGTTATTTGAATCAAATTCCTTGAGTTCTTTGTATTTTTTAACCCTCTACATGATGTAGGATTTGGGAAGATTTTTTCCCAATCAGTTGGTTGCCTATTAAGAATGTTCTTTGCCTGACAAAAGCTTTGCAATTTTATGTGGTTCATTTGTCAATTATTGATCTTAGAGAATATGCCATTGGTGTTCTTTGAAGCTCTTTGCCATTTTTTCTTCTAATAGTTTCATTGTATCTGTTTTTTTTTTTTTTTTTTTTTTTTGTGAGGTCCTTGATCCACTTGGTTCTTGAGCTTTGTACAAGGAGATAAGAATGGATTGATTTGCATCCTTTTACATGTTGACTGCAAGTTGAACCAGCACCATTTGTTGAAAATGCTGTCTTTTTTATTCACTGGATGATTTTAGCCCCTTTGTCAAATATCAAGTGACCATAGGTATGTGAGTTCATTTCTGGGTCTTCAATTCTATTCCACTGATTTACCTGGTTGTCCCTGAACCAATACCATACACTTTTTATCATGATTGCTCTGTAACATAGTTTGAGTTTGGGTATCATGATTCTCCCAGAAGTTCTTTTATTTCTGAGAATAATTTTTGCTACTTGTGTTTTTTGCCATTCCAAATGAATTTGCAAACTGCTCTTTCAGAGTGTATGAAGGATTGAGATGGAGTTTTGATAGGGATTGTATTGAATCTGTATATTGCTTTTGGTAAGATGGCCATTTATTTACTATGCTGATCCTACTAATCTATGAGCATGGGAGATATTAAATTATTGAAAATCATACAAAAATAGAATAACAACAATACTATCAGTAGACACATCTCCTCAAACACACATGATTCTCTCAGAGTTTGCATTTTTATCCATTTACAATAGACAAAACACAGTCAGGATTTTCTGAATATTGGCAAAAGCGCCAACTTTGTTACTTATCTATGCTCCTTTGAATCAGAGTGTTGCTTTCATGAAGATTAAAAAATTAGGGGCTGGAATGTGTTTCCTAATTAAATGAGTGTTCTTCTCTCTCAGAAGACCCAAATTTGATTTCCAGAAGACTTGCCTGGCCACTCAAACAAATAACTGTAATTCCACTTTCAGGAGAGCTGCCACCCTTTTCTGGGATTTATAGGTACCTTCAATCACATTGGGCTCTATTGTAGATACCCAATATGTTTATAAAATAAAGCTCTTTAATAATAATAAAACCAGATATGCCCCACAGGTTCCCCCAGGCCTTAGGTGGGTGGGGAATTAAGTCATAAGGAAATCCCTCTGACCTCTTGAATCCTAGACTACCTCCCAAGTTCATCTTAGGGTCATATTGCTTTTTTATTATCAATCTTTATTTTCAGATCTTTGCAGTTTATGTGGGGGAGGGGGGAAATCTCTTCCATGTGTCAGAGTTTAAATTAAATAGTTTCAATCTTCAAAACACTGGCTTCTGCTCCCAGAGCATGAAGCGTAGTCTTGTTTTAGTTCTCAGCAGCTTAGGAATTTAGTATATGTAATAAGTTCAGGATGGGCATCTCTCAAGCTTCCTTACCTCTAAATAAATCAAAGTAATGAAAAAACATTATTTACTGTGGTTTAATAAGGATTATAGCCTTTGGACTGAGATACACAGGAAGCCCCTAATTTATCCCTGCTTTTCTTTGAGAAAACTGTGATCCTTAATCTTAATTAGCTAGTAGGAGTATGTTTCTTTATACTATAATTCTAGCAGAACTGAGAATGTCTGGGCTTGTTAGTGGGTAACCCTTATCCTCAACCTTGTGCACTGTGATAAGACTCCATTAACTAACTGTCCTCCCTCAGGGCTAAGAGTTCCTGAAAATAATTACAGGAGCAATAATGATGTTGATAATTAAATATACTATACTAGACCTGAGGATGGGCTAAATTCCCTTCAGTAATTGTCTTACTTAATACTCATTATGGAAGTTCAAAAACAGAGTCAGTTTTGAGGCTGGCATGGCATGAACGATGTGGCCACCACTGGAGTTCCCTGTAAGGTCACTGCATGCATAGCTGAGACCAAAAATTGTCACACTACAGTACTGAAATCCGCATAGCAAGACTGTTGAATATACCCAGAAAGGGCACTGGGTTTTGCATGGTTCTGCTAAGAGCCACCAATCCTTGCTCCCAAACAAGAATGTGCCTGGGCATTTGTGAGAAAACAGGGTCCACATCAAAACATTTTCCTGTGTTTTGAGTTAATGAAATAAAACATGTGTAATGAAAATGCTATATAGATATGAAAACATTAGTCAGTGTACATGATAAAAATTATTTTTTTTTCTGTATTCCTTTTTTGTATGTTAAAGTGTTTATTAGTAAAACGCTCATAAATGCAAAGTGGTGTGGGTTAAACATTCTTTTATCTCATAATCAAATAATTGCAGGCAAATGGATCAAAGTGGAAAAAAGTCATTTCATTTAGAAATTCATATATCTCAACTAAAGTCTCCCCTCTGTCCTCTCCTCCCCATCACTCCCACCACTACCACTCTCCTCCCTAATCCACTACTTCTCTATTTTTCTTCAGGAAGGTGTAGGCCTCCCAAGAAACCAACCAAACATGATATATCAAGTTGCAGTCATATCAGACTCCTCCTTGAATATTATGGCTGGAAGAAGCAACCCAGTAGGAAGGAAAGGGTTCCAAAAACAGGCAAAAGAGTTAGAGACAACCCCACTCCTACTGTTAGGAGCCATTAGAAGACTAAATGTATGCAGAAGGCCAAGACTGAACCATACTGGTCATAGAGTTTTACTATTGAAGCTCCTATGAAACTAAGCTACTTGATCCTGTGGTGGGTTTTTTTTTTTTTGCATTAGTTTTTGTTTTATTGTTTTACTTAGTGTCCTTGACTCTTCCAGCCCCTACAATCCTTCCTCCCCATTTTGCCCAGAATTCCCCAAGCTCTATTTAAAGTTTAGCTTAGGGTCTTTGTCTATGTATCTCTTGGTTACAGGATGAAGCCTCTCTGATAACAATTTGACTAAGCTCATGTATATAAGTATAGCAGAATATCATAAAGAATCATTTAATTGACTTTTTTCTTTTATATTTTTTGTTTCTTTCTATGCTAGGTATCTGTCCTCCCCCAAATTGATCCCTCTTGTTTTGTCCTTACCTGCCCCTAGTCCAACGATGATCTCTTTCCTACTTCTGCTTTTAAGGAAGATTAGTGTTTCCCCTTTGAGCTCTCCTTGTTACTTGGCTTTTCTGGGTCTATGGATTGTAGCATGGCTTTTATTTACAGCCAATATCCACTTGTGCATAACAAATATACTATGTTTGTCTTTCTAGGTCTCAGTTACCACATTCAGAATTATTTTTTTCTAGCTCCATACATTGCCATACAAATTTTATGATGTTATTATTATTTATGAGCAATACTCCATTGGGTAAATATACCACATTTTCTATCCATTCTTCATTTAATGGACATCTCTATGGGTTCCAGTTACTAGCTTTTATGAATAAATATACTGTGGACATAATTAAGGGAGTATCTTTGTGGAAGGATAGACCATCCTTTGAGTATATGCCCAGGGCTGGTATAGCTGGTTCCTGAGGTATATGGATGTCCAATTATCTGAGAACACTTCATATCAATTTCCAAAGTGGCTATACAATTTTGCCGTTCCACCAGCAGTGGAGGAGTGTGTCCCTTGTTCTATATTCTCACCAGCATGAGCTGTCACTGTGGTATATATCTTAACAATTCTGACAGGGGTAAGTTCTCAGGCACTCGAGCTTTCTCTGCTGAGAATTCTCAGTTTGGATCTGTACCCCATTTTTAAACTGTACTGTTTACTTTGTTGGTGTCAGGTTTCTGAGTTCTTTATGTATTTGGAAATTAGTTCTTTGTAAGATGTGGGGTTGGTAAGGAAATTTCCAACTCTGTAGTCTGGTATGTTTATTCTATTGCCTTACAGAAGCTTTTCAGCTTTGTAATGTCTCATTTATTAATTGTCAATCTTAGTGTCCATACTTTTGATTTTCTCTTCAAGGGGTTGTCTCCTGTGCCAGTGCATTCAGATCTATTCCCCACTTCCTCCTCTATCAGCCTCAGTGTATCTATTTTCCTAATAGATCCAAACCTATTCCCTGTCACAAAACAGAAGTCCAAGTGGATCTAAGTCCACAACATAAAAGAGCATATTACTTAAAAAAATTATCTTTCAGCTAAGAAATGTCACAGAGGGCCTTTGATTGCCAGCTAAAGCTAGTGGATACCCTCAAAGACAAGACATGGAGAACAAAGCAAATTCTGAGAGAAAAGTTAAGTTTGGCTCTTGTTGCCAATAGGGAATTATGTTTAAAATCTATTCTTTGTATGCCCTTTATTAACCAGCTAGTTAGAAGAGGGTTAATATTATTTTAATGAACATGCAGGCTGCTAATTATCCTATCACATCTATGGAAGCTTTTATGTTAGGATGTTCAAGAAAAGCCATTGCCTCAGCTTTCTCCCACATGTGTGGCATGACATTTATATGCAATTTTGTCATTGAGAAAGTACTTCTTTCAATCTTCATGATAGGTATTGAATAACTAAATGACTAACTTTTTAAAGAAATAAAATTAATTTTCTCCCAAGGGTTTGTGATTCTAGAATGCATTCAATCTCTTTTTGGTGATCAATATTTTCATCCTTTAGAAGAAAAAACATGTATCACATACCTTTTCCATGTGGCTTTTCCAGATCTGGAATGCCACATGTGACTCTTTAATCAATGAGGACAATAAACACCAAGAGTGGACTCATTACTTGGACTTTATTTAATTTGAGAGCGAACTAATTCTGCCAGTGGAAATCATTTTCTAACACTCAGTATTCACAGAGATAAAATTGCCTTCCATTTATCAAAAAATTTCCCCAAAGACAGCTTGGTTTTCATAACTAGCATAATAATTATTGGTTTGTTTGGGTTTTACAGTCAAAGTAAGTGAGCTACATTTTCCGACAATGACTAATTGGTTGATAAAGATGCTGGTAAATCTCTCTCTCTCTCTCTCTCTCTCTCTCTCTCTCTTTCTCTCTCTCTCTCTCTCTCTCTCTCTCTGTGTGTGTGTGTGTGTGTGTGTGTGTGTGTGTGTGTGTGTGTGTGTGCCCCTTCTTTGTTCTTTCTCTCCTCTCTCCATACCTTTGTCTTTCTCTTGCCCATCTTCTTCCTTTTGCTTCTTTTTTTTGGGGGGGGGGGTTAATTTCTGAGGCACTTATTGAATGCACACAGTATTTATTTATAACTATGTACGAGTTCCATATCCTTCTAAAATCAGTCTTACTCTCTTGCACACAACAGCTACAGTTAGGATGATAATTTAATAAATTCCAACAACAGTAAGAACAGCAACATAATTGTACTCTAGCAATCAATATGGACTTATCCTTTATTTGAATTATTAAACTACTTGAAATCATGCAAAAATCCCTGCTGCTTCTTCATTCTAAAATTAAATGCACACAAAAGACACACAGTTTTGAACTCTGAAAAAAAATGCAAGACAGATAGATTCTTTTGAAAATGTAGTCCTTGACTCATACTAATATGTGCTTGCTGTCAGGAAGGAGATAGGGGTACCTCCTCAGGGGTTCTGCCAGAGTCATGTGGCTGAGCATACTTTCAGCTGACCATCAGACTGAGGACAGGGACCTCAGTGAGGGTGCTGCATGGTGGGGGTGGGGATAAAGGAGCTGAAGGGGGTTGTGACCTCATGGGAGGAACAACATTGTTGACCAACCAAATCCTCCACAGCTACCATGGACTAGAACACCAACCATTGAGCACACATTGAGAGGCCCATGGCTCCAGTTGCATATGCAGCAGAGAATAGCAGTGTCTGGCATCAATGTGAGAAGAGGCCTTTGGTCCAGTGAAGGCAAGTTTTCCCAATGTAGGGGAAGCCAAGGCACTGAGGTGAAGTGGGTAATTGGGAGAGGGTGTACCTTCCTGAAGGAAAGTAGAGGGGGAGGCCCGGATGGAAGTGGTGTGGGCAAAGGGGAGAACATTTCAAATGTAAATGCAGAGAATATCTAATAAAAATTTTTCTTTAAAAAAAAGGAGAGACCAGCATCATTTAGGTAAAAACTTTTGGAAAGAGTTTTCTGAGAGCACAAAGAAACTATGTTCCAGAAACAGCCAAGGTTGTACCTCTTGCTGTGGCTGGACTTGGTAATGTGTAAGAGTCACCTAGGTGGTACTGGTTTTGAAGGCATGAAGAACAGTTGAGGCTCCATACTGTGGGAGGCCATGGAAAGCCATTTTCAAAGTTGCAGTCTCGGGTGCAATTTATGGCCCAGGACTGAAGAGGTCATACAAAGAAATTGAGGTTTGGCACCATGAAGAAAACCTGTGAGATGTTATTGGTAAAGCCTTGATACAGCATCAGACAGCAGTGATGGGAGATGTCAGTGCCAAGAGATGACCACCAAGAACAGCAGCATCGGTGGAGAACAGGCAGCTGGAGTCTAGAAGACAAGGTGTGTGCTACAAGGGGCAGAGCTGGAGAAGTGATCCAAATCCTTGGAGGAACCCAGAAATTCCTGAGTGGATCCCAGACATTGGATGGTTAGAGATTGATTTTGGTTGTGATTGTGACTGTGCCCTGATATTTTTCCCTCTTGAATGAAGAAAGTATTTTAGTGAAGCCCACAATTAAAAGACTTTGAGTTAAAAAGGAGGACTTTGAGTTTTAAGAGGAAGTGGGTCTTTTTTAAGGGATTGAAATTGTAAAGTGTAAGATTTTGTAAAGACTGTGGGACTCTTAAGGTTTCTTAGATCTTGGGGATGAAAAAAAAGTAAGGGTTGAGGCTTAATAGTGATGTGTTTGTGTGTCAAGTTGACAAGGGGTCAATTGCACTGGCAGGTTTTGTGTCAACTTGACACAAGCTGGAGTTATCACAGAGAAAGGAGCCTCAGTTGAAGAAATGCCTCCATGAAATCCAGCTGTAAGGCATTTTCTCAACTAGTGATCAAGGGGAGAGGGCCCAGCCCATTGTGGGTGGTGCCATCTCTGACCCAGCCCATTGTGGGTGGAGCCATCCTTGGCCCAGCCCATTGTGGGTGGAGCCATCCTTGGCCCAGCCATACATGTATTCAATGGATCTTGAACTTATGTATTCTGGTTGACTCTTCCCATTCCTCAACAACATGTCCTCCTCCAATGTTGAGGACTAAGCCACTCCACTCAAAAATAACTTTAAACTATAATTTTTTGAGTATGTGATGAGTTAATTCTAAATATCTTCTATCAGCTTATTTTAATATTCTAATAAGGCTGATCACTTATGTCTATCACTGAGACTAAGTTCCCATAAATTTCTTCTGTCACTTAATATTGGCTGAAGGTCATGAAATTTTGACATACACTGTGTTTCAAATCACAGAGTGTCTGTGATATTTGGATGCTGACTGACTAATTCATCTTTTTTAATATTTTCTTTTCTCTGCACTTGACGTAAAACTTTTTGTACTTTACCGTTCTAAATTTTGTTAAAAATTATCATAATATGTGTATATATCTCTGTGTTGTTTCTTTTAAAGACTTGTCTTTAAATTCATGTTTATATGACTGACATTTTGGTCTTTGAAGACCTGCATTTGAGCCTGGTGGGGTTACTTATTTCTACTTTTTTGTTGTTGTTGTTTTGACCAAATGTCCAATAAGAAGCAACTTGATGAAGAAAAAATTTATTCCTGCTCATGGTGCACAGGTGTGGTCTATGATGCTGGGAAAAGCTTGACAACAAAAGCATCAGCTCTTGGTTGCGGTGAGTATAAAGGAAGACAGTGCTGAGATTTTCTGTGAGTGCGTGATTCTGTCTCCCTGTCTGTCTGTCTGTCTGTCTCTGTGTCTCTCTGTCTCCTGTCTCTGTCTTTTCCTGTCTGTCTGTCTCTGTCTCTGTCTGTCTCGCTCTCTTTCTCTCTATCTCTCTCTCTCTGTTTCCTCTCTCTCTCTGTCTTTTTCTGTCTGTGTCTGTCTCTCTGTCCCTCTGACTCTCTCTGTCTTTGTCTTGCTGTCTGTCTCTTTATCTCTCTCTTTCTCCCTCTCTCCCTCTCCCTCTCCCTCCCTCTCTCCCTCTCCCTCTCCCTCTTCCTCTCCCTCTCCCTCTCCCTCTCTCTCTTTCTCTCCCTCTCCCTCTCCCTCTCCCTTTCCCTCTCCCTCTCATCTTTGTCTTGTCTAAAACCCCAGCCCATTAATTCAGGCTAAATCTTCCCTCTGCAGGTAGACCTTTCTGGAAAGATTGTCAGGTATACCTAGAGGAATGTTTTCAAATGCCTCTAAAAACAGTGACATTGTCAATCAAGATTTACTATGACATTAAAACACAACAACAAATAACAGCAAACCCATCAATTATATTTTGTTCTTTGTTCTTAATTTGATCTTGGATATTTGTAGGGATTTTTTAAAGTAGTTAAGAAAGGTTTATGGGGCCAGACTGTATTTCCTCATGGTGCAGGCAGTATGAGCCAATCAGCACACTCACCTCATGGCATGGGTGGCCTCCCATGAACAAATATGAGAAGTGGGAAAGATAGGAAGGCAGAATGGTATGTGTACTGTGGAGAGAGACCGAATAAGAGATTCCACTGTAGTGAAATTCAGATTGATTTTTTTGTGATCTTTGTTGCCACCTGAGACCAGAGTAGTGTCTGGGCCCTATTGTCTTTAAGGGTCATGTCTGGGCCTTAGGTCCTATTGTAGCTGTTACCTGTCTTTGAGTCATGTTACCACCAAAGGTCATGTAGATGTCGTGGTCTGGGCTGACAAGTGCAGCAATGTTGATTATCAGTGGGCCATGTTGGCACTGGTGAACTTGTTTGGGTTTGTGGTCCTACTTCACCTGGGGACAATGTTCATGGTCTGTGCTGTCACCAGAAACCATGGAAGTGCCTATAACCTGTACTTCCACTGACTATAAAGAGCAAAGAAGCTACTTTTTCAGTGACATTGATGATTTCAAATACACAGTTAGAGAAAGGGGGACATGAAAGGCTTTTTTGACGACCCCTACTTCTATCCTTAAAAAAGTAGCATCCTAAACAGAAAGCTATAATTAATGAGAAGTCTGAAAAGAAAAGAGGGTGATAAGGGTGAGGACTTTAACTCTTCACAATTGATCAGTTCTGGCAGTGATGCAGAATGGAAATGTCTCATACTATATAAAGACACACACTAAAAGTTTGAATGTGCACCAGTGAATATACATAACACAATTAGACTTGCTTCTTTTACTTATATTTTTATTTTTATTTTCTGGAAGGGGGTTCACAAGTTTAGGGGGATTACAGACATACAAGGACTGGGAGATAAGCGTGATCTGAGAGCATGTCATGAAATTTTTAATAAAATATGAAAACATTTTACAATTTTAATAAATGATGCCACATTGAAAATCTCACATAGTTACATGCATATTTAATACATAATGTATATGTAGATGTTTACTTCAGAAATATTTAGACAACTGGATTCCAATCAATTTGGAAAGAGAATGGAATATATGATGATCACCATCATGATAGATGAATAGATAGATTATGAATAGATAGATAATAGATTATGATAAACTGATAAACATAGATGATAGTTGATAGATGATTGATAGTAAATAGATAGATAAAGATAAATAGATGATAGATTGTTAGATATAAAGATAGATAGATAGTTAGACAGACAGACAGACAGACAGACAGATAGATAGATAGATAGATAGATAGATAGATAGATAGATAGATGATAGATAGATAGATGATAGATAGATAGATAGATAGATAGATAGATAGACAGACAGACAGACAGACAGATATCCAAAAGATGTTCGGATGTTAGGTTAAGCTAGTTGTTAAACAGCACTGTGTTGTATATAATCTTAGTGCTTATATAGTTCACAGAATAGTGTGCGGAAGAAATGCATGAAACACTGAAGAGCAGCTATACCTGAGGAAACTTCATGAGTGCAGGAAGGATTAAGAGGAATGCTGTAAATGTTACTGTACAGGATTCTTATCTTTGTAGTCTTTCTCTGAAATGATCTCTTTTGCCATGAAAGTGTAATTCTATATTTAAGATATAATTTAGAGCATACCGCTAGCTTAGCTTATCTCTTCATTTTTCTTTGTGTGCAGGACTCATGGGAAGAAAGATTGACAGATGTCAATAGGTTAAATGGCCTCCTGGAATTTGTGTAATTTGAAAATTGGTCAGACATGAATTGTTTGACACTATCAGTCATTGGTAAAACATTGGCATTTGGTTAATGCCTCTTGAGGGAAGTCTTATCAACTATAACCCTGGTGTACACACACACACACACACACAATGAAAGAGACAGAGGGAGAAATAGAAACAGAGAGTAAAAGAAATACAGAGAAAGAGAGACAGAGGAACAAAAAAAAAACACATAGAATAGAATTCTATATTTTTTGTTTGAAATTGTTTATTGATTGCTCATAGTGAACAACTTTTTAACCTTTATTTTCATTACTCTCTTCCCTCTTCTTTCTATTTATCCCTCCCTCCTTCCCACTCTCCTTTCTTCCCTATCTCTGTTAGTTCTCCCTACCTTTTTTTTCAATATTTATTCTTCTTGACAACTTTAAAATATGGAGACGTTGCCATGGTCTCTGCATTATAATACTGTTCTCCTTTGTTATGATTACTTATGACTATTGGACTTGAAAGTCCACTTCCTTTATTTACAAGTTTTCAGAGCATCTCTTTTGTTTTGGGTAGTTAGAGAAGCATGTCTGCCTTCTTGTTTCTTCTTGACATTCACATACTTTGAGACATGGCCTTGGAGGGAGAGAGTTGGGAAGAGTTGTTTTTTTGAGACTCTGAGAACCTTAGACTATCCTTTCATCTAACGTGTTTTCAATAAACTGCCATGTTAAGTGTTCAAATTAAGGACAAAATCTAAACAGACTTTTGCCACATCTACAGAGATAAATAGAGTTGTTCCCTGGCTGCCAATGATTCTCTTTCTCTTTCTTGTGGTGATTAAATGTTACGTTTCCCTTCAGTGATCAGCTCCTAAATTGATTTCTGTGAGATGCCAAAAAGTAGACAATGTTAAAAGTGATTTTTGAATGGTTGGAAATTTTCAACCATGCAGCATCTTTTCCTAGCCTTCTGGGACCCTGCTGACTACCCCTAGAAGAGCATTCAGAAGCACCATGTCTCTTAGGATGCTCCTCTCAACTCCAAGAGGGAAGAAGGATAGTTGCTTGGCCATTTCTATTGTTTGTAGTCACTCCTGGGGACTATGAGAGATGTCAGCTGGAAACCACTTGTCCTTGTCCTATTGTGACTTCATACCTTTGAGGTTTCTTTTGCTCCTGCTTTACATTCCAAGAAGACTAATCATTGTTCATTCCCCATGGAATTCATATTTTAAGATAAAAACAGGTAGCATATTAGTATAGGCCACTTGTTCTCCCTCAAAACAGAGTCTACAGAATAAAAATGTAGGACTTCGCTTTGTATCTATGGGTATATTAAGCTGTTTCTTTCTACTTGTTGGGGGGTCAGGAGTTGCCTAACAAAACACATGAACATCTCATTCAGTCTGACGGGGATAGGTTATTGAACATACACTGCAGGACTGATCATCCAGGGTCAAGGTCCAGATTCAGAAATTGAGATCTATAAACATCTACGCCAAGTTATTCCCTAATCCGGAGTTAGGGATAAAGATTTCCTTAGGAGCATGTCTTTGTTATACACTTATCCTGCTCCCATGGGTTGGAATATTCAACTGTGGCAGCAGACTTGCCTTGCCTAACTTATCTACCAGCATGGGACATGTTTTGTCTAGCATTCTAACCGTTCGTCTAACCAGGATATCATTTGTCCACAGATATATTTCTCTCTGCCAAGTAGGAGTTCCCAGGGACGTCTTGGGAACTTAAATTTTACAAAATCACTACTTAACATAGAAGTCTTATTTTAGATACTTTCTTATATCTCTTATGTTGGGGTTCATCCCAGAGGTATCTTATATCATAAAAATTTGCACATAGGTGCAGGAAGTGTTGCTGGGTGGTTGGTTCAGATCCAAGATTATTGTGGCTAAATACAAAAGAGTTTTACTGACTTCTATCATGATTGGTTTCTAATAGCACAAAACATGACAGAGTATGTAATTAACTTGACCTTAGAAAGTTTCCTAGTGACAGTAGAAACATATAAGAAAGCTTTTCTATAATGGCAGGCTAGTCAGGTAACAGTAATTTTGCCTTGACATTTTACCTAGGCCTTAGTATTGCATCTATATCTTAATATTGTCCTGAAGCCTTAATCTTTTTATTTCTAAAGACATAGTTTTCAACTTGCAAATTCTTAAAATTTAAATTAGTCTTAATAAAGAGCAATAATATTTTGTTTTGAGACAAGATATCTCTCACTGTATAGTACAATGAATGTTACATAATTGTTCTCATAGCTGTTATGTTTTATTTTAATAAGTTTCTGAAACAAAGGACACACTTGTATAATTTTATAATAAAGTTCTCCGACTGCAATAATGATTATTAAATAATTGATACTGACTCATTGATCTTGACTATTTCATATCATATAACCGTACTCTTGCCAAATTAAAATTAACTATTATTTGCCAGGAGATATCAATTCTTTGATTCTAAGAAAACATGAATTACAATGAATTATAATTGTTAACGTGGTTGCATAAGTGATCCTACCTATGTACAAATAAAACTACCAATTTTCTACTAAACTTGAAAAAATAGCTATAAAACCTTGTAATTGTATCCCAAACTTATAAAATATCATGTGCTTTTAATACTTGATTTGACTTAATTTACCCCTGATACAACTCTAAAATCGTTAGCTCAATTTTACGGCCAAAGAGCCTGAAAAGTTGAAAAGGCTCATTAATAAGCCTAAGGTCATCTATATCTGAAGTGAAGAATTGGTCACTAAAATGGTGATGGCTGTCTCTCAAGAGGTGACTAAGAGAACAGGGATAGTAAACAGCTTCCTACCTTACACATCTTAGGTGAGTGTGAACACACTTCTAGTAACTCCACACCAAGGAAAAAAGCTTCTTGCAATTTAATTTAAATGTGTTTGATATGAAAGGACATGGGGATTATCATTTTATTTTTCTCTCAGGGCAACTCTTCACGATAGGATTCTGGAGGAAGGATTAGGAGGTTACAGAGCAGTAGTTAACTGAGGACAGATACTCGCATTGGCTCTGGATCTAATTAGTAGTTCTTTGTGATGAACAGTAGACACACACAAGCATTTATGGTTAAAGAAAAAGAAAAGCCATTTTATACAATGGGAGCATCTTAAGGATTGTCCTGAATAAATTGTTGCATACCTAAGAATTTTCTCCCAGCATTTATTACAGGATATTGCCAAAGCTTGGCCATTTTGGTGCATAGCCAGCCGGTTTTCATTTTCCCCGTGACCTAAAAGCAGTCGCATCGGATCTTGTGAATCATTGTTTTTTTTTTTTTTTTTTTTTTTCAAGACACCACACAGTTGCGTCAATTAAAATAAATGTAATTGTTATTTTTCCTTGCTAGTTAAACCATTGCATATGGAGGTTGTTGTAGATGCTGAACAAGTTAAGGGTTTAGAGGGAGTGTCCCAGATCCTAGAGTGCTTATTTAAAATGCCCCTACTTCCGAAAACTTTATTTCGGAATCAAAGAGATTCCAGCTCTTGGTAAAGTAACCGCTCCTCAGTTTCCTAGAGATTCATTTAATCTGCCCACATAGGAACCCAAGACTCTCAACCATAGAGAAATGATCCTGAGCTGATCTCTCTTTCATAAATGTTTACTCACATCTTTGTGGGGCCGTGTGCCGAAGACCCCACATGAGATCTCTGAGCAGGGACAGGGAATGGCTTCTGCAGCCTCTACTGCTGGGTCCCGCTAGGTGCTTTGGTTCAGAAGGGAGAGGAACTCTAGCAGGGACTTGGGACCGGTTCTGCCCCCTTTGCTGCCCTGTCTTCTTTTCTGTGGAGGCGAGTTCCAGAGAGCAGATTTTTTCCCCCAAGCCGCTGTGCTACATCTCTTATGACAACAGCTCTCAGATGATGGAATAATTCCTATATACCTTTAATTTTGGACAGGCCCCATATATACAGTTTAACAACACGTGCTTCCTGTTGGCTTAACCTGAGGGCTTGGGGGTCCCTTATCAACATATTTGGGGGTGTGGCCCTGCTTCTGTGGTGTGTGGTCATGTCCTCACCTGTGAAAGAAGGACTTGGGTGTGATCTCAGCCGCTCTACAGGGAGATGATGGGGTCTGTAGTTTTGTGAGGGGGACCTGATCTCCAAAGAGACTAGGAACCTTTCTACTGTCCCTTAGGGTCCCTGGGGCTCCACTTATCTCGGCAGAGAATCAATGAACCCTTCACTGGCAATTGCCCCACACATCTTTAAAATCAGCCAACATCATTTACTTTAACTCTTAAGGCATGCAAATTTGGTAGTTGAACAGATCTGTAGCAAAACAGTGTAAAGTATAATTTAAAATAGTCTAGTGTCTATGGAATTTTGACTTTCCTTCAAAGTTCCTTTCAAGGTGACTTTTATCATCCTGTTAGGTAAGTAGATCATGCATCAGAGATGTCTACAAGTTCACTGTGAAACTTTAAAAAAAAAAAGGAATACTGCAAATCGAGTTGTCATTTTAGCAACTTTTGTAATGGAAGCCCTCACTTATTATCAGAAGTTATGTAAAGTAAGTTTCACAGAATTTTTTTTATTTACCCTGAAAATAACATTTAAAAGTAGAAATTATTTCGTAAAGAAACAGGTCCACACAGGCTTTATAATTTGCAAGAGATCACACAGCTTTAAGGGAGAGAGACTCAGCCCTTTCTTTGTATGGAAAAAGGCCATCTCCTGGGCTAGGAAGAGAGTTCTGCATAAAGTACTTTCTGGGTGAGCCCTGCAGAGGGAAGCCTATACATTTCTGCAGTGCCAGCATCCCTACAGTGTGATGGGAGACAGGGAAAAAAGAATCAGTCAGAAGCTCCTAGACTAACTAAATTGGAGTGAACATCACATTGAAAATAAGAAAGATGCAGCTTTCTGAAGGTGGAAGGGGAGAACAGACTCCCATAAATGTCCTATGGCCTCCATGTATGGGGCAAAGCATGTCTGTGTCCTCCCCTTAAACTAATTATTTTTAAAATATATTCCAGGACTGAAACTATAGCACTTATGAAAAACAGGCAGAGTTGTAATGTTTGATGATCATCATGACACAGTTGATAAATGGTTGTTCCGAAACACATAATGTCAATGGACAGACTTGTGAAGTACAAGGACTTTTCTAAGCAAGAGATGGTGTCTGCTGGATCTCATAGAGGTCATGAAGGTGAATCTGCAACCTCCTGGGACATGGGGAAAACTTTGGAGGGGGTGGAGGTAATTTTAATTGTGGTAGAAACTTTGGGGGAAGAGGAGGCTATGGTGATAGAGATGGTGGCAACAGAGTTTGTTATGGATAGTGAGTATAATAGATTTGGAATTTTGGTGGCAACTATGGTGCAGGTTCTGGTTACAGTAGCAGAGGAGGCAATGGTGATTGTGGACCAGGATATGGAAACCCAGCTGGTGGGTTTTTGGTGGCAGTTGTGACAAAGGAGAATGTGATGTGCACAATGAAAGAAGAGTTGGTGGTGATTGGAACTATGACGTTGGAGATTACAGTAACAATGATCAAATTATGGATATACAAAGGGGGCCAGTTTTGGAGGAAGAAGCTCAGGTAGCCCCCGTGGTTATTGCTATGAATCTGGTGGTAGGAGTGGTTGGTATGGCAACAGAAGATTTTATGAACAGCAGAAAATGGCTACAGTTGTTAGCAGGAGCTGTCAGGAAACTGTGGGTTACATAGAGGGAGTCATCCCAGAGGCACTGTAAAAATCTTCCACAGAGAGAACAATGACCTATTGTTAGAAATGACACTGAAGGATAAAGAGGAGACATTTCTCAGGACAGTCATAGCCACAGTTTGAAAACACACATGTGATGTAGCATTGTCTGGATATACCTTCCTAGGGTCTCTCATCTGTTGGAGCTTAGCTTTTTATTTTTTATTTTTATTCCATCAAGTATATTGCCCTGTAAGTTGTGGTAATGGTACCATAAATGGAAAAAAAATCCAAAATTTTAAATTTAGAAAAAAACATTAAATACTTCCTTGAAGAGTATCCTATTTATTCTAAATGTAACTCTTAATATAGATACAAAAATATCAATATATTATGTGAATTTATAATAAGACGCAACAAGGACTTTGGACAATGTATATTAACAGCCAGGTGATCGATCTGAATAAAGAGAGAAGTACATGAGAAAGAACTTTTTTATAAAACTCTTTTCACGGCTACATAATATTTTTAAAATCGCAATATAAGAACCACATGTCTGTGATAACACCATGCTATCATGTATGTAACATGTTGTTCTCACATATGTACATAATGTAAAATGGCTACTTGTACCAAGCAACATCTTATCACCTCACATACCTGCTGATTTTATTGCTTTTATTTGTTCATTTGGGGTCTTTTCTTTGTCTGTCTGTCAGTTTGTTTTAGTGAGTGAAACATTTAAAATATGCTCTGAGAAATTTTCAAGTACATTGCACATTGTTGCTAACTTCAGTCACTGTGGAGTAGAATAGGCCATCTGAACTTATTTCTCCTGGGAGTTTCTCAGCAATAAAATTATGCCTGTCCTGGAGCCAATGAGGAGTGAGCACAGCCAGAGCAAGAACATGTCTTCATTATTTGCCAGGAAGTGGCGGCCATTGTAAGAACACCATGGTGCAAGCGTTGAATCCAGAAGAATCTGCTTCCAGTAGTTTTTTTTCCCATGGGTGTTACTGGGATTCTGATCAAAATTGTTCAAAACTTTCATAGCACTGACTCAGGAAAAAAAAATATAAAGACAATTATGCTTGACTGCGGCTGCATGTGCCCCAAGAGAAGGACTTTGCTATCTTGGGGAACAATGTATGCCATGAATGTTTAGCTTCTAGGACTTAGTTACAATTTGTTTACATTCATTATTTTTCCAAAATGACCTTGCACACATGGATATCGATTATGTAAAGGAGGGATGAGATCAGATATGGGGGAGACAGAAGAAAAGCCCAGAGGGCCAGCAGAATGAATGTAGCTGCAAGGGGTGGGGGAACCTCTAGAAAGTCCCAGAGACATGGAATGTGAGAGGCTCACAGGACTCAGTGGGAGTGACCTTAGCCAAACTGTCCAACTGTGAGGAGATGAAATCTGAAGAGGTCACCTCTAAAAGAAAGACAGGGCCCTCAGTGAGGGGATGGGGTCACCAATCTGCCTTCAAAAACTTTGACCCAGAATTGTTCCTCGCTAAAGAACTGCAGGGACAAAAATGGAGCAGAGATGGAAGGAAAGGCTGACCAGTGACTGTACCAACTTGAGACCCATATTGTGGGCAAGCACCGACCCCTAATAGTATTAATGATACTATGTTGTGCTTACAGACAGGAGCCTAACATGGCTGCCCTTTGAGAAGCTCTTTCAGCAGCTGACTGAGACAGATGCAGGTACTTATAGTCAATCATTGGACTGAGGTCAGGACCCCTATGGAATAGTTAGGGGGATGGATTAAAGGAACTGAAGGAGATGGCAACCCAGACACAGGGGAAGGGTGATGGGGAGAATAATTCTGGGGGGGTCTCAGAAGGAGGGACAACTTTAAAATTATTATTCAAAAGAGTAAACCTCTGCCTGCTAGAAATTTCTGGAGTAACATTTAGGACATTTTTTTTTTTTGGCCCACCGTTGTCTCCATGACAACAAAAATATGAAGACTATCACAATTCAGCTGTAGTCCCTTCACAAAGCAGGAACATTGAAATCCTGTCGCAAAAGCCTAACAAGATTGTATTGAGTGTTGGTCAAACACCTCTAGTGATTTCCACCTGGAATGAAGGCCATGTTCTGGACACCCAAGAAGAGGTATTCACAGGATGGTGAATTTTGCTCTCCACTATTTCTTCAATGTGTTGGGCATTGGCTGCTAAAATCAATGCCTTTCTTCTGAGCACATCTCAATGCTACCATCTCTAGCACTTGACATCCTTCTTCATCTAAAATGCCTTCTCCTTATTAGTTTTACAGATTTATTTCTATAGAACATTCCATAAATTGATCAACTGACAACTTTCCCTGAATTGGATTCTCTTTCTCTACACCTTTGCTTCAGGTCTTACACTGAAACGTTCTGTTCATAGTTGGGTTGTTAGTTTGTAGTTTTGTTGTTATCTGAAAATACATAATTGTTTGTCTCATGACTAAATCTCTTTTAAAATAAAAATTTAGAAAGTCCCTGAGGGAAAGACTACATCAATCTTATTCCTAACTTAGGGCAGACTCTAATATCTCAAACTTATTTGAAACTTCAATATACAAACAAGAAAATAAATTAGCATTTTCCAGGTGATACGTAAGTCCTCCTCACCCTTGTCTGCAACCTATTCTGCTATGTCTGTTTTATTCTTGAGGCCAGCTGAAAGGGAAAGTTTAGTTAGCATCTTAGCTTAACATTGATCTTCTAAGTGGTTAATTAGCATCCTAGCTTAAGGTCCATGTTCTAAGTGGTTAGTTAGCATCTTAGCTTAAGGTCTATCTTCTAAGTTGTTAGTTAGCATCCTAGCTTAAGGTCCATCTTCTAAGTGGTTAGTTAGCATCCTAGCTTAAGGTCTATCGTCTAAGTTGTTAGTTAGCATCCTAGCTTAAGGTCTATCTTCTAAGTGGTTAGTTAGCATCCTAGCTTAGGGTTCATCTTCTAAGTGGTTAGTTAGCATCCTAGCTTAAGGTCCATCTTCTAAGTGGTTAGTTAGCATCCTAGCTTAGGGTCCATCTACTAAGTTATACTTCCTCTCCAGGGTTTTCATACCAACAGGTGTTCTGCTTTCAGTGAAGTGAACTTGCCACCTCGAGCTACAGATTATCATTGGTCTATGACATCTTCATAGACTTGTTCTCCTGACTTATTGCTACTTTACCTCCCTCATGCACATTCCTATCTTTTCTAAACCAGGCTTGGCTCTTCTGTCTACTTTGTGGTCTATAGCCTAAAATCATTTTGGGTACTGAACACGATAAAACATGAGCATGATTGCCTTTTCCCCCAGGACACAGTTCAAATTTCCTAAATTATTTGAAACTACACCCACTTATGCCCTCATATTCAATACTTTCTTATAACACTAATAGAATTGTTATTGACTCTTTTGAGATTCACAATTTGGAGTATATGTGTTTATGTGCAGTGTGTGTGTGTGTGTGTGTGTGTGTGTGTGTGTGTGCGTGCGTGCGTGCGTTTGCATGTATATCGCTACACACATTTGTACAAATGATCACGAGCATGTGTAAGTACACTTGGAAGCCCAACGTTGATACAATGTATCTTTTTCATTTGCATTTCATTTTGTTTATTAAGCACATGGATGGGTTGTTCCGGCTAGACTAAGTAGCCAGCTCATCCCAAAAATCCTGTATATATGTCTTTGCCTCCCAAGTGGTAGGGTACCAAGTTGTTACCTCACCTGTGGGTTCTAGGGGATCCAAGACTCATGCTTCAGTGGCAAGTACTTTATCCATAGAGCTATCTTTCCCTCGCTTACGCTTACATATGCATGTCTAGATGGAACTCTTCTGGCAATTTTGTGTCTGAGTGGGATCATCTATCTGTCTTGTCAAAATCTTTGTTGCTCATGGATATATATATATATATATATATATATATATATATATATATATATATATATATATATATAAAGTGAGGTCATGACCACTCCAAGGTCATGAACGAAGGGGATGGTTGCTGTTGTGGATATAAAGAAAAGTACAACCAGAGGTATCAGGAAGCATTCAGAGCAGAGAAAGTAGTAGATTAAACATGGGCAGCAGATTGGACCGGGCCTTGAGAGGAGAGAAGGTGGGAGGAGGGAGAAGAGAGGACCAAGAGAGAAAGATCAGAAAGAGCAGAGTGAAAAGAGGGTGTGGCTAAAATGGCAGGTTTATTTATGGATGAAAAGCTTGTGAGGATGGAAGCCCAGAAGCTTAAAGTTTAGAGTAGATGATGGGATGAGAAGAGAAAGTGTGCCAGGCTGGACACTATAATAGGTATTTGTGAGGCTGAAGAAGCCTGGGAGGCAGCATAGGCTTTGGTTTGCTACTAGGCACCACAGCGAGCTATTTGTCCTGAGTTTCTTTGGTACCTGACCATAGATGCCTATGGACCCATAGTTGGAAACGGTATAATATATGTTAGTTATCCCTTTTGTGATTGAAGTACACGCACCACAGTTAGAGTAGCATTATTTACACAGTACTTCTCTGAGTCTTTCTGTTTTCCTTGGGAATCGGGTTTCACTGTTTTTCAGGAAAGAGATTAATAGTCCTTAAGCAAATAGAAACTGGGAAATGTGCCTTAGCATTCCACTGACAAGGTAGACATATGAATAATCTCTATTTGGATGCTGAATACAGTGTAATACACCTTCCTCAACATTCACTATGTGACAGCATTATAGGTAACACATTAGTATTGTAGAAACAAGTCCTCAAGTGAGTTCTCTTAGTAACATGCCATTCAATTTTATGTTCAAGTCACTAGCAGTGTACTGAGGATTTTACACAGCAGTGTCCCAGCTGAACTGTTCATTCCTTGTAATAAAATGCTTACTTTGATTTTATGTGTGGTGCGACTACAACATTTCCAACTCAGTGGGTGCTCTATAAATATTGACTGATTGAAATTTGGAATTTCAAGTATCATAAGTTTAGGGTAATTGGCTTCATGCAATTGCCTTTGTGAACTATAAATGCAGCTAAGCTTGCATCTCTACCCAAGGCATTTCCATGGAGATTTCAGTCTCTGTTACATAGAAAATCCTCACAATGGAAATAATCCTTTTTTTAATATAGCTTCAAGTATTATTTAAGGGCAATAAATAATGGTTAATAATGGAAGAGTCTTATGTTTCAGGCATGTTTTTAGAGACCCAGCCTACTAATATAATTAAGTAGAGGTCAGGATATTGTATTTATTTTGGTCATAGACACTAAATATCCAAGAGAAACACACATATCTTTCCATGGTGATAGCTTTGTGGTTAAACTCCTGCCTGCTTACGTGTGGGAAATGACTTTAAGACATGCATAATAACATTTTTATGGTTAGAGATTAATTTTAAGCATCACAGATACATTTGGCATTCTGGAACAGTTTTCAAATACACAGCAAAGAGTATTCTTGAAGCATCTTGATACACTATCACTTGTTTTAAGGAAGTATATTGCAAAGTCTCATAATTTAAGGGGGGGACTACATTTTTATATCATTAGAATTTTAAATATGTATAAAGTGTATTTACGTATTTGCCTTTAAATGTGCAATGTATTTCATGTGTTAGTTTTTAAAAAACAAATAATAAAATATTTAATATATGATAAAAAGGGATTTCAAATATGAGGAGGACAAAATTGAAATGGTAGATGAGATCCCTTTCAAGGGCTGTTTGCCATTCTGAGTCAGCCAACTTAAGAAACTCAAGGTGACTTGGAGCCCCGAACTGTTAAAGGGGGAAGCACTGTATTCCATGTAGAATCCAGGAGTGATGGGAAGATGAAATTGAGAGGCACAAAATCAGAGCTGTGGAAATGGAGAGAGTAAACTACAGTGTGTAGCATGTTGGTAATGAAGACACAGACAAAAGATTGTATTTCAGGATAGTTCGAGGGCTCAAGCCTAGAGGACCCAGTGACAGGGTGTTAACCTGAGTCATGAGGTAGAGGAAAAAGAAGGATGGCTAATGCTGAGAACAGTCCTGTGTCGTTCAATAGCTGAGTCTGATGGTAGGGACTTTATTCAGTATCAACAGGGGACATTAGAAAAGCTGCCCCAGCAAAGTCTGTCCCAAGGATTTGCCTTACCAGCATGTATCAGCATGTATCCTATTCCCACACTGGTAGCTACAAAGTCCTGTCCTTGTTAAACGAACTCTCCAGAAAACCTTTATAACTGTGTTCTATTGTTTCCTAGAGTTCATTTACGGTAAAAATACGTTCAAGGCTTTGGTAGAGCATAACAACTATCCATGTTCAATGAAGTTTCACTTGTCTATGTTTCAGAAGTAGTCACCGAGCCTCTGCTTCTCCTTAGTGAGTTCCTTAGGCACTGGGTTTTGCTGGTTCCTTAGGCATAAGGTATACTGGTGAACAGAACTAACATGGCCTCTGTCCTGATGCTGTCTCCAGAAAGGTGTGCAGACTGCAGTGTTAGCAAAGGATATCTGTCTCTGAAGGCTTGAAGGGAGGGTTTTGTTCTTCATGGTCGAGAAGGTCATCCAGAGAAAAGAGTAAGAAGTGGATGGTCAGTTCGCTGAGTAAGAAGAATTCAGACAGATCTCTATAAGCAGAAGTCCTGATTACAGCTCTACATTATATCATAAAACTATCCTACCACCTCATAATAACTGTATTGCAGCCTAGCCAGTGATAGAGTACCATGGCGTAGCACATTGTGATGGGAAATCGGGATTCTCCTTTGGGTTCTTTGTCTTATTAAGGAAAAAAAATATTTTAAAAATGCTCTCAGAAGGAAGCCCAAGGACAAGTTTCTTAGAGTTTAAGAGGAAAACACCAGGAAAGGCAGGCTGCAAGTCATTGAAAGGTGCTGTAGGGAGGGAGATGAAGAAATGGAAGGCAGAGAGGAATCCATTCCTATTAAGTTGAATTTCGAACAGGAAAACAAACAAACAAACAGGTCTCTTTAGCAATAGCAGTCAGCATGTGGCCTCACAGAGGACATAGTGAGAAGAGTTGGAAAGAAATTGAGGAAGCCCAGGTTCCAGCAACAGCAAGCTCAGGCTTCAGGCCAGTGTTAGAAGCAAAAAGAGATAGAAAGGAGAGTAAACATTATGGTTTTCTGAGCTAGAACTCAGAGCAATGGACACGCTTAGCAGTGTTGCAGCTCAGAGGCTCCACCAGCACCAAGGAGGGTCTTGCAGGAAGGGTGAGCACATTATCTCGTTAAAGGACTAATTATATGTCCTTATCCTGTCATCAGGTGAATCACTTCCCAATGGTGAGGTCTCCTGGCCCCATGATTGACAGGCCCATCTGGATCAGGACTTAAAAGAGATGTAGTATGTAATGTGATTTTTGGACAAGACTAGAATGTCATGTATCCAACCAAAGCCCCCAAGCTGCCAGTTTTTCATATGGTAATTTAAACCTTAATGGGGCAATTTGAGTCTTACCCTTTTATGTTTAGCACAGAAACCAGAGAGATGGCCCAAATCAGATGATGAGGGATTGAATTCATCCTCAATGGCTTCCAAAACTACTCACTGTAACAATATCATCACATAGAGAATATATAAGAAACATAGTCATGAATGTCACATGCAAACATCCAGGTCGAGCAATGACTGCACCATGTAGAGTGCACTGGACTTCCAACAGTGTTAGCTCACAGATTGCGAGGGAAGGTGAGATGATTTTAATGACTCCTTTCTTCAATGCAGCATGCCTAATAGAATAGAATTTGCGTAGAGTTAAGTATATGGCATTTGATTAGCAACGTTCATCCTCTCGTGACACCCATGATCTGCTGAGAACAAAAGACGGTTGCTAATAAACAGGTTTTATATCCTGGGTTATATACTTAGCAACATTGTCAAGAACTGGAGAAAAAGAGGGGAAAAAAACTGGTTAAGTTAGTTTTTGGAAAAGAGAGCCTGGAAGTGAACAGTTCTAATTCGTGGCCTTGGTCACAAGCTATAAATGTCCTTGGCTCTATTCTGGACAGAGACCAAAAGGCCAGGGTGAGTGCCAATTTCCTGCATTCTCTCACTTCTAAATAAGCACCCCTGACTAGAAGCTCTGTGTGAGGGATTGAGGGACACTCCAGTCCAGGCACAGGGCCCTCTGGTGAAAAGCCTCTGGCTTCTCATGGTAGAAATGAGTAGTGTCTTTTCCCAAATTCAGCCAGTCTCTTAAATAATTTTATGCTCTCAAGTGCTTTTCAAGTTTGGGTTTTTATTTTTATTTCATGAGTGGGCATCTGGAGAGGGTAGGGGCATGTGAATGACATGCCCATGGAGCCAAGAGAAGGCACTTGTGGGTCACCTGCTGTGCTGCTGGTAGCCCAATCCCAGCAGAAGCCAACAAATACTCAATCTCGGAGCCTCTTCTTCAGCACCGAGCCTCCAGGGGAGGAAACACAAGGTCAAATAGAGAAGCAGGGATTGAAGAAAAGATCTACAGAGCCTGCCTCAGTGGTAGAACTACCCCATATACAGCCACCAAGCCCGAGCACTATTGCTGATGCCAAGAAGTGCTTACTGGCAGGAACCAGACATGGATGCCTCCTCAGAGTCATGTAGATACAGAAGATGATGCTTGCGGTTAACAAGGGGACCCCAATAAAAAAGCTAGAGAAAGGACTGAAAGAGCCGAAAGGTTTGCACCCTCATGGGAAGAACAACATCATCAACCAGCCAAGGCACTGAGGTGGGGAAAGTGATTGGAAAAGGGAGCACCTTCATGGAAGCAAGTTGAGGGGGAGGAAGGAGGAGAGTGAAGGGCAAAGGTATAACATTTGAAATGCAAATACAGATAACATCTACTATTTTTTTTTTTTAAAAGAAACAAATGTCGGGGGAGGTGATGTCCAGGGAAGTAGACAGGGTTTAGTAGCCTTAAAGGCCATTGGCATTAGAGCCTCCTAGTTGCCATAGCAACAATAGAAACCATGATAATTGACAGCCTCCTTAGACCTTCTGGCCAAAAGAGTAGAATACCTCTGGGTCTGGACGGACGCGTGGCATTCTGACCTACTCCAAATGCTAAAACATTGCATATTTTCCTCTCTCTCTTTCTGGTTTGGCTTGCCAATCACCTGGCCAAGAGACCACACAATTGGAAAGTTGATTTGCTGAGGATACGCTAAGGAGAGGAGTTAAGGAGATAAAAGTTCGTACCCTTCCCAGCAACGTCACCCCGGGTGCCGCCTCTGCTAAACCTGCAACCTGCTTGCCTTTCTGAGTTCTTTCTAACTCAAAAAATACCTCCCCCCACCCACCCCTCACCCCTTCACCTTTCTCTTTGATGCTGGCCTTAAGCCCTTGCTTTTACTGATAGTCTGGGCTTTCTCACTTTCTCAACAGCACCTCCCCTCCCCCCTCCACCCCGCCTCCCCTTCTCTCCTCCTCTTCTCCTTCCCTCCCCTCCTCCTTCCTTCCCTCCTTCCTTCCTCTCCTCCTCCCCTCTCCTCTCCATGTACTTACTTGCTTACATCCTTTGCTAAACAGACCGGCCTTCTTTGGACTCTAAACTTAAAGTGTTTGACTCTCTCTTTTCCTTCTTTCCATGTCCCTCGGCAGCTGCCAAGATGTTCACCTTAGCTGTCCCATTTTCCTTTCAAAATCTAATTTTGTGCTGAAGCATCTTCCTGAGCCCATTTTAAGATTTGTTTTAAGAAGCCTGCTATCAGGAGAAGGAAACCTGACTCCCTAGTAACAGATGACGGGCTCCCAGACAGGAAGAAGCAGCCACAGTGGGTGAGGAAGAGTCTTCCAGAAGAAACAAGGTTTTATAACATTTGTATGGATTTACAGGTTCCTCTGAGCCATGGCTATAGGGTAAAGAAACAGCACGGCACTTTAGGCTGCAGGACACAAATCGACGAGGATTCGGAGGCAGTGCTTGCACATGAAGAAGCGCAGTTGCAACAGCACAGCTTGGGATTCATTTCTACTGCAGCTTTTAAACCTATTCCCAGAATGCCAGATCTCTATGAGAGAGGAGAGGTTGCCTTCAAAAGTATTTGAGGAAATTTCAGCTGGTGGAAGCTGGGATGTTCAAATACAGTTTGCAAGCATAACATTTTAGAGTCCCCAAACAGAGTCATTCTATATTACATAAACAGAGGCTTTTTATAGAAACATTTTATTTTCTGTTTAGATAAGATTATATGCAATACATTTTAGTCTTTGGTGAGAATTTATTACTATATATTATATATTACTCTATATTATATATCATGTAGCTATATATTATATAATTACTGTATAGGCTGATGCTCGTATTTAATAAGATTTATTTAAAATCACTCTAGGTCAGGTGTACCATTTTCCCTTAAAGATTTTCTACAACATTGTAGGACTTGTAATACAGTTGCGAGCTGATGTACTATGTTAAATAATAAGGGTATTTTATCATCGATCTTGTTATTTATTTATTTTTTTGGAAGACTGACAAAAGGCAAAGGGCATAACATGCTAAAAAGCACTAACATGTCATTTGAAAAATACTTACATATGGTTAGACTACAGAGGGCCAAAACGCTGGGTGAGGCAGCAAGAGACCAGAGAAGTTTGCTCCAGATCACTGACAGGAGCTTCAGATCCTAGAGCTTTAGAATCTCCCCTTCCTTCACTCCCCCTCTACTCCTCTCCTCCCCCTCTACTCCTCTCCCCTCCCCCCTTCTCTCTAGTCCTCTCCCCTCCCTTTCATCCCCTGATTTCTTCTTCTCTCCATCTTTTCCATCTTCCCATCCCACATCTCCAGTCTTTCTTCTTACCTCTCACTCCCGTCTTGACCCCTCTTGTTCTCCTAGGCCTCCTGTTCTCTCCTTTCTTCTCTACCTTCCAACAGACCCCTCCTCTCTGTTCACCATTCACCTCTCCTCTCTCATTTCCCCTCTCTTCTTTTCTCCTCTTTCTTTTCCATTGTTTTTCCTTCCTTCCACCATCTTCTCTTTTAGCTGAGGACCGAACCCAGAACATTGCATACACTAGGAAAAAAAATTATCTGCTAGTGAACTATCTTCCCAAAGGCCACAATTTTATTTCTCTACTGTTAAGATGAGTGTATCTTGTGTGGGTTTGGGAGACCCTAATTAAAATAGCACATGTAGTTCATTTAGCATTTTTGTAATGCTATGCTAGGGAATGGACCTAGGATCTATTTTTTTTTTTTTCTGGATGGCCATTTCTGTAAAAAAAGAAATACATATTGCATGAGACATGAAACTTCAATTTTTCTAGTCTGTGCTTTGAAATGGGTAAAAAAAGAGAGCAGATAAAATGAATTAAAATAATATTCACTTAACCCTATATATTCAAGCAGTCCACAGTGTATAAAATTGGGGAATACAAAATCAATGAATGTACCATTTTAAAAAGTATGGAACATCCCACATGTCAATACATTTTCTAGCCCTTCTCAAGTTGTATCAACCATTGCTTAAAGTCCAAAACTATATGTGGCAGCAGAAATAGACAGTGTAAGGTACAGGTCACAATGCTAGCTCAACTCTTAGTACCACTGTTCGGTAGACAATTGTAATTTTTAATCCTTCAACCTATCTGCCAGAATTATGATACATTTGATTTGCAATCTCGGTGGGCACAAAGACCAATACTTTCTCTTTCTATTGTGTTTATGGGACATACCTGCAAAGTGAATGTGTTAAGTTCCATTCCTTGCATCTGACCTTTAGATATAGATAAAACTTAATTAAGATATTCTGCCCAAAGAGTAGCAAGAAATTAGGACCTGAATTGTATAGCCCCAGTAAATGAATTCTGCCAACAAGAGCGTGGAAGAGGACCATTAGTTCCACATTAGAAAGAATCCTGATAGCAATGATTTTAGTCAAGAGAAACACTCAGCAGAAAGCCCAATGCATTGACACTAAACAGTATGACACTCTGAAATAAAGGTTTTGATTAAATGATTCTTGGGAGATAGTAAATTTTTATGTTGATAAAGAATAATATATCTGGAAATATTTAAAGCCGAATGAATGTTTGCCATTGAAATAATAATTCTAAAAATAACTCGGATTTGCACTTATTTGAAGCTCAATCTCTATGCTCTAAAGAACTGAGTATGTTGTGGGTGGGGACAGTCATGGACAGCAGAAATGATACAAAGACCCAAGAAAGAAAGAAAACTTCAGCCTAATTTCGCTCATGAACATGAAAACCCAAGAGACAATTCACAGACCTTATGAAGTTCAAAAAGAAGAAAAGTCAGAATTTGGATGCCTCAGTCCTTCTTAGAAGGGAGAAAAAAAGTGTCACCGGAAGAAATACAAGGTCAAATAGAGGAATAGAGACTGAAAAAAAGATCATCCAGAGACTGCCTCACCTGGGGATTCATCCCATACATGGCCACCAAACCTAGTCACTATTGCTGATGCCAAGTAGTGCTTATTAACAGGAACCTGATATGAATGTTTTCTCATAGGCTCTGCCAGAGACATTCAGATATATCCGAGGAACCTTGCAACTAACTATTGGACTAAATATGGGGACCCCAATGAAGGAGCTAGAGAAAGGACTGAAGGAGCTGAAAGGGTCTGCAACCTCATGGTAAGAACAACATTATGAACCAACAAAACCCTCCACAACTCTCATGGTTTAAAACACAAACTTCTGAGCACTCATGGAGAGACCCATGGCTCTAGTTGCATATGTAGCAGAGGATGGCATTGTCCGGCATCAATGGGAGAAGAGGCCTTTGGTCCAGTGAAGGCTTATTTTACCACTGTAGGGGAATGCCAAGGTGCTGAGGTAGAGAGGCTGATTGGAAGGAGGTACACCTTGATGTAAACAAGTGGAGGAGAAGGAGGATGGGAGCGCAGGGGATGTTTCCATGTTCGTAAGGGGATAACATTTGAAATGTAAATACGGAGAATATCCAATAAAATAATTAATAATTAATAGTAATAATAATGGACAAGATCAGCCCTGCCAAAACTACAGAATAAAGAGAAAAAAGTGACCAAGGCCACTGTCCTCATCCTGGACTGAAATATCTGTTACATTTAAAATAAAAAGCATTTCAATTGAGAGAATACTTCATAAACATAGGATGACCCTTTTAATATATAAATATCACCAAACTGTGAGTACAGAAATCACTTGTCAGAGGAGAGAGCAGTTGCTAAAGTGTTTTAATCCACATAGGTTTTTTGAGAGTCTTTGATTCCCCAAGGCAATCCTTAAAACTGCTCGAGGAAGGATCCTATACCATAATTCAGAATGGGAACAGATCCTTGTCTTGGATATCTCTAGTGTGTCTAGATGAATACACGTGAGAACACTCCGTAAAGGGATGGATAATGGTGAATGCAATCAATATAATACAACTCACAGCTGAAATTGAGGTATTGCTTTAGTCCACTACCTGTTGCCCTGTCTTCACGGGATCTGGCCCTCTGAGACCATTTTTATAAAGAACCTTCTCCTATCAGACAGGAAGAGTCTTCAAAATTGTTAGAAATATACCTGACGTTATAATATACCAAAGAAGGGCAAGTAGCTTTCTAGGATAAGAAATGCCAATAAGAGTTTCAAATATAAGATTGGATGGTGTGTCATCATCTAATTTTTGAAAGCACCAAATCATTCTATCAAACTGTTATGATATATATATATATATATATATATATAACTTACAATACATAAATTACTACTGAAAAAATATTTCCAGTTGGGGCTTATAACTAAAACTAAACAAGAACTAGGAAAACAGAACACGCCCACAATTTCTTCAATGTTTTTGTCAGGGAGGAAAAGACAGGGCACTTATGCACAAACATCATTCATGGGTCCAAGTCTATTTATTGAGACACTATTTAACACTTCCAACTTTCCCTGTGCAAGGTGTGCTATAAGGAAAGGAAGAAGGAGGTGGGGGACAGGTAGAAAACTGAATGTCTTATCTGTAACTGCCCCAATATAGGAGGACATGTCTAGGTCATCAAAAGTTTGCTCCTCAGCCAATCTTGACACAGATTTGCTCAGAGATAGTACATGTGATATCTCTATATTTTTCAGGTATATTCTCCATGGGGCTCATGACTATCATTACCGAGAAAATTTACAAAGACAATTTCAGTCCAACAGAGACCACAATGGGAACCTTTGTCAGTTTTATGACAAAGAAAATTTCTCTCTACCTACTGTCTCAAGAAATGACATAATTGTCCCGAGGGTTTGCTACTTTAGAGTTGGGGTTACAACAAGAAAGAGACTGAGCCAGAGTGTCTGTTCTCTGGCTGATACATGTTTATTTCATCATAAACATCCTCATTATAGCCCAGGATGGGATGGTTCTGCTCCACTATCATCCCGGCTTCACTTGTGGTTGCTCTGAGGAAATGAGGCCCACATGAGGCTCATTAGCACATGAATATTCTGATGTTCCTTTTGCATGAGCTCTTTGATGTTTAGGGAAAAACATGTGTCCTTATGATTGTTTCCTTAAACTTAGAAGGGTTTTTTTTTTTTTGAAATATAAACTATTGGGGGGAGGTGGATTGGTGGAGCATTTTGAGATCATATTGTTTTAGTCATGTGTCTAATTATTGCTTATTTATCTGAATGTTATTTATCATCAAATATAGTGCAGGAAACCATTAGCACACACACAGTCACACATGACTAAGACTTTAAGTCATTTATTTTCTACAACAGTAAAGAACAGCACAGAAAATAGCTGGGTATTTGAATATATAACTGGGTTGAGGAAAATCTTAGACACAGTTCTAGATTCAAGCTCTAAGAAAATTTAGTCACTGAAGCAAACATCTTACCTTTCGAGAGAACAAGGATATCCTCAACTGAGCAGAGCACAAGCCAAGCTGTGTAAAGTCCATAATACAAGTGTCTTAGTTACTACTCGGTTGCTGCAAAGAGACACCTTGACCAAGGCAACTCTTATAAAGAGAGGAATTAATTTGGGGCTTGCAAACAGTTTTAGAAGGCTAGGCCATGATCATATATCATGGTGGCAGAAAGCAGACAGGTATGAGCCTTGGAACAATAGCTAATACATCCTAATCACACATATCATGGAGAGAGAGGAGAGGAGAGGAGAGGAGAGGGGAGGGGAGGGGAGGGGAGGGGAGGGGAGAGGACAGGAGAGGAGAGGAGAGGAGAGGAGAAGGGAGGGGAGGGGAGGGGAGGGGGGAGGGGAGGGGAGGGGAGGGGAGGGGAGAGGACAGGGGAGGGGAGGGGAGGGGAGAGGACAGGAGAGGAGAGGAGAGGGGAGGGGAGGGGAGGGGAGGGGAGGGGAGAGGAGAGGAGAGGAGAGGAGAGGAGAGGGGAGGGGAGGGGAGGGGGGAGGGGGGGAGGGGAGGGGAGGGGAGGGGAGAGGAGAGGAGAGGAGAGGAGAGGAGAGGGGAGGGGAGGGGAGGGGAGGGGAGAGGAGAGGAGAGGAGAGGAGAGGAGAGGGGAGGGGAGGGGAGGGGGGAGGGGGGGAGGGGAGGGGAGGGGAGGGGAGAGGAGAGGAGAGGAGAGGAGAGGAGAGGGGAGGGGAGGGGAGGGGGGAGGGGGGGAGGGGAGGGGAGGGGAGGGGAGAGGAGAGGAGAGGAGAGGAGAGGGGAGGGGAGGGGAGGGGAGAGGAGAGGAGAGGAGAGGAGAGGAGAGGGGAGGGGAGGGGAGGGGGGAGGGGGGGAGGGGAGGGGAGGGGAGGGGAGAGGAGAGGAGAGGAGAGGAGAGGAGAGGGGAGGGGAGGGGAGGGGGGAGGGGGGGAGGGGAGGGGAGGGGAGGGGAGAGGAGAGGAGAGGAGAGGAGAGGAGAGACACTTTCCAATCAAAGTAGGAAGAGCTATATTTAGTGAGGAAAGGTGTAATGATATGACAATGCTCAAGAGCTAGGCCTCGGGTCTCAAATATTTAGCCAAGCTGTAAATGCGAAGAAACAAAAAGTCCTTGAAGGAAAATAAAAAGTACCATTCCACTAAACTCACAATGACAAGAAAGCTGAGTGGTCTCAATGTTGCAGAACAAACCAACCAGCCCGTTCTCTTAAGCAGAGAGTCTACCCAGAAACTGGATACACTCCTCTTGGATACTTTCTTTTTTATTCAAAAATATTCAAAATTCTTATTAATTTTACAAATTATAATATATGTGTGACTTTTTATCATTTGAGTTCAGTTTCTTTTTTATAATTTTATTTAAAAAACATGTACAGATTGCAAAAAGCATTTTAGCATAAAAATATATGACTATATTTTTATTAATACTTGATTTTTATTAAAGGTTTGATAGCATGCATTGGAATCTTACTATTTACAATGATGATAAAGTATATGTAAAGAAACATAACGTGAAAATAGTCAACATTTTATTGGTGTGTAAAGATTAAACAATGATTTTAAACTACCAAATATTGCCACAAGGCTATCTTCTTAGCTCTTGAGTTATTAATGATTTAAGGTCTAGGTGTACTCCACTCTGAAAGGGTGCTATACACTTTTTTTTGTTTTAATTTGTATTTTGGTTTTTTTGGTTGGTTTGTTTGTATTCCTATGAAAAACTAAGGCTTCCACTTTTTGGCCTTTTTTGAGCTTTATAGGGTCTGTGAGTTGTTTCTTCATTATTCATAGCTTTCTGGGGCTAGTATTCAATTATCAGTGACTGCGAATTATGTCTGTTCTTTTCTGACTGGGTTATCTCACTCAGGATGGTATTCTCTAGATGCATCCATTTTCTTAAGAATTTCATAAAGTCATTGTTTCTGATAGCTGAGTAGTACTCCATTGTGTAAATATACCACAATTTTTGTATCCATTCATCAACTGAAGGACATCTGGGTTCTTTCCAGCTTCTGGCTATTATAAATAGAGCTGCTATGAACATTGTGGTGCATGTGTCTTTGTTGTATGTTGGAGATTCTCTGGGGTCTATGCATGGAAACAGTCAGTTTTTGATCTTAGCCATTCTGACTGGTGTGAGGTGGAATCTCAAGGTTGTTTTGATTTACATTTCCCTGATGACTAGGAGCACTTCCTTAGGTGCTTCTCAGCCATTTGATATTCCTCAATTGAGAATTCTTGGTTTATCTCTGTACTCCATTTTTAAATAGGATTGTTTGAATTAGGAATCTACTTCTTGAATTCTTTGGATATTAGTTCTTTAGATATTAACATGTTTGTATTATGAGTAGAGAAAGTCTATTGATTGAGTTAATTTCATATCCAGCTAATTCGTTGAACTTGTTTATCAGCTGTAGGTGTTCTCTGGTGGAATTTTTTAGGTCACTTAAGTACACTATCATGTCATCTGCAAATAGTGATATTTTTACTTCTTCCTTTCCTATTTGTATCCTTTTGATTTCCTTTTGCTGTCTAATTGCTCCGGTGAGGACTTCCAGTACTATGTTGAATAGGTAGGGGGAGAGTGGGCAGCCTTGTCGAGTCCCTGATTTTAGTGGGATTGCTTCAAGTTTCTCGCCATTAAGTTTGATATTGGCTATTGGTTTCCTGTATATTGCTTTTTTAATGTTTAGGTATGGTCCTTGGATTCCTGCTCTTTCCAAGACTTTTAACATGAAGGGGTGTTGGATTTTGTCAAATGCTTTCTCAGCATCTAGTGAAAAGACCATGTGGTTTTTTTTTTCCCAGTTTTTTTTGTTTGTTTGTTTATATATGGATTTCCTTATATTAAACCATCCCTGTATCCCAGGGATGAAGTCTCCTTGATTATGGTGAATGATCATTGAGATGTGTTCTTGGATTTGGTTTGCAAGAATTTTATTGAATAGTTTTGCAACAATGTTCATAAGTGAGATTGGTCTGAAATTCTCTTCCTTGTAGGGTCTTTGTGTGGTTTAGGTATGAATTTTATTGTGGATTTGAAGAATGAGTTAGGTAGTCTTTCATCTGACTCTACTTTGTAAATTTGTTTGGAGAGTATTGATATTAGGTCGTCAATAATGTCTGATAGAATTCTGCAATGTACGCATCAGGTGTTGGGCTGGTTTTGGTTGGTAGTTTTTTGATGACTGCTTCTATTTCTTTAGGTGTTATGAGATTTTTTAGATGGTTTATTTGGTACTGATTTAACTTTGGTATCTGGACTCTGTCTAAATTTATTCATTTCCTCCACATTTTCCAGTTTTGTCGAGTATAGGCTTTTGTAGTAGGATCTGATAACTTCTTAAATTTCCTTGTTTTCTGTTGTTATGTCTCCCCTTTTATTTCTGATTTTGTCAATTTGGATACTCTATCTTTACCCTCTAGTTAGTCTGGTTATTGATTTTGTTAATTTTCTCAAAGAACAAGCGGCATGATTTGTTGATTCTTTTTGTTTCTTCTTGGTTGATTTCTGCTCTGAGTTTTATTATTTTCTGCCATCTACTCCTCTTGGGTGTATCTGCTCCTTTTTGTTCTAGAGCTTTCAGCTGTACTGTCAAGTTGCTAGTGTATGCTCTCTCCAGTTTCTTTTTGGAGGCACTGAGAGCTATGGGTTTTCCTTTTAGTACTGCTTTCATTGGATCCCATAGGTTGGGGTATGTTGTGTTTTCATTTTCATTAAATTCTAGAAAATCCTTAATTTTTTTCTTTATTTCTTCTTTGACCATGCTATCATTTAATAGAGCATTGTTCAGCTTTCATGTGTATGTGGGCTTTTTGTTGTCTTTGTTGTTATTAAAGACCAGCCTTAGACCACGTTTATCTGATAGGATGCATGGGAGTATTTCAATCTTCTTATATCTACTGAGGCATGTTTTGTGAATGACTATATGGTCAATTTTAGAAAAGGTGCCATCAGATTCTGAGAAGAAGGTGTTTTCTTTTGTTTTAGGAGGAAATGTTCTGTAGATGTCTGTTAAATCCATTTGGTTCATAACCTCTGCTAGTTTCATTTTGTCTCTGTTCAGTTTCTGTTTCCATGACCTGTCCATTGATGAGAGCGGGATGTTGAAGTCTCCCACTATTATTGTGTGTGGTGCAATGTATGTTTTGAACTTTAGTATGGTTTCTTTTATGAATATGGGTGCTCTTGAATTTGGAGCATGTATTTTAAGGATTAAGAATTCCTCCTGATAGATTTTTCCTGTATTGAGTAAAAAAAAATGTCCTTTCATATCTTTTTTGATAACTTTTGGTTGAAAGTCTACTTTATTCGAGATATTAGAATGGCTAATTTCCAGCTTGTTTCTTGGGGCCATTTGCTTGAAAGTTTTTTTCCCAGCCTTTTACTCTGAGGTAGTATGTGTCTTTGTCTCTGAGATTAGTTTCCTGTATGCAACAAAATGCTGGATTCTATTAATGTATCCAGTCTGACAGTCTTTTTATTGGGGAATTGAGTCCATTTATGTTAACAGATATTAAGGTATAGTTATTGCTGTTTCCTGCTATTTTTGCTGTTAAAGTTAGAATTATGTCTATGTGCATTTTTCTTTTGCTTTTTTTTTTTTTTTTTTTTTTTTTTTTTGCTTAGTTATTTTCTTGTTTTTTCTAGGGTGTAGTTTCTCTCCTTATGTTGGGTTTTCTATTCTTTGTAGGGTTGAATTTGTGTTCAGATATTGTGTAAATTTAGTTTTGTTCTGGAATATCTTGGTCTCTCCAACTATGGTGATTGAGGGATTTGCTGGATATAGTAACCTGGGCTGACATTTGTGTTCTCTTAGAGTCTGTATGATGTCTGTCCAGGATCTTCTAGCTTTCTTAGTCTCTGTTGATAAGTTGGGTATAGTTCTGATTGGTCTGCCTTTATATGTTACATGTCTCTTTTCCCTTACTGCTTTTAGTATTCTATTTTTGTTTTGAACACGTGGTGTTTTGACTATTATGTGTTGGGAGGATTTCTTTTCTGATACAATCTATTTGGAGTTCGGTTGGCTGCTTTTATTCTCATGGTCATCTCATTCTTAAGGGTAGGAGAGTTTACTTCTACGATTTTGTTGAAGATATTTACTGTACCTCTTAGTTGATATTCTTCACCCTCTTCTATTCCTATTAACCTGAGGTTTGGTCTTCTCATTGTGTCCTGAATCTCCTGGACATTTTGACTTAGGAGCTTTTTGGCTTTTGTATCTTCTCTCACTGTTTTTTTCTGTATTTTCTATGTTGTCTTCGGCCCCTGAGATTTTCTCTTCCACCTCTTGCAGTCTGTTGATGATGCTTCTATCTGAGACTTCTGATTTCTTTTTTAGGTTTTCTATCTTTATGGTTTTGTCTTTTTGTGTTTTCTTTATTGTTTCTAATTCTATCTTCAATTCCTTTCCCTGTTTGGTTGTGTTTCCCTATAGTTCTTTAAGTGAATTTTTTTTTGTTTTTTCTTTAAGTGCTTCTATTTCTTTATGTGTGTTCTCCTGTAATTTTTTGAGGTAGTTATTCAAACTCTTCTCCAAAATCTCCATCATCATCTTGAAGTATAATTTCAAGTCTAAGTTTTGTTTTTTTGTTGTTGTTGTTTTGTTTTGTTTTGTTTGTTTGTTTGTTTTTTCTGGTGTGTTTGACAATCCACTACTTGCTGGATTGGGAGAGTTAGATTCTGATGTTGCCAGGTTGTCTTGGTTTCCATTGTTTAAGTTCTTTTGCTTTCCTCTTGCCATCTTGTTATCTGTGATTATACATGGTCTTGTTGTCAGTGACTGGCACCTGTCTCTCCCATGGATCTGAGGACCAGTGGGCTCAGAAAAAAAATTGCTTCTGAGTGTTTGGATTTTTGTGGGCAAGCAGTGAGTTATGGTGGCAGTGACTCAGTTGTCTGTGTGGGCTCAGGTGTGGGAGCTCTTGTGAGGCTCTTCTGGAAGCTCAGCCCTCTGTCCAGTGTCCTGCGTACTAGTGGCAGGGACCTGGCTCTTTGTTCAGGCCAAAAAGGACCCTTTTTCAGTGAACGCTCTCTGCTCACTGAGAAATCCAGGTGTGCCTTCCCTGGGCCTATGTGTCCAGCTCACCTCTGGTCCAGGTGTAAAAGTGCCTGTGAAGCTGATCTTCCAGCACTGCCTTTCCCAGGCAGATAAGGAGTCTCTCTGACACAGGCCCAGGCACAGCTGTCAATCATTCTCTGTGCTCTGGGTAGTCATGGTGCAACCTCACTAGGCCTGCGTCCCATGTTCTCTGCTGGTCCATGTAGAAAAGTGCCTGGTGTCTGGTCAGCAAGCACAGCCTTTTTGGGCAGATCGGATACTCTATTTCTACAAAGGCAATGGAAGATGTTTTTAAATTATAAGCTTCAGGAGGAAAATCTGAAGGTTTTTTTTTTTTTTTTTTTTTTTTTTTTGAGGTTTAAGGAGGTAAGATATCTTTAACACAGGAATTTGTGGTGAAACAAGATCTGATGGGGAAGGAGCAGCAAGCTATGCCAAAGTTAGAGCTGAGGCCATTGGTGAATGGGCTACACCAAGCAGTAGGTTTGCAACATGGAAGAAACCACTCTATGATGAAAGAACAATTAATGCCTGGTTTTGAAGCTTCAGGGGTCAAGTTATTACTCTTGGCCGGAGACTACGGTAACTGGCAACTTCATTTGCCTGTCTATATGCTCTAAATGGAACAGCAGTGCCCAGAAGACAGCACATCTGTTTACAACAAAGTGACCGAAAATCTACACCTCACTGTCAAGACCTAGTTGAGAAGATGGCTTTAAGAGAATCACTGCTAATTGGCAATTCATCTGCTCAACTAACATTTTATGAAACGAATGTTGTCTTATGCCTGCTAATACAATGCATATTCTGAAGCCCGTGCAGCGAATTTTGACTTATATCTTTCAGCCTAAATTCCCAGAAGGCCACAGTAATTTGTTTGACACTTTCAAGCCAAATAAATTGAGGATCTGGAAAGGAAACAGCTGCCATGGTTAGTCAAAACCTTCTTGATTCACGCAAAGAGGGAAATATGACAACCCTAAGGGGAGTTTGGAGAAGGTGTTTCCAAGCCTCTTGGAGAAGTTTGAAGGACTCAAGACCGGTAAGAATAAAATAATTTTGGTGTGGTAGAAACGTGAAGCAATCTAGAATTTGGAGACAAGGCTAAGCATGCAATTGAACTGCCCCAATCTCAAGACAAAATAGAGAAGATGAAAGGCTACTCCTTCTTGATGAGCAAAGAAAGTGATAACCCCAGATAAAGTCTATTCCTCCTGCAGGTGGCTGGAGATACTTTTGAGTGACCAGGAAGGGTTTATAGGTTTTATCACAGGGGATTCCAGAGGTTTGGCTCTGGTTCTCAGTAGAATTCTGATCTGGATAAGCTACTACCCAATAGCATTGCATGATACATAGAACTCTTTCAGAAAAATAAATGGATTCATATATATCACTGTCTTATTCTGTTTTTTTTTTTCATTTTTATTGGATATTCTCCATGTTTATATTTTAAATGTTATCCCCTTCCCCCCACTACTTCTAAGCAACACATACACCATCCTCCAGAAAACACAATGCTGATTATTTGGCTGCCATTAGCATCACAAAGAGAAGCTCCACCACCAGGATTATAACACACTGAGGTCTCAGACAATTGGGCATAGTTTTTGCCAATGAAATATTAGTGAGGTTGTATACATTGTTATTTACAACAATATTGCTGTGTAACATTATTTCAGATGCACTAAATTATTGTATAGTATAAACAAAATATATGTACTCATAAACAACAAGCAAAACAGCTGTGAGTCATTTATTGTGATAGTCCCTTTATTGTGGTAATAAAGCACCAGACTCACAGTAATCCCAGGGCATACTTGTTAAGGAGTTTGGGATAATTAAGGTGGACTTCAAAGAGAAGTAAAAGGTTTTATGGGTGTTCATATTCACAGACACAAATGTTATAAACAGAATTGCACACAGATGTTGTAAAGTCAGCGAAGTTACTTACATGATTGAACAAAGCTTTAAAGTTGGTTGTTAATATTATTCATTTTATTATTATTATTATTATTATTTTTATTATATATCATCATTCTTTGTGTGTATGTGAATGTGTGTATGTGTGTGTATGTGTGTGTGTGTGTGCATGTGTGTGTATTCCAGATACAACATGAATATTCTGCTTTTCCTACTACCCTGAGACATAGTTTCTGCTTTGTACTGGATATTCCAGGATACTTGACTCTTAAGCTTCTAAAGAGTTTCCTGCATCTTTTCTCCTGAGATGTCTCAGACTTTAGACGATCATGTTACATTTCCAGGCTTTATGTGTGTTCTAAGGTCAAACTTACCTCCTGACATGTGTTGAGTAAACACTTCACCCATTCATTTGTCGTCCCATCACTTAGGGATATGTATGTATATGTGTATGTGTATGTGTATGTGTATAAGTATATGATATACATGTACATGTATATGTAGCTGTAGCTGTATATGTATATGTATATGTATATGTATATGTATATGTATATGTATATGTGTATGTGTATGTGTATGTGTATGTGTATGTGTATGTGTATGTGTATATGTATATGTATATGTATATGTATATGTACATGTACATGTGTATGTGTATGTGTATGTATATGTATATGTATATGTATATGTATATGTATATGTATATGTATCTGTATCTGTATCTGTATCTGTATCTGTATCTGTAGCTGTGTATGTGTATGTGTATGTGTATGTGTATGTGTATGTGTATATGTATATGTATATGTATATGTATATGTATATGTATATGTATATGTATATACATACAGTATGAAGATCCATCAAAGGGCCTCTCATTTTAAAATTTATTTCTTCCTAATCCTTATCCCTCTCCTTTTCATTTCCTTCCCTCCTCCTTCATCTTCTTCGAAATCTCACTTAACCTAGAGATTCTCCAATGTTAATGACTTTGAGCCATTTGAGGATCTTATTAATGACAGTCCCCGCCCCCGACCCCATTTCTGCAGTTCTCTCAGGGTCCCCATCAGCTCTGCTACTCTAGAAATCACAATAGATCCCACTCTGGTCCTCAGAGCTCTACTTTCCATGTATTTATCCTGTCACAGGATGGGAAATTGCCGCTCTAGCTTTCTAATGCAGCTCTCAAATAGGACCATTGGATCTCGAATTATAAAAGCCGTGGACACTGTGCAGCTGTAATGCTGCCCCTCTCTTTGGTAAGTACCGTAATACCTGATGTAAGTCCTCACCAACATCTCTGGTCCAGTTACCTTAGCTTTCTCTTGTGTACTTAGTCCACAGTGTTATTTTCCATCCTCTTGAATGTCTGCTCCTTAGAGCTTCTCATACTTCACTGAATGCTTCACTGAGTTCTCTACCACTCTGAGTTCTCTCTTGAAAATATGTGAGATGTAATAACCTTTGGACTTTTTTTCCTAAAAATCCTCTTATTATGTTCATTTCCATAAGCCTGATGGCAGACGCTCAGCTCAATAAGTAACTCATAAAATAATGACCAGAAGAAAATGAAAATAATCTGGACATTGAGTGTGCTAGAACCGCAAAACCAACATATAATAGGCATCAGTAGAATTTTATAGCTTAAGGCTGGCCTTAAACTAATCTTAACAATAAACATATAAAGAGCAATGGGAATCAATATAAGAGCCATGGAGAAAATTCAATGGGTAAAATATTCAGTGTGTATTTTAGATTCCTCAGACTCCACATAAAAAAAGCAGATATGGTAGCTGGCCACACCAGCTTTTCTATGCTATGTTGTGAAATGTGGCAGAAAGTTCCTGGGAGCTTGCAGGCCAGCTTTCTTAGCTTGAACAACAGTGAACAATGACAAAGCCTGTCTTAATAAGTTAGAATGTGAAGAACAACAATCTGTTTGTTTTCTGACTTCCACTTGCACCGTAGATAGATTTATCAGGCTTTTTCTAATAACTAAATTCTATTCCACAAATAACAAAGGGTTTTTCTTTTCAGGTGATGTAGGAAAATAAAAAATAAGTAAAAGATACCTTCTTGACAGTGAATGGAAGGTCTGCCTGGGTTACATAAGTAATTCAAGGCAAGCTAGAGCATCTCAGTGAGACATGTTCTCAAATTAATGATAATGATGATGTCATGTAGTTTAGGTATAAGACACTTTTGCTGTATGCATAAGACCCCAATATAATCCTAGAACCTCAAAGAAATAAAGCAACTTCTTAAAATAAGGTGCAGGACTATAATATTCACACAAGTTAAGAGAGTCAAATGTATATACATTTCAAGATGACAATTAGGGAGTGGATATGAAAGAGGGAGGAAGGCGGGAGAGACTGGAAGGAATAGAGAGAAAGGAGATCATTCTCAGGATACATTATATAAAAAATTTTTATTTTCAATCAATGAAAAATAACGGTAAAATGTTGAATAATTCCTCAGAGAAAAGGGGTAAAGAATACCTAATATTTTGATGCAATTGAGGCAATGATTTTGCACATATAGATTTGAACAAAAATACCATCTTTTAAGTTCTAGACTAGTTCAAAATGAGGCTTGGGATCATGGGTGATGACTGCTGTACATTGTATATCATCCATTAGTTATCAGTGTTTAACAAAACACTCCAAAACAACGTGCCTTATGATAACCTGCTGCTCTTCTCATGTGATGGATGCTGTCTAGGGTGTTAGAACGATCTGAAACCGACTCCACTGACCTCGGTTTAGATGAATCGTGGAATTATAACTGTCTACAAGTCAGCTGGAAATGAACTTTTCTAGGGTGGTCTCAGCTGATAAACTTGGCCTTGTCCTGTGTGGTCTCTAAGCTCTCATTAGTATGTCTTGGGAAGACAGAGACAGAAGAAACAGTATCTTTTCAGTAATCAGTGGTGACAGCATGAATGAAGGTGATTGGGATGGAGGTGGGACGAAGAACAGACCTGCAAAAATTGTAAGTTAAGGACAGACTTAGTTACTTAGTTTGTAACTAAGTCCACACACATGAAGTAGGTATAAAGTCATACTTCTCATATGCTGTTTCCTTCCCTTTATATCAAACTCAAATATCTAAATAACTTATCTTTAGATGGAATGCACAAAAAAGATCATCAGATGTCACATGATGATACAGAATTGTCAGGACTAATACAAAATCATAGAGTAAAGATGGAGAACCAAATCCCAACCCTTTGGTTTTTTATTGTAATGGGTCTAAGCTTTTCTACCTACTGCAGAAAGAAAATATTTTAGCTACTAAAGCCTTTGTTCATCTGGAAATTTTTATAGTGAATCCATACTTTGGGTGCAAAGTTATGTTTTTATCAAATATGTAATTAAAGCAAAATGAAGTTGCACACATTATTTTTAATTTTATTTCAATGAAATAATGTTGTAATGTTATGAGGAAACTGTCATAGAAACAGCACAACTTTTATTAGAAGAGAAATTTCAAGGCGATGTTCTAGTATCTATTTTATCCTGGATTAATGAAAAGCAAAAGCTATGCATGTCAAATTGCTACAGACATGTTGGCATTATACAATGTACACATTCTACTGCTTTATTATCAATAACTGAAAACAGTATCTTATTTTAATAACCCCCATAGCAAAACAGTAAATATCATGGTCTTTCCCCTAGTTTCACTTCATTTTGGTAATATAAATTGAAAAAGAGTTTACCTTATCCAAGATTACTTCTAAAGCATCTATGAGCCCAATGGCAACAACCACAGTCCCAAAAATCCTCATTTTCTTTCATCTAAATGAAAAAGAAGATTTTCAAGGACTGGGCTTAAGAGAGTTGGGAAGGAGTCACTAGTAGAAAAAACTCTGTAATGCCTGGACATAACACTTGTAAGGCAAAATGGTATTTTATGCAGACATATAAATATAAGAAAGATCTGATGGTAAACAGTAAAATCCCTCGCTTAAGACCACAGATCACTTCGTCCTCCCTGATGGATGAAAGCCATCTCATGGCTACACTTATCAAGGTTTGCATTTTGTTACATGGACGTCATGGAAAAATCTTCTCCTTCTCTAAGAAAACAGAACCGGTGACTCCATTTTGTTCTCTCCTTTCACGGTAAATCGTGTTTGATTCAATTTTTTCCTACTGTAACCTTGAACCTTTATTAACAAGGAGCTCCTCTTGATAGACTACTGCAGTCATATCAGGTTGTCACAAAACTCTACACCCAAAACTTCACTTACTTCAGACCACGCCATAGGGACATCGTAACTAAGGCACTTATAGCAGCTAACGGTTAGAAAATTTCTAGGCAAATCACTGTGATTTTTTTCTATCTTTCTCTTATCTTAGGAATTATGCCAATTTTCTCCACTACCATTATTCTTTGACAAGATATTTAAGAAGTTGCTTAAACAGTCAGAGCCTGGAGGAGAAAATATGTGAAGAGTAATATATTCAGTCAAATAATATAGTAACTGTCTTTAAACACTCATATTTATAGTCATCAGTTGAGGACAGCATTGTATATTCCAGATCAAACAGGTATTGAATTTAACACGGACAGGTGGAACATATTATGTACAATGATATTTAAAATTCTTCTATCATTTGTAGACTTTAAAGTCTAACTCATAAAAATAAAAACTGGAGTAGGATGCATTTACTAAGTACATGGCAGTTAATTAACAAAAATTAAATTAGCATGAAAAATCTGGATGAAGAACGAAAGGCCTACAATAACATTTTACAATAACAATACCACACATACGCAAATACATGCCTGAAGCTCTATACAATGGACTCTTCCAACTCAAGTACCGCACCTAATGCTTTCGGATATACTATGACTGAGAATGTTCAGAACTGCATGATAACTTTTCCATTCTTTACGTAGACTCGGGCTCTAAACATACTTGGGGACCAGTCAACCAAATTTCATGTGAATGAATGATGTAGCATGAACGTAATTTACACCTGTTATATTCATTCTTGATTGTATTTTCATATCGTTTGAAACCTAAATTCTCAGAAACTCAAGAGTCCTTAGGCACCTTCAACCCCCAACTCTTATGCTCCATGTACTATATTGTATCATGGCTTACAAGGATGGAGTTTACATTTGAATACACACACACACAAAAACAAACAAACTGATGTCAGCTAGTAACTATGATACTGGAAATGGGCTGGTGAACACCACCAACTTTTAACCAAGTCAGCAGACAAAGTTTGTCTTTACGTTCCTTTATGCAGTGACATATTGTTAGCAGGGTTTCCTAGAATGACACCAGTTCACCTCCTCAATCCATCTTCAACAGATTCTGGCAAGCCTGTTATTATTTTTTTTTCCATGTATCTTCTTTGCTGCAAATTCTTCTTTTGCTTTTACATGAAAGAAGCTGCATTTATCATCATGGTGGTATAGATTCAAAATGTGATCCAGTAGCACTTTGAAGTGTAGAGAGCTGAGTGGTTCCTTCCCTTTTTAAGCATGACACTGAGTGTCTTTCTCTCGATACAATCCACTCAAACACAGTGACCAAGTGGAGATTCTGTGACTTCAGAAGGCTCCACGTCCATGGTCAAGAACCCAGGTGACATCACGTAACCACTTGCTGCTGGAAGGGAGATAATGCTGGTTGTTTCTGAAGCTTCCAAAGAGCTTCTCATCTGGGAACATTCCCAGATGGTTTGCAGGTTTGGAATACTGACTTAGCACCTTCAGAAATCCAAGGGCCGAATCATCATAGTTGTGGATCGTAAGGAGTAACTGGGCCCTTTGAAGTAGTGCCATTTTATCCCGTTCAGTTTTCCATGATTTTGTCCCGCAGTGTAGAACATTCCGTTAAGATTGGAAGGGCCACAGGCATCAAACCACCAACCTGAAAAAATTAGCCAATGGGGGGAAAAATGAGAACAAATGGGTCAGGTTCAATATTTAAAAATCAGTGTCACGATTGACGAGAGATTACTCACACTTGTTCTGATTATTTGCAAACGGGAAGCATTGAAATAGTATCCTCCCAAGAGAAGAGTTTCCAGAGACACTTTTAGAATGTGTATGTGCAACCAGAAGGAAGAAAACTCAGACAAACCTATTTTCAGTGTGACTGTGTTTAGACTCCCTTCCCACGGTAACTATGTAGCCTAGATTTTAAGATAAAGTCAGGCCTGATATGAAAGTAAAGTTTGACTTTAAGTCTCTAACTGACAGGAAAGTCATTATTAGTGCATTACTAAATTCAGAAACTTAGACAACTGTAGTTCAAACATAAGAAAAATATTTTTAACCTTCATAATTTTGTTAAGAATTGATCCTAAAATCAATTGGACACTATAATATCGATGATGTTCAAATTGTATCTAGCCTGTCTATAAGTTTCTAGCAGCATGGGAGTGTTTCCAATAATGTCCATATAATTTATATTTAGCATTGTTTCATTTATGATTGTTCAAATTCTTTTTAAATATAGTAGGAGGAACACTTGACAAAAAAATAATGTGGTGGACCAGTGCTTACATAGCCTGTTAGAATAACTGAACAAGCTAGCTCTATTTTCTTGATGAACTCAAGTTTTGGACTTTTCTGATAAATCATAGATCTTTTCTCCTGAAGTAACACCACTGAAGTCTTTAGGGAGAGATTTATGCCAGAGACATTCTAGAATATTTTTATTTGGATACACTTGACCTCTATTTGATTGCAGAGCTGTACCTAAGGGACTAATAGCTGAAGAAAGGGAAAGTTGTCCAGCTGCCGTCTGATGGTAACATGAGCATTGTCTTGCAGAGACTTTAGACAAAGTTCAGCAAAGTCACACTAGTTCTCCTTGAAGGTTAATGCAGTTGGGGCGTGTTTAGAAAGTCACACCAGGGGCATAACAAGCTGCCTTTGTCACTAGTCCATCAGAGGAACAGTAAGGTATATCTGATGGATTCCAAGAGGTCCCTGGATTCAGGGTTGTATGCACATAGCTTGAACTTTAACACCGCCAAAACACAAGGGACAAGAAAGCTCTTGTTTGGCACAAAAGGAAGGACCATACGATTCTGCCTTTTCTTCCTTATAATTAATTCCCTAATATTTGCTCAGTGTTTTTAGTAAAAACACATGATTTGTCTTGAGTTAGATATTCTAACTTTAAGTTGATTTGCCCAGAACATTTTCTTTAAGAGACCAAGCTGAAAGTCGAAAATGAAAGTCAGTCTCATCGCTTCTTTGTTTTCAGTTTCCTCTGATCCCTGGAATTCTACTGTCACTGAATTAACCATACAGTCTTACCTTTACCCCTCCTTGTAGCCAAAGAAAAGATTCTAACTCAATAAAGAAATCCATGAAGATTCTCAGAATCATATCTTGAGTTGTATTCAGAGACTCATGTCAAATGTCAACTGTATCTGGTTTATAGAAAGTCACAATAGTTCTAGAAAAAAAGTGTGTGCCAATAGACAAATTCTGGTCATGCAAGGAGAACTTAAAGGGACATAGGACACCATCTGGCTGATCTTAGGACTGAGATAAGACATATATATCCTGTGAAAAAATAAGGCAAATCTATCCTGTGTGTTTTATGTAGGAGTGATACATGTGAGTACAGTCTGGAAACAACCAAACAAATTTCATTGCTGGGATAGCCACAAGATGAGAAATAGTCACCCAAAGTGCAGAAGATTCGAGAATGAAACAACCCAAGCTTTTGTTAATGACTCTCAAAGTAAATACTGAGTAGTATACCATCCAGTTGGGCTTGCTAAGCAATGGTGTGTGGAAGGCACAGGCGTCTCATACACTGGCTCTGATAGACTAGTTCTTCTTAGGAAGAGATTTATCTCAGTGAAAATGTGATGTAATAGTCCTTATGGCAGCCATGGCTCTGGTCCTCACAGAAAGTACATGCAGAGTGAGAACAGAATGTGACAAGGTCATTACGGATTGTGATTAAGAGTGCCATTGTAAAAATAAGGGGCTTCTCATACGTCGGAAGAAGCTGATGTTTCTACAGCTCCGAGGAAGGAGGCAGCTAGAAGATGAGCAAGCGTTCTTCGAGCTGCTGCAAATGTCAGTGGAAAGTCAAAGGAGCCTAGTTCATGCGTTTAGAGACTAACAAAACCCAACTGTAGCCTACACAAAGTGAACAGAGACTTTCAGGAAATGAAGGTGGAGAATGACCTCAGAAGCTGCACAATCCCTGTGAAAACATTTATAATTTAGCAAGCCTGCTTGTCTATCATCAGGCAAACAAGTAAGATATTCTCTAGCAATGGGAACTTGTATTTAACCAAAGGAAACAGATCTACCAGCTTAAATGTTTGGTCACACGGGGACAGACTCTATTCTATATGGTCTACCAAAGCCATTCTGAGCATATGAACCTGTATGATGAGGAAGAAAATTAAGCCTAGAATCAATTTCACACACACTAATCCACAGACAGGCAGAGAATGGGGAAGTAATTAAAACAAAATTCCTGACTTCAGGGCATTTGTATTGACCAAAACTGTCAAAAATGAGATGGCAGCTATTAAAACTCGTAAGATGGAAAGTAAGTACTGTAGAACTAGGCTAGAGACTCCAATTGCCCAAGAAGCTTCAAAAACATATTTATTTACCACTGCATTAGATCCAGGAGCATGAATTATTGGCCAGAAACCAGTTCTAAATACAGTGTGTACCCTGGAAGAGCAGGAGACTGTCTGCCAGCAGCTGAGTTTGCTGAGTGCCAGTGGGAAGGAAATTTTGGGAAAACAAATAGAAGGGAGAACACGAAGTTAGTTACTATGTTTGGGAAACTTTCTGTGAGTAGTGTGGAGCCATGACAGAGGCAAACTGAGAGAGAAAACCTTGATGGATATTCATCTCATTGGTCAACAGCCAGGAGATCCTAAGCAACAACAATAATTGATACTTACTGCTTAGTAAATGTGTATCACTGATGACGTAATGATGCCTACATATGGTCTCAGTCTCTTACGTTGTTCTCCAAATGGCCTTCCAGGGTATGACAAGTTCCATTATAGAGACATCAATGCTCAGAGAGTTGAAAGAACCCTTCTAAGGTGACATTCATAGTACAGGAACTATGTCTGAATTATTATATTGCATCACAAGTAGAACCAAATAATAATTTTATCTAGGTACATAATACCACTTAGACGTACCTGGTAAGAGTTAAAGTGAGAAAAAATTCCTTACAGAGCCACAATGAAGATAAAGTTATAGGTGTCACTGTTTCTATTATTTCATCAAGTGGGTCTATTCGAAAACTATGAACAAAACGGTTAGCATTCATTATGCTCTTTATAAAGCACTGTATCTCTGAATCTAATATTGACTGTTTGTGGAAGGTCTTCATGTGCTAAGGGATACACGTTTGAAAATCCACTTACTCTAAGGATCAGTGTAGTCACAGGTAGTGGGAACTATTATAGAGCAGTTAAGGACAGCTAAAACCCATTAATTACCATAGCAGAGAGCAAAATGTAAATATCTCTCAGGAAAATTTCAGTTTCTTTACAAAATATTCTGAACTCCAATGTAGAGGAAGCAATCATTTTGGTGATGTAAGATTTTGATACAAAGTAGCCAACAGGAACATTTCTTTTTGTGGAACATTTGTACTTAATTTTTTTTACACTTTTTATCGTTTTGCTAAGATTGCTCAACATAATCAGACCCTTGAAATGTATATATCCAGATGGTGGGAAGCATGGGGATGTAAAGAACACAAAAGTCACTAAGCATTAATGTCACTAAGATTAGTAGCTACTGTGTAACACACTGTTTGCCTGCATGAAATTCTGCAAGAACAATGGCAGGGGCGGAGCTGTGTTTGTATCCACAAGCTCTGAGATGCCTGAATAGTATCCCTGGGGAAGAAGACACTGTAAACTCTGTATACTTTTCCCCATGCTTTTCTTGGAGTGACAAAGAGAAGAAGAGTTACAAAGTGAACAGGGGGACTGAGGAGATGACTCAGCCCAAAAGCATGAAGGCCTGGTATCAGATGCCCAGAACCTATCTTCAACGTGGGACAAGGTGATAAGTTAATCCTAACATTTAGAGTGGAAGCCACCAGACCCTTGAACTTCATTGGCAAGCTAGCCTGGTCTAACCATGACTTTCAGGTTCAGTGGGAGTCTCTGTGTTGAAAAGTAATAGTGGACAATGAACAAAGAAAGACATTGGCATTGACCTCTGACCTACATCCACCCTACACTTTCCCCCCACCCACCCTCCCACACCCTCTCTCACACATAGGCAGGCAATAGCAAGCACTAACAGATCCAGAAGGCACATGTAGCCATATGTGATGAGTGGTACCCAAGAAAGACATCTGTGCTTCAAAGAGTTCAGTGAGACAGTAGAGGACAGAAGAAGGCAGCTTCCATTTGTCACTGAGAGAACTGATAGAATGTCTCAGATGTTTGCAGGCTGGCAACTCTTCACATAGACTTTGCCAAGTATTTTTCATTATAACCTGTAACCTCGTGTATATTTTAATAAGAAACCCGAGATGCGTGTTTCTAATACATTTACACTTAACTCATTAAAAGTTAGTTTTGTAATAACTATCTCGGGCTTCCCAGGACTTTAGAATTATTTGACCCTTTTATCTTTGAAGAGAAAATTCACATTTTATCACTAATAAATGAAACTCTGCCCAGAAAATGGGAATTGGATTCCCGAACTTTCTACCCAGGAAGTTCAAATTTATTTGAAAGTCAGGAAATCTAACTCTCAGAGTCCTCTGATCCTAAACAAAATGTCTCTCAGCACTTCTTTTTTTAAAGGGAAAACATACAGCAAAGTGAAAAAAATCTATCTGTGGGTTGCTTTCCTTCCCACTGTTAATGCACATGATCTTACCATCAACATGAAGGAGAGTTTTCACAGAAGGTAGGAATTCCCACTCCATCTGTGAGGAAGAGGTGAGGCTGAGTTAAAGCTCTGGGTGTCATTGCTCTGACTAAGGTCATAATGCGGAAGGCACATACTGATTTTATGTGTAATACACTTCACCCTCAGCATGGAACAACTTTGGGAACAACTCGGCTGCAGAGCTCTTGTGAATGGGAGAAGAGCCTTTTGAGAAATCTTTCTGTCTTCCTTCATCTCCTATTATATCCATCCCCGTGTGTGTGTGTGTGTGTGTGTGTGTGTGTGTGTGTGTGTGTGTGTGTCTATGTGTGTGTGTGTGTGTGTGTGTGCACTCGCGAAAACATGCAAGTTTGTTTGCATTGATGTGTTTCTTTATTTTCCTCTTCCTTCAACAGAGAAAGTTGTTTACTCTGACCAATAATATTAAATTTACTTAAATCCTGCACATGTCCTCTTACTGTCTTTCTCCTCCTATGGAATTCAGTTCACCTTGAAGCAGGTTGACTAAGGTGCCACTTGTGAAAATATTCTTCCAACAAATAAATACAACTCCTTCATTCTCTCTAAATGCCTTCACTCCCAAAAGAAGTAGTACAGGCAATAGAGTGAGGACCTCTGGGCTTGAGAACATGTATGCAGCTCTTCCTTCTGACACTAGTTCTGTGAACAAGGACAGATGACATCACTCTTCTGTGCCCCAGATCTTGTGAAAGAAAGGAGTTAGTAAGTTTCCCTAATCAAAAGGGTTTAGGGAGGCTGAATCTGAATAACAAAACACAGATCATTTGGCCTAATGGAAAAAGTCTGGGAGGCAATCAAAGCTACATACCTAACTTCTGACTTATAGATTATAATACAAATAAAAGTATGTGGTTGGTTATTTCTCACAGATAACTAGCTACTGGCCTGCAGCTGTACCATTTTGGCATCAGTATAGTTACGCATATAGTAAAAGCTAATAGATTATAGTTCTAATGCCCTCTCCTATAAACCTGTGAATGTTTTCCCCACTGGAACAAATATTTTACATAATGGAAAAATAGAAATAAGATTCTAAGCACTAAGCATGGGGAGATCAACTTGATACAAAAGTCAGGAGCCTTAAAAATAAAATTGCTAAAATTCTTGAGGTCAATTCTTCTTGTGTTTTGTGACTCTCAGAGGCTGGTATCTTATCTTGATATTGAGCCATCCTTTTATCCCATCTCTGTGTATGAAATGCTTATATGTAATCACATGCTGGACGTACAACTTAATTCAGGGGGAGAACTCATCCTTTATTATTTCCCGCCTTTTTACAAACAAACTTGTTGGAGTTTAAGATTGTCTTACAGTCTTAGGTAACGCATTCATTGAAGGATCCTGGGTTTACTGAACTCATCATGTGTGTTATACATGAAGGGCATCTGAAGCCCCAACGGTGAGTGGAACACAATTAGAATGCAGAGGACATATGGTTTCGGCAAGGGACAATTGGAACTACATTTAGGATGTGAATTGAGATAAGAGAAACTCAAGGTAGGTTTCCTACACCCAGCCTCAAAGAATCTGTAACATTTAAACATACTATGTGAGGATTGAAAACCATCTCATAAAACTTTGCCCAGCCCTTCCTGACTGAATAAAAAAAAATGCCAATTTGGCTACATTTATTTTCCCAAGGATCCTGATATTTCTACATCCACCACCACATCACTTGAGGAAGTAGATTTTTTCCCCTCTGTTGCTGTCAAGGTTGCAACACAGTAAAGTATGCACTTATTAACCACTGTGAGCATGTGGTAGGTCCTAGGACAAAATGAAAAATGTATGTGTATGACTTTATTCACTCTTTTGGGATAGAACCGGAAAAAATATCCTTTGTTAGCTTTAGAAAGCCTTGCCTGTCAGCTGACGTGGTTTATATGTGGGAAAAGAGGGCAGAGTTTCTACCACAGCAGATTCTTTTTGAGGAGGGTTAGGTCACATTTTTACATAGTTTTTATATTATATACTAAATATGGAAATCACATTGAAACAAACCTCACATAAGGAAAGGAGAGTAAAATAAAACCATGCTTGTTTGCTTTTAGTTGTTAGCAACGTCTAATAATTATATTTTATTATGAGATTTTAGACAAGATTATTTGTGTAATTATCTGATTTGTAGGTTGATTGAACAACTCACGTTTAATCATTGAGGTTTACACTGACTTTTACAACGGTGTACTTGATTTAGTACCAAAAACTAGTTGAAAATAAGTTTACTTTGAAAGTGACAGTCTAATAGTAGAAGCTCTTTATTTTCCTGGTTTTAGATTGAGAAGAATATTTTTGTTCAAGTATTTTAATCACAATAATCTAGGCAAACAGAAGCACGCAGGGAACACCATTAAACTTGCTTTGTCTTAATATTAACTAGTTTTTAAAACTGACCCTTTTAGACTGAGACTGATCATACTCTTTGGACTTGGGAGTGCAAACCAAAGTCTCCTGATAGACTAAGGAAGTGTTTTCTATTTCTATCCCTTCATTAATGTCTCCCGTCGACCACAGACTGCACAGTACTGCACTTTAGACATGGAGGAACCTATGTCGAAAACTGAGACCAGTTGATAAGGACTATAGCAATCACACAGCAGGGCTACAAGTCTCTGCTGATAAATCATCCTATTCAGTTCTCACCTGAAAAATCCTTTCAATAAGAAAGTCTAAGTGGCCATATTTATATTGAAACATATTTTCTGGTGTAATAAAATGTTGTAATGAAACATGAAATTCTTCAATGTTTAAACTGGGTAAAAGGATTGCTGGCTTCCTGGTAACATAGGGATAAATCTGCGTACTGTGAGATGCGATACAACAGTCTGCTGTTTGTTTGTGCATGTGTGAAGACCGCATGCCATGTCAGACGATAGTTACCTCCTTCCAAGTCAACTATCACCTTCCTATGTGCTGTAAAACATTATCATTCGTTTTTCTCTGTTAGCACTATAATTACTACATAAACCAAAAACACTCAGAACCAGAAGGAAGATTGCCACTATTTTACTATAGGGAAGATCATAGCTAAAATCTTAAGAACAGATAGCTTTCTCTTCAGTTCTTGCAGTTGTTCATAATGAACAAGGCTCCATGCTCCAGAAGTTCCCTCTAGTGACTGGCTTCTAGATGCAACTTCTAAAGTTTTTTTCTTGTTCCTTATAATTCTATCATTTTTTATAATGTATCTACAAAACGGTTATTGTTCAAAATTGTGTCATTCTTTGTGCATTATTTTTCTGACCACCTTTATGTTTTATTATTGACACAAGCTCTATCCTATCCAGTTCATTACTTTAGCACTAATTCTCTTTAATAACATGTACTTATCAAATACATAGTAGATTGTTTGAAGTAGGGAGATTAAGAAACTAGTCAAATGTTTTGCTTTGAACCCATCAGCAAGAGCAGCAGCCTTTACTTAAGTTCATCTTTTGGTTCTAGTCTTTAACAGATAAAGGTGCCCATGGCGCCAGCATCTTCAACTCAGAGCCTTCTGTGTTCTTCAAGAAAACCCTCTAGGGCAATTACTGAGCAGCAGATATTACTTCAACTTTAAAGCATTTTGGCAGATGACAGATCCCACAAGATCTTTTTTTTTTTTCAAATTATGAAGACTCCGTTTGCTTCAGAGAGACCCTATCAAGCAGGAGTGAATTCAAACATGACTTATACAGAAAAGGGAAGGAAAAGCCATTAGACAACAAAATGGTCAAATTTCTAAGGGAAAATTTGACAGGCAGCAGAGAGCGGTGGGTAGTAGCTCTGTAGAATATATGCTCCGGGCCATGCTCCAGTGACTTGGACGGCCATTGACACTTATGCATATGATTTCCAGCTCTCAGTTCTCAAAATTCCACAGCTTAGATGTTCACTGTGAATGGCTTTACAAGACCTGGGTTCCTTCAGAAGGTTATTTGATAGGGTAGTAGTGTTTATTACAAAAACACATTTACTTAGATTAGCCGGTCCAAGCAATAAATGGAAAATTTCTCTTCCCATAGACGTGTTTATTAGCGAGGAAGAAACAAGTCCAAGGGCAATTATGGACGAAAGAATCTGACAGAGTTAAGTCATGGGGCAGAAATAAGGTCCTAATTCAGAGGTGTGGAGGTTTCTCAGCAACTGAGACATGCTCTCCTCTCTTTGCTCCTTGTTTGCCTTTTTCTGACAGGAACATGAACACCAACGTTGCTCTCCTATGAGCATATTTGAAAATTCTCCCTGTTGGTTGGCCAAAGACTGTATTTATTTACTTGGAAAATGCAAATGTCAAAATTTGCATGGAGAAGTTCAGTTAGGTTTCAACACTCAAACAGACAGTGAACTGCCATGGTCGAGTCTTTATAAAAAGCTATCAATAATGTTATTTATTGAACCAGAGGGTTGGTGCAAGATGTATCGGGGGCTACCATTTTCAATTAATTCTCGGATTTCTAATGTTCCTTGGGTACAGGTAAGAGAGTTGCATACAGGTAACTTGTCATATCTTGAGGGGGATCATGCTGTGATGCCAGAATGATTAACTCAGAACTGAAATATGATAGCAAATATGATAGAAGCAGATTCATGTCATGATGCTTTTGGTAACAGACTGATCTTGAATTGAAACAATGTCACTGTAGGTGACATGGTTTTATAGCTGTGGTTTGGTACTGGCATAAAGGCAGGTAGATAGGCACACGAAGTTCCCTGAACATAACTCTAAAACATTCATCTTTCGTGTGCTCTAGTAAGCCATGACGGAAATGCTATCTGAAACTTTCACTGTACTGGAGTTAAAACTCGAGGACAATTTCAAGGATAAGAAAAAGAACATCAGTCCACCAGGCACCACAGTGTCTACTGAGTTTCAATGCACCCTGTTAAAAGAAGGGCAGTTTCTCTCCCTACTAACATGGGGAATATTTTTCTAGTGTAACACAGGAAGAAGGTCAAGTGGTTGATGGAAGAGATGCCTACAATGTTATTAAGAAAAGGCGTTACAAGTCCGAGGGAGAAAACCCTGAGACTATGATTGAGATTTCCTTCACAGATTTGTTTGGTGCTGACATTGTTTCAGAAAGAACCTGATATAACACGTGGCTTATTTTCAAGGTTAATATTCTCTACATCTCAGACAACAATTGTAACAACTTCTAAAAGATTTTTATATATGTTTACAGAATTTTAATAGTTTTTGGGAGTCAACAATTAGGTAAGTATAAAGGTATTTTAACATGCAAATCTCACAGTATTCCTCTAGAGAAGAGATCAGCACTTATCGTATAATGGATAAGAAACAAAACATAAGAAAAAGCACATTTCCAAATACAGGAGAAGCCATTTTGCTTACCAGGACCTCTTGAGACTCAGGAAAAATGTATGCTCTTTTTTGGGTAAGAAAGTGAATATTAAGTGCTGGATAAATGTTACAATTATTTAAGTAGCAAGTTGGAATTTCTCTTTGACACACTCAAAAAATCAGAAAAGACTTGGAATTATACAAAAAGTATTGACTTTCTTATATAGTAATAAAATGCTATTGAATTGTGTCTTTTTTTTATCAGCTAAACTCTTTTTTAAACCCCTGGTAAAGTTTATCTGGATATATAACTTTAGTTTTAAATACATTTTCCCCCTTTTGTTTCTATTCGATGTGAAAAATTTGTCAATAAGCTTTACTGCATAACTGTAAAGCATTTGCTAAGCATTCTGTATAACTTGAAGAGAAACCATAGATGATCTTAATGGAAGAGTGTCTTACTTCAAGCAGCCACAAGATTCACTCAGAATGAAGTTTATGGCATTCATATCACAGATCAAGGAGCAGGGGTGTGGGGGGGTCACTTTGAATTATGCCATCAACATAATTTGTCTGCTTAAAAATAGGACAAACTGCTTGTAGAGCTAAATGATCTCTCTAGGGATTTTCTCTTCAGTTTCCTGACCAGGAGATCACACCTTTTTTTTTTTTTTTCAGAGAAACAAACCTCAAACCAATGAAAGCCAGTTAGGGGAGCAGCCTCTAAGACTCACCTCCTGTTAGCATGAGAGCACATTTGCACATACAGTTGTCGTTGTCAGCATCCTTGGTGCTGAAGTCAGCGCCGTGTAAAATCAAGCTGCTCTGCTTGCCTGCTGTTCCTGTGTGGCCCTTTAAATATAACCTGCAGGGAAGCAGAAAAGAAGATCATCCACTTGACAGAGCATGACCTAGAAGGTAATTTGGTGAGTGTTTCACTTCGTTTCTTCCTCCTGTCTTTGAACTCAGCCCTTCCAACGGATCACTTTATGAATCAAAAGTCAATAGATTAAAAGAAGGAAAGTTAGAGGGAGTTAGAGAGGTAAAGAGGAGGGAGGGTGAGACAGACAGGAGACATAGGCTCCAAATTAGAAATGAGTACAATTTCTTGTGGCTGCAGCTTACTGGATCTTGTTCTTGCTTGCTATGTTTAAAGGAACCCACGTGGATGACAGATAGAGCGTGGCTCACAGAAAGAAATGGAATTCTTATAGTTACTTGCTCCCAAGCAGGAATCTCCATTAGAATGTCAGTATAGAGGACCATTTCGGTAATGTCTCATACTTATATATTCTAAATATGTTTACTATTAATGCAACCACTACACCAAGTCTCATTGACAGAGACTTTTATTGGTGCATCTCATAGAAAAGGAGAAGGTGACCCCAACCTAGAAGTAGCAAATGGTTATTTGCTGAACACACACTCTGTGTTTCACTTTCTATGGCCCCTTAGGCCTTTTGACAAAGGTCACATGCACTCCTAAGTCTGAAAGATTTTTTTTCTAGTGACTGAACAAAAACTATGTTAAATCTCAGCAGTTGTTTTACCTTTAAAACAACACTATTTGAAGAGCCCAACTTGCTCTCTATAAACATTTTTACACTCATTTTTAATAACTTAGATTAACAGCTTTCTAATGGTGTGTGCGCAGCAAACCAACAGGTCCTTTGCCTGCTCAACAGGCAAAATAAATTGGGCTGTTAATGACCATGTAAGATTTCCACAGCTGTACAGACTGTTCATGGATAACTTTCTGTGTGGTGGCTATCCTCTCCTTTCCTCTTTCATCTCCTGGACCATGTGAGCTTGCCCAGATCCTTCATTTGCTTCTAGGAGCTCCAAGAATCTGCACTGCAGTCATGAGAATCAACAGCTTGGTTCTCTCTATCAATGTGGATTCTCACCCACATCATCTAGCAGTGTTTCTTTTCAAACTCTATGACTCTGCACTTCTTTGAATCAGACCTACATGTGATCAGGGGCGATTAATATCTACATAACTGTGAGTCTCCTAGGATCTCGGCCAGCTCTGGCAAGTTATGAAACATTAGTAATAAATGTGAAACAAAATTAGGAGATATGTAAACACATGTGACTAGTTTTTCCACTTAGATATATGTACAATGTAATGTTTTATATTTATTTTCTGATCTCTAATAATTTTTGTTTTAGGAAATAATAGTATCATTTTATATTTCAAGGGATTTTTTTTCCTTCAGATTTTTAGGCCAGAGTAAAGTGTATGATAAAATCTCATTTACTTTGCCTGGTGTCTGTCAGTAACAGAATTTCCAGTTCAGAGCAGCACAAATGTTTCTAACCCTGACCTGCTAATACTGAATAGTCACATACAAGCTTTATTTCCAAACCCTGAATGGCAGAATAAATGCCCCACAAGCCAATACAGGCAATAAATACAAACCCTACTTTTGGTTTTGTGATTTCAAGTCTTTTACCTTTATAAAATATTATTTATTTTAATTATATTTTAATATCTGAAAGCATACTTACTAAGAATATCAAACAATACTAAGTCAGGGCCACAGTTCCCCCCTCTCCTTTCAAGATATTTTATTTTTATTTTATAGCACAAGTGTTTGGTTTGCATGCCTCTCTACGTCCCTCCTATGAGTCTGGTGCCTAAGGAGGTCAGCAGAGGGCATCAGTCCTCTATAAATGGAGTTCCAGATAGTTCTGTGCCATCCTGTGGATGCTGGGAATCAAACCCAGGTCTTCTGAATGAACAGAAAATGTTCAAACTACCAAATCATCTTTTCAGCTCCTTGTCTCTTTTCTCAGAAGAAATCATTATTGTCCATTTTGTACCTTTCAAAGTCATATCTCCTTGTGTATAAATAATAATTGAAACAACATTGCGCTTTATATGAAATGTATAACAAAATGTTACCATGTGAATTTTATATGCTCTTTTATTACCACTTCCAGACAACACATCTTGCTCTTCCGCATCTTCTGGAAGCTGCATTGTGACTGTAGTGTAATATGTTGGAGATAGTCTTTAAGCCTCTTGGTACGCACACAGGAGTATATGCTGAAGTGGGAATGGTATCTGTAACATCTATCCCTGTTCTTCCTTTGGGGAAACATTTATGTTTTATGTCAGGACCACTTCCTTTTAATCTTCTGCAGTTCTATTTCATCTGAGCTTTGAAGTTTTCCAAAATGAAAAACCATGTTCAATATCTTATGCGCACAAACTAAAGGCAGGCTTTATCTCATTTCCCATTGGTTCCTTTGTTCTTAATGATGATTCGTTTTTATTGTGTTACAGCCAATAGAGTTTAAGAAACTAACCGGCAATGAAATCATGCTTTGGTGAACATAATTTCCTTTAAAGATAGAAGGTCTAATAAGAGGAACATTTTCTTAAGGTCCTGGCCAACTTACAAATGACTAAAACAAGAAGCAAAGGTCCAATATAAACTCCAGCATATAGGCTGAAGTGATTTGAAAGAAGATGAGGGCTGGGAAGATGGCTCAGAAGGTAAAGTACTTCACATGAAAATGGAAGGAAGCCCGGAGTGGCTCTGCCCAGAGCCCACACAGAACAGAGCAAGGCAGTGCAGCTCAATGACAGAGGACTTCCCCAGCGACATAGCAGGAAGAGACAGAGCATCTCGAGAAGTTCACAGTTGGCAGCTTCTGCAGTAGGCAGAGGTTGGTGATAGTACACTGTCTCACACATGGCCGAAGGCTTGGAACGACACCCAGTGTTATCCTCTGAACTCTATACATGCATACACATACACTCATAAAACTCCCAAACATTCCATAATACACTCATATGCAATAGTTTTTTTTTTAAAGTGCATGAGACCAGTATTTTAAGTATAATGAACTTTTTCCTTAAACAAGATGAGATTGCAGGTGCGTTAGCACCGTGCCTGATACGATATTATGTTCTTAGTATGTCACACAGGGCAGCTCATCATGTAAGAAGAGATACTTCGGTACTTTTTCTCTTGCATTGGGAGACAGGAAGAATTTCATGAAAGTAACATTTTCCCAAAATTAGCTAAAGAAATTTACGAATAAGGACAACTATGATTTTGTGGAGTCCTGTAGGGATCCCATCGAAATTCAGGTCCAGGAATAGCTTTTGTCACAGGATGACGTATTTTCATTGTTGTAACAGACTCATGGTTGTTGACACAAAGTTAAAGTCCATAATTGCTACTGGTGAACAGAGGCTGGCCACTCCTTAATGCCAAGTGTTTTATATGGAAACTTCCTTGACTTGAGCCTAACAGAATCATACTGTTCCTTTGCATTCAAATCCTTATGTGTAAATACAAGCTTTTTCTTATTGATTCAGCTGAAAGTTATTGCAAGTAGACTTTCAGTTCACAAAATAAAAGTCAAGACTGTCTTTGCAGTTGACTCTGGTGAAATACAACTTGACGTGTGAGCCATTAAAGAGGACTTTTCAAATAACTCCATGGAAATCTTAGACACTTTTTCTGTATCCAGCCAGGGAAGAAGTGGATGGCAGAATGGATGGTGTGTTGAGATTAAATTAAAATATTCTTTCAGAGCAAAACATTTAAAGATACAGAAATGATGAATCAGGAAAGAACTGGGGTGGGGGTACTCAACAAAAAAAAAAAAAAAAGACAGACACTCTATAGGTGACAACTGTATATGACCAAAGACACAGGTAGAAGACTATTATAGCTTTTGTCTTTATTTTTTCTTAATTAAGGAAACAATGCTCATTACCACACCACAGCTAGTCATCAGCATTTCAATTTCTTTCCCAGTTACTATGTGATGGAAAAAGAGAGTTAGATGGCTGTATACTAAAATTAGTCACACTTCTCCAGTTACCTATATGAAAACTATAGGACTCCCTGTAGGTTGGCAAACTCAGAAGTGGAAGGATGAAGTTATTACATTACTTAGTGACTGCATAGTAGTAATACACTCTATTAGAGGACAGCAGCTTCCAAAAGTCTTTATTTTCTCTCTCTCTCTCTCTCTCTCTCTCTCTCTCTCTCTCTCTCTCTCTCTCTCTCTCTCTCTTCCTCTATCTCTCTCTCTTCCTCTCTCTCTCTTCTTCTCTCCCTCTCTCTCTCCCTCCCTTCCTCTCTTCCCTCTCTTCCTCCCCCCTCCCCCTTCGTGTGTGTGTGTGTGTGTGTGTGTGTGTGTGTGTGTGTGTGTGTGATGTATGCCACCACATGCACTTGAACATTGGAGAGAACCTTGATGAAGTCCCATTTCTCTATCAGGCAGATCCTGAAGATCGAGCTCAAGTCTTCTGTCTTGGGAGCAAGTACCCTGACCCACGAAGGCTTCTTGCTAACCTCACACTTTTTCCCTTTGGATGGCATCCCAGTCCCCTAGTTTCTCACTAATTTCTTCTGCTAAAGAGATTTCCATTTTCACTCTCTTTAGGATGCCAAGTCTTTTTCATCATTCTAGGCAGACTGAGTTATATGTATGACAAATTAATGCTTGGCCTTGAATCTTAAACAATAGGCAGTGTGAGTTTTCACACTTAAGGTCTTAGGTTTTCGCAAGCAGAGCACATTTGTATTTTCAATTCAATATCTCTCCCTGTCACCATTTGAACCTAGTTTGTCATTTTCATAGTTACTTGAAAAATTTGCGGATGAGACTGCTCCACCCCATAATTTTTTAGAGCCTGGTAGCCGAGACTCAATCAGAGAGTGTTTCAATGGAGCCATGGCTCTGACAGTTTCTGATTTAACTATCCTCTCCAGCCTGCACCATCACCGAAAGAGCTGGCTATCATCAGCAAGGAAGGCATCACTACCACAACTGAATGAGGTAAGTAAAATCCTTAGTGAAAAATAAAGACATATCTTATAATGATTTATTTAAAGAGAAAACTGGGTTTTATTTGAGGACTTCTGGAAAAGAGAGATTTCTATTCTTAGAGTATTTTTACCTTTTGAAATTATAACTAAATCATTTCTCATTTAAATCTTTTCTCAATTCAAATATTACCATAAGCTTGCTTTCAAATTCATGACCTCTCTTTACAGTAATTGTTAGCATGTGTGTATTTGTGTGTGTGTGTGTGTGTGTGTGTGTATTCCTAAGTACATAAATATAACCCGGTCAGTGTGTAAAATGTGACTTCTACAGGTATGTTTTCAAAGCTGCCCATTTAGTGGTGGATACCAATTGCTGTCCTCTCCCCTGTATAAGACATTTTTTCCCCTCCTCTCAGCACTGCTTAGGTGGCTGTATTTCTTTGTGTCATGTTGAATCCTGCTGGCCTTTCCCCATCAGTTACCATGGTTATTGGTGTCCTACTTATTTGGCTAATATTTACTGGTGATACTGGTGAGACTTCATGGGTGGAGCTCCTGAAGTCCCTAGGAGATACATCCTAACAGAAAACTCCCCGTTCCTGTAGCTCTTATGCTCTTTTCATCCCCTCTTTCTCAAACATCCCTGAGCCTTGGGCATTAGAGTTGTACTGCAGACGTATCAGTTGCAACTGTACTTCACTAGTCTATGTTTTCATTGGTTATCATTGTCTGAGATTGTCTCCATCTACGGCAAAAGGAAATGTCCTTGACCAAGGCTGAGGACTACTCTTCTCTGTGCGTATTGAACCAATGCCAGTTGTATGTCTGGTAGGGAGTTAATATCTAAAACACATAGAGAAATTTTTTAAAAGTCAAACCGCAAACAACCTACTCAAAAATGGTTCTGTTATTTGAACAGAAAATTCTCAATAGAAAAAAAAAATAGATGGCTTAGAAATATCACAAAAATGTTTATCATTCCTAAAAATTAAGGAAATAAGATTCAAAACAAATTTGAGGTTTCATCTTATCCCAGTTAGAATGGCAAAGATCAATGAACATCTGAAAACAAATACTAGAAGAGAAATGGGGTGAAAGAACCCTTGTTTCCTGTTGATGGGCATTCAAATTGGTAGAGCCACTCTGGAAATCAGTATGGAAAATTCTTTAAAAAAAAACTTTTTAAAAAGAAGATTACCATATGAGCAAGCTATACCGTTTCTGGGTCTATGCCTAGAGAAATGAGAATATTGCATACATGAGCTATGAAATACTATTCCACTGTAAAAAAAAAAAAAAAAAAAAAAAAAAAAAGAAGAAGAAGAAGAAGCTGAAATCATGAATTCTGTAGCTAAATGCATGGAACTGGAAAAGACCATATTGAGTGAGGTAATCCAGACCCAGTTAGACAAACCACATAGTCTCTCAGCTGACCTTCCTGGCTTCCAATCTTTAGGTGTGAGTAAATGACCTGGGGTGATTCCAGAAACCAGGCAAGTAAAAAGGGACCATTTTAGCAATAAAGGGTGGAAGAGTGACATAAAAGATTAACATGGTACGTTAACACAAACTCTCATTAGGAAAAGAGGAGGAAAATAAATAGAGAAATAAGAGAAGGGTAAAATAACAGTAAGAGTGTCTGGAAAGTCATAAGGAATCAGATTAGTTACTGAAAGCACTTACTAATACATAATACTTTGGTATATGAGGTCACATATATAACCTAAAAAAAAAATATTTCCATTCCGGCTTACAATGTACCCTCAAAGGCCCAAAGTGTATCTAACAAACATCCCAACACCGTGTGTGGAGAAGCCCTACTTTAGGCTTTTGGTCACAATAGTTCCTAAGACTACAAATTTATTCATCTAGGCTAATTGTTTGCCATTGGTTGTTCCCATTCCGCCATTGGTGATTTAAGACAAGTCCCCATTGCTGAGGACAACATACACTTCAGACACAGGACCCGAGGCATCTCTTCCCTGAGGCCTCACTTTTATGGTGCCAGGAGTTGCTATGCAGGCTGACAAAGGTAGGTAGAAATCAAGAGTCCCAATTGGGTATAATCCAAATGAACAGCAACAATGACCAACATGGCATGATCACCCCTGTGTGAATGGGTGCCATGTTTACTTTGTGGGAACCAATAGTTCTCTGATTGGACATAGGACCTCCAGGAAAAGAGTTAAATAATGGTTGATACTGGAAACCTAGCCAAGTATCCAGGTCCAATAAAGTCACGGATCTTGGAGGAAAGCCTACAGCTATCATTTTACTAAACCAGCATAATCCATGACAATATTTTACATATATGTTCTCATATCCACAGGCATTTCATCTTTGACAGTGTCAAAGTGTCCTGGGGAGTTATATAAATAGTGAACGGTGAATGAATATAAATAAGAAAATTATAAGGTATTTTTGGAAGATATGGGGGTTTTCCAACAAGGCTTGTGAAATTCAGGAATGACCTATTTTAAAGTTATCTAAAATTAAGAAAAGAAAAGGTATAATTCCCTTCAGTTAGTTGAGTTTGTTGGTCATCATTTTTATAAATGACACCAATCTTAGTATATCCTGATTCGTTTTCTGTATTTGAGGATGAAATACATTTTTATAATATAAGAATGTATGTCCATCACATCATAAGAATGACTTTGAGTCTTATAATAGACTTTGCTAATATCATTAAATTACTTCTAATTATATGACTTTTAAAATTGTTTTATACTGATAACTGCAATGTACACTTACTAATTCACCCCCCAAAATACTTGAAACTCTTCCAATTATACAGCTTATTGTAATACACGACCTGAGATCTACTGAAGTACTACCACCCTCAGCTTTCTCTTGGGTGTTATGGGTGTGAACTTACCCTTGGACAGGTCTCCATCACTGAGAGAGACCAGGACCTCATTCGTCTTTAAACTATCACTACGTAGATAGACAACCCATCTTCCCTAAAGTAATATTATTAATAATATCCGTGTCTTATCTGTTTGACTAGGCGGGAAAATTTTGCTCTTGGTGAACTCTTGTGCCTCATATACATAATAAGCACTCAATAAGCATTTATTGAGTCGGGATAAACTACGAATTGAAACTGTGTGGAGGTTAACTTTTAGGCATCTCAAGAGATGGTCTATATGTTGCAACACCGTAACTCTAATCACATAATTATCTTTTAGAATTCAAGACCCAAAGGCATTGTTTTTCATGACTTGACATTTAGCCAATATTAATGACCTGTTCACATTCTATTCATGTGAATACAAAATTTGTCTATGGCTGCTAGCAGAAAAAAAGCTTAAGGAATTAACTTATAAAACACCCCAGTAAAATGACTATTTCAGCATGAATAAGAAACAAAAGTAATCAAATTTTATGAAGGGACTTATATCACATCCAAGTGCCCATTCAATTGAATAATTTCCCTTGCATCCAGTCATTGAATTTTTGCATCTCTTCCAAGAGCTTCATACTGTTTGTTAAAGAACAGAAGGTGCGAGTACTGGTGTTGAGTGTTGGGATAATCATCGTTTCTGGAGAAGGCTTTATGAAAGGTCTCACTTTGGTGAAAAAGTATTTTACCAACCTCTCTGAAAGGAAAATGTTCACTTACTTCTTCCTAGAAGTCTGTAAGTGAATGTGTAAGAAAATGTATAAGTCAAACTCCGTGATTAAATTTCCAGGAGAGGTCTTGTTAGGATGTTGGTCAATGATCACGGACCCAAATCTGTTAGTTAAAGCAAAAGTTTAAAGGAAAATAGGAAAAAAAAAAAACACCAGTATATGAGTAGGAAGATTAAAACAACTGGTTGTGTGCAGTTTCACCAATTAAGAGGTAAATGTATGAGAGTAATTTATACCAGAGAGAAATAAGGATCCGGCATATATAAGTGGTTCAGTATAAAATAAATATACATTGAAAGAAAAAAATGCCAAGAAGCTCATTAACTAGAGGTCTTCCTTCCTCCTTCTTACTTATACCCAGAAAATAAGTAAATAAATGGAAATAAACAAACTATTAGCTTCCAAAAACTGTGTCCCAAAGTACCTCATTAAACATGAGTTAGGGGAACGAATGAATGTAAATTACACAAACATACTTTGATAGGCATATGTCTGGTTATAACATTTGTAAATGTAGTGAGATGGAGACATGGCCAGTTATTGCATGACTGAGGGCAGAAGCTGACATCACTGATGACCAGTACAGTCTAATACTATTGGAAAACGTACTCCGAATACTAGGTTCAAAGAAGAAGCAACTGGGGGAAAAATTTGACCGATTACCTAGTGTAACATCAATGTTATTTTCAAACATGGAAGCTAAAAAACTGTCGTTCAAATGTTTACTCCTTAATCAGGTTCCTACTGTTTAAGAACCCTTGGGGTTCTTTTACTTTTAAAGGAGTGTTTTCCTTCTTGAGTTGAGAACCCTGACTTGTTGGTTGTTGTTGTTTGTTTGTTTTGTGGGTGTGTGTGTTTCTTTACTTGTAAAGGACCCTGGAAACCTTAGAAAGATTTCTATCAAACCTGCCCTCTAATTCTCATGTTTACTTCCAGAAAAGTTTGTTACTATAAATCTTTCTTGCCTAAAGAAAACTGTTTTGACAGGGAATTGAGTCACTGAGGAATTACTAGAGTTTTGTAAAGAGGGTGTTTTGCTTAGCAAGACTCAGTTGCCTTTAGGTTTTTTGACACTGGAAACACTGTCACAGCAACTATTTTAATATTATGGAAAAAGTCAATTTTCAGGCATTTTCAGGGAAGGCCATGAAATGTGTATGATTTCAAAATTGATGCTCATATTTTCTTTCAAAGAAAATACTGACATTAACTATTTTCTTGGCTTAATGTTGTGAAGAGATTATATCCTATTTTGAATATAAACACACAAGTACGCTCAGATACATATATATCTTTGGGAGGACTAAGGAAATATAATTTTATCTTCTAAAATTGAGAAAAATACAAAACTATGTGCTTTTAGTTCAAGACAAACATCATTAACATAAAAACAAAAACAAACAAAAACAGGTTTTCCAGTGAACCTTGCCTTTTCTAGTATTACATCAGAAAATTTGAGGGTCGAAATGATTTACATTGCATAAAAATCCCTATAAAACATAGAACAGGTCCTTAAAGTACTTTTCAATTCCCTTGAGGTCTCATGTATATCAGAGTGAATTCTACAGGGCTCCCTAGCTGGACCCTCTTTTGGTGCCTAAAATCTGAAGGTCAGTAGCAACTTCAAAGAATCGTGGAGTTTTCTCTTAACAGAAAATAAGTAAGGCCATTGTAAAACCCAAGACCCTAAATGACCTTTTGTAGTATCAAGATGTCCAAGGGAAAAAGAACTATTCTCATGTTATTATTTCTATTTAGAGAGCAGCGAGAAAATTCCTTCCCAGCATCTTCGAGACTGAGACAGAGTGGAGTAATTATGAGGCTGAAAACCATTGGGAGGCACTGTGTGAGGTTTTCTGCAGGGAAAAATCCTTTCTCTTCTTGTTTTGGATGGAATGTTACAACAGGTCTGCAATTAAGAATCCAGTGTGAATAAGCAGATTCTTGTGTAGCCCAAAACCATACCATGTTTACTTCTCTTCACAATTAGTAAAATTCCAAACCCATCAGCATGGATTATGACCTTCTGTTATCTGAGGCACAGTGGGTCACACGCTGGGGATAATGGCTGTTCTTTAAATGAGGTGTGTCCTTTCCTACCTCTGGGTTTGGACTGCATTGTTCAACTTCTTGGACTGCCAAATTCCCTCCTCTGCCGCCATCTTTCAAAGTTGCTCTACAAACATGCACTCACATTTCATAAAGCACCAAGGACAAGAAAGCCTTTCTGTTTTGTTTTAATAAATAATTTCTGATTGGCTATGAGGCTTCCTCCATTGAAGATAACATATGCCCAGTACTGTGAACTTGGTCAGAGGTCCATGATCAAGGAAGTCATAGGCAAAAGGAGCCATGACCTAATACTTACGGTTACTAAATGGATATGTTGCCAAAATCCCTACTAAATATTCCTGTTTATATAGAGAAAATGGTGCTGCTGTCATCATTGAGCAATAAAGCATTTCTTTGCATCAAACAGTTAATACAAAGACTCACAGCTTCACAAGATGCTGAGAACATGCACCTACGTGTTCAGTAATAAATGGGACACCATTCCATTCCATTAATCCTAATTTCTTAACTTTTTTGTTTTTACCTCCTATTACTTCTACTAGCAATTCTGTCTGCATTATTCTCCAGATAATTGCTATTTTCCCATTTTGTGTAATTTCCTGCTACTCCTTGTGTGCCTTCCCAGGTTCTTCAAATGGGCCATGGTCCCTTCCTCATGCCATGTCATTTCTGTTGGTGTTTGGGCATTATATTGCTTCTAAGGCTGTTCACTATCCGGCTCTTCTCCTACCTTCCAAAGTGGTTGTACCTCATAAATACTTCATCTCAGGCAAGAAGGATACACTATAATTCTACTCACTAAAATTATCATCTCTGGGTTTAGAAAATAATCAAAACATTGGCAACATATCAAATAGAATTATGGCATCAGAAAAATTGGAGAAATTTTGTAGTCAGATATGACAGCTCATTCCTGTAATCAAGAGTCTGCTGTAAGGAGGCTCATAAGTTCAAGACTAGCCTGAAATATTTAATGGGATGCTATCTCATAAGAGAAGCAAAGGGGACAGCGATGCTTTGTAGGTTCAAATAAAACTTTTTTTAAAACTTTAGTTTGGAAACCTATGTTAGATATTTACGAGAGCAGTGGAGTTCTGCAGAAATAACTTTCTTCTTGGTATTTCACAACATCTGCTACTGGTTCCAGCCAGGACCACAGGGCCGTGTAGCCCTGAGGATCAGAGAAATGAGAAACATTTCACTCAAAAAAAAAAAAAAGTGAAACAAGTTTTCCAATACCTCCAAATATGCGGGACTCAAATTTACATGAGAAGCTCGGGAGAATTATTTTTTCCGGTTCCTATAAATTTGTTTTGGAGATTTACAGTGAACCAGTGTTACGTCCTCATTTTACTTCCGAGGATCTGCAATTTGGAAAAGTGAAGCAAAGTCTCCAAGCTCTATCAGAAAAGCAATTGCAGATCCGAATCTGAAGTTCATGTCTCCCAGTTCCCAGTGGACTATTCGATATGTTTCAAGGAGACACTTTTCAATAATGATCTCCACCAAAAATAAAACTTGTCCAAAAAAGATGTGCTTCTTGACTAAATCATTTCCAATGCTTCCCTCCCTACAATTATCTAAATATTTTGTTCTTCTATTCACATAGAAATTTTTCAGACAACATGAACAATAGTCTGAAAGTACCATTTAAGGCCAAGTTTGGAGATAACAAAATTATATCTCCACCCATAATAATTACAGATGGCGTAGGTACAATGTTCTGAGAGGGGCATTATAAAGTCTTTATACTATCTTCAGATGCAAGTAATTCAAGTCTTCTCCAGGTTCTCTCATTTAGTATCTGTGATACTAAATATATACATATATATATACATATATATAGTCATAAGGTATCTGTGCTACTATAATTAGAATAGTACTATAATTATTAATTATGTCCAAATCACAAACCCATAACACCAAATTTAATTTTATATTTTTCAAAATTTCCCAAGATCTGATGAAAAGAAGCACACACACACACACACACACACACACACACACAAACATACACACACCAATTTTAAAGACACTATCTACTGAAATATATGATTTTAATATGTGTTCTGACATTAAAATTAGAACATCTTTAATTACTGTTCTTTCTTGAAAGCAGTGGTAGGATTAAATTCATTTTCAAATAGTAAATGTTTAGTTATAATAACATAATATAGTTATTAATTATATATCATTGACATTCACAATATTAACAAGGGGAGGATCAATGCTAAACCAATTTCAAACTTATTAGTTTAATAAATTATATAAATTATGATACTTCATGTATTGTTTAACTTAGCCCAACTAATAATTAGATGAGTTGATTTTTATGGGCATTAGTGTTAGAGAATATGAAATGTGTCAATCATTATCTAAAAGCTATAATCTGAATCTAACCAGAAAAAAATAATCAAGAAAACCCAATATCTTCCATAGTATCAGTTTTCTACAAACACTACAATTTTTATTAACTGATATTAATACTTGGTTACATTTAGTACATGGTAATATGCCCCAGGAGTATGGCATTTAGAGAATTATGACCAATGAGCGGATCTGGTGTGGATTCTGAATCCATAAAATAAATAGCTAGTTATAGTAGCATGAATGCTAGGAATGTCACCACTGTGACATCTCTCCACCCACTCAATCAAAATACATTGAGTTTAAAACCTGAATACCTGCCCACTTGAGCATCATAAACTTCATGATCGTGATTATGATCATAAAGAATTAAAAAGAAAAAATAGATAATAATGTTGGTTGGGTTAAGAAGGCAAAAGCAGTGACTCTAGGAAGTTGGAGGAAAAGAGGTGACCACGGTCAAACACATTATCTTGGCTCTTAAACCATGCCATGTAGTGTGGATTTTAGTTTTCATATCAAGCATTGCAGCTCTGTTCTCCTACATAACCATGACCAGGATATTCATGTTGGTTTACATTGAACCCCAACTTCTTTATAGACTAAACAACTCTGATTCTCACTGCAGAACTGTGATCTTTTCACTCCACTGAACGCAACATCTTTTCAACCCCACAATTAATCTGTTATCTTTAAAGGTTGTAGCTACTGTTACGTTGACGATCGTATATGTATTTTTAATTGTATGTTTAGATAGTAAATTTTTATGAGACATAAAAGGCTACTCCAATCCCTAAACTGACAGAAGCTCTTAACTATTTATTAGATACATAAAAATCCAATTGTTTATCAAGTAATGCAAAGCCCTTAAAGTAGAAAAAAATGTATACCGAAAATTTGGGCCACATCATTGTTCACAACCATCTATAACTCAAGTTCCAGAGTGTCTTTACACACTTATGAACTCTGGAGACACCAAGCACTCACATAGTGTACATATGTGCATGAAAAAAATTGTATTGTTAAAATAAGTCTTTTTCAAAAAATGTCAATCTAGAAAAATAATTTTTGAGCATCAAGAAGCTTCACAAATTCCTTACTTCATAGGGATAAAAAGTTGAGAATCACACCAGGATGCGTTCAACCCTGTAGCCCAGCAACCCCCACCCCAAACAGCAAGATATCAAGACAGAAGAATTAGCCTTAGATTAAGGCCATTGTCTCTTACGGAGTAACTTACAGTCTAGATGAGAGAGACACTATCACAAGGCACAAAAGGAAAAAAAAAAAAAAGAAAAGAAGAAAAAAGGGAGTAAAGGGAAAAAGGAAAACATGAGACTAAAAGAGATAAAGGAATGTCCCTACAAATAGAACAGGACTAGAAGAAACACGCTGTCATAGATTGGGCATTTGGATTTTATTTAATTAAAAACTCTGGATAACGGATTTTCCTTCATTGGGGGATAGCCATAAGTACAGCTAGTAGCTCACAGACTGAATGTCAATGTCTTCCTTTCACTCACATTAATTTTTGTGATTTTATGAAAAGTGTTATGCTCTGATTTGAGAAGAGAATGTCTGATATATAGAAATCATATAATTTACTTAAAGTAAATTTAAGTGCATGTTTTATTTTTGAACTCTTGGTAATTTTGCTAACAGGTGTAAGCTGAATTTTTAGGCAAATTGTTCCTACACGTATATGTTGGGATGACTCACAAATAATGTATTTATTGGCTATGAAAAAGCATTCCCCTATGTTCACAATTGCTAATTGTTCAGTCAAGAGCACCAGGCGAGCAGGATATGTAAATATTTATATCTTCCAGTCTTGCCCCAAAAGAAAGGGAAGCTGAGGTGGGGAAGGTCAGGTGACTTTTTCCATAATAAATAGCTAGTGGCTGGAGCTGAGACAGAAGGATGGACAGCTGACCAACCAGACAAGACAATGACCCAAAAGAAAGAAGAAAAGTACAGGAGCAAGGTAAAGCTGTGATAGCTGCCTGGAGAGAGACCCAAGATCTGAGAAGTTAGGTTAAGTTAAAAAGTAGCTGAGGAAAAAAAAAGAAAAAAAATCGTGCGTTCCTCATATATTATTATGTAACAAATTTTGTGAGGTGTAATAGATTTTATAAAAAATTAACTTAATAAAAAATAATTTAAAAAGGAGTCATGAGAACTTTTGACTTCCTTACAGAGTGCTTGCTGTATTTCCTACTTTAATTACCACAACTGGTTCAGGTTCGAATGTCTTCTACAATGGAGAATCTCCTGTGTTTTAAGACCAGTCAGAAAATAGGAAACCACGGTATTAAGATACCCAAGGTCCATGTAATTTCTTTTATAAAGCATAGTATAAAGAAAATATAGGAATTAAAGCCACATTTTAAAAAAGGAGAGAGAGAGAAAGAAAATAGCTGAGAGACTGTCCCGGGAAAAAGGCCTTGAGCCTTAAACTATGGAATAATATACAGAGAAAAGCAATGCTGACTGGAGATAGTTAATGCATACTTACTAATGATGTGATAGAGTGTAGATTCTGGAGAGCCATTGACAGGCCAAGAGAAGCACAGAATCCAAATAGTCTTGAGAGTGAGGATGATTTTTTTTTTTCTGGAAACCCATCATATGGGTGCTTAGGAAGTTATCTCTGGTGTCTATGATGACACTGAAGGATGAGAACAGTATGGCTGGAGAGTTAGTCCTAAAACCGAGCCACGATAAGAAGATTATACACCTTGGCTTTGAATGGGGGAGGGGTAAGGGCAGCAGTATTGGTCAATACTCCAGTATTGACCAATTATTGAACACAACTTGCCTATAGAAAGGAGGACTGACCTTGGGTGATATGATTTCTCTTGGCCATAACAATACTTATGGAGGCAGGTTCAGCTGCCAGCAGTCTGCCACCAACATTCCCAGGGGATGGGAAGAGGGATCCAGATATCAAGGGAACAATGGGCTGGCACACCACACCATTTACTAGGGAAGGTGTGGTCAGTTAAGATAGTCTCCTGATTGTAGAAATCATATTCGGGTAATAAACTTAAGTTTGTGTATGCAGGGCAAGGGTGCCGAAACAACAAGGCAGAGAAGTTGTAGGACATACTGTCCTGATCACTCAGTGACATCATAGCGACCAGAGATAACTCCCTAACCACCCATATGATGGGTTTCCAGAAAATAAAATGTATCATCCTCACTCTATTTGGATTCTGTGCTTCTCTTGGCCTGCCAATGGCTCTCCAGAATCTACACTCTATCACATCATTAATAAGTATACATTACTTGTCAACAGTTACCTAAACATCATCACAATGAGGACTTCGGGACTGAATGAGGCTATTAGCAACAGATGGGTAATCGGTAGTGACGAAAGAGGCTGAAAGACTCAGTGGTGGACGTCACGTGTGGATGTTGAAACATTGTACAAATGAATGGGAAGGCATAAATAGCAAACCAGACTGTCCATTGGAAACTCGTTGCAGCTATCGTGGGAAGAAGTATTTGAGAGTAGCAAGGGGAGCGGCACACTAGACGGTGTGTTAGATGAGGGCATGGCACGCCACCTCTCTAGGGGCAGCGCTTAATAATTTCCCATTGACTCCCTGTCATGCCACATGATGTGTTTATCACCACACTCCTATGTTATTATTTTCTTTCTCTGATTCATGCTCTCTTGGGTTCTGTAGATTCTGTTTTCATCTGAGAAAATCACTTAAGGTCTTTTTTTATTTTTTTTGAGGTTAACAGGGGGGAATATGTATTAAATGCACATCTCTAGGCTAATCTACCCTTTTCTAGCACTTACTAAAATCAGTATGTCAGAAACATGAGGACGGGTTTTTCTTCTTCAAACCAGGTCTGTGACCAGAGCTAAAAGTATCTTCAGAATAAAATGTGTAAGAACTGCATGCAACTATTGACTGAGAGGAGGAGAATTAGCCAATCACAGTGATGAGCCCCCTTGGTGGTTTTTCAGTGCAGAGGGGTCAACTGTGTAATCATAAAACAAAACAACAGAAACAAGACCCAGTTTTATTTATGTATACTTCTGCATACAAGTATACATGTGTGCCTGTATGTGCACATGGGTGTATGTCTGTTTATGTGTGTGTGTCTGTATGTGTGTCTATATGTGTGGGTGCATTTGCATGCGCATGTGTGTCTGTATATATGTGTGTGTATCGGTGTGTCTGTGTGTTTGTGTGTATGTGTGTGTATGTGTGTGTGTGCACGTGTATGTGTGCATGTCTCTGTGTGTAGCAAGAACATTAAAAATAAAGGTATTTTGAGAGCAAAAGGGTTAAAGTAAGAGTAAATGGAAAGAGGCAGGAAGAAGAAAATGGAAGGAGGAAAACAAAGTACTATTTCAATTAAAAACACCTATTATAATAAAATGTTAAAATTTTAACAAGAAAATTCTGAATTTAACTCAAAACATTGAAAAATAAAAACATGGAAATTGTAAACATTTGAAGCAATTGCCTCAAGGTTTTGAATGTCAGCTGAAATTCCACTTAGTTTGAGTCGAGCAGTGGTCTCTCATCTCATGGTCCTTATCTCTAATACGTGTCTTCCTCCAAAAGCACTATGCAAGTGAACTAATTCTAAAATATAAAGTCTTTAAATATAAAATACTACGCACATCTTCGTATTGATAGTTTGACTCAGACAGAGGTAACATGATTCAGAGGAAAAATGATTGAAGAGTCCCTCTTGACATTTGGGACTAACTATATGCAGATGCCACCATGCATTTCTGTCCCTAGAAACATTGCTGATATGGTTAGGAAGGGAAGCTTCTGGGATTAGCTTTTCAATTTCAGTTTCTCTTCCATTGTATAAGTCAATTTTCTCATGGTTGTGATAAAACACATGATGAAAACAACTCACAGAAGGAAAGATTTTACTTTGGCTTAGCATTTAAAAAGTACTAAAGGAGATGGAGGGATGGCTCAGTCCTTAAGAGCACTGGCTGCTCTTGCAGAGGACTGTGATTCAATTCTTAGCACCCACATAGTTCTGTGAACCAAACTGAACTCTAGTTCCTGGGAACCTAATAATATCTTCTGGACTCCATGGACAAGCCTGACTGTGCACGTGTTCACAGACACATACACACAAAACAACTATTCACATAAAATAAAGTGTCACATACAGTCTATGATGAAGGGGAAGGCATCGCAGCTCCCATGCCAGATGGCTCGCCACTTAGTATCTACAATCAAGGAGCGGAGAGCAGACAGGAAGTGGAACAAGGCTATGAGGTCTCAAGGCCCACTCTTCAGTCACCCTGTCCACCCACTGAAGCCTTCTCAAAGCTCCACTGCCCTCTAAAACAGAGCCACCTACCTGTGGTAGCTGGCCCTCCAACAGAAGCACTCCAGTACACAAGCTTATGGGGAACTTTCCATTCAAACTACAGGAATAGTCGTTTTCTATTCTTTAAGAGAGAGTAGTGACTTCTATAGCATATTTACTTTAACCATTTACTAGAGCAGACTTATGACTTAATGCACCATGGTTTTCTACTTGAAGAAAACAAGAATGCTATACATAATTGTATGAGAGTAAATTGTGGCAGATCTACCTTTTGTTAGGTTTTCCTAAGAAGAAGAAGCAGTACCACCCACTTGGTTACAACAATACTATAACAGAAACCACCATGAAGAAAATAATAGTAGAAATTGACTCTCTAGCCTTGAGAAAAAATAATGTATTTTTTTTAGCCTCATCTCTCTTTCTTTTAAGTGCAGAAGTTTTACATTATATTACAGTCCCAGCTTTGCAATTCTAATCCTTGAGTTTCATCTGTCATTCCATAGAAGACATTCTATAGGTAGGAAGACTTTTTTTTTTTTTTAACCATAGCTCTCTAACATGTGTGGAAAAGATGTGTGGGCAAAAGGATCATAGATACCAAAGGTTTAAGGAATATTTAATAAAGGTAATGGGGGTGAGCTCAACAGGAAGCCAGACCTCTCTCTAATATGCTACAGTGACAGACAGCTTGCACACCAACACCTTGCAGATGCTGGCTATTGTAAGTTTGTTCTAACTTTATTCACCAAAGACCACACACACCCAAAGACCACACACACACACACACACACACACACACACACACACACACACATACACACACAGACACTCAAACACACATACTTGCACAAGCTCATTCACCACAATTGCCTATAGGAATATGAATGGCATTTTGGAAAAAGAACCAGGGAAAATTCTTCAGGAGCCTAGAAAAAGATGAGACTGATTATTTGCTAGCTCTATTGTCAAGCTGTCTGACACTAGCTAGGTTTCATATAGTTTCAAGTTTCAGGACAAAACATTTACATAAGAGTACTCCCGACGTTTTACAATGGCTTTTCTTGTTTCGAAACTCTCACAATATTGACCTCCTTAGCAACATTTCTTCTTACACTTCATTGTATTTAATAAATGTCTCTTTGTTGGTTCCTGGAGCTGCCATAAAGTATATCCTTGCTTCTACCATGAGACTATCTTCTTCTTAGAACTATATCTCATCCTGTCATGTGACATCATTGCTATTTGTTAAGAAAATGGTTATTCCATCTCTAACGTTTCAATCATATATGTAACACATTAAAAATGAGTTATGTCATTAAGAAGATGTGGATTTCAGTTCCCAAAGATTGTTATGACTAAAAAGATGAATGGGATTCAGAAATAGTTGGTCTCTGAGGACACAGCCAGCCACAATGGATGAAGAACCATGGCTTTGTTTGTTAGCATTACAAGTTACATGCTGTCATACACTGCCCCTTTGATGTGCACTTTTTATATTTTCCAAACAGATGGAAAATACTGATAATGGAAAACCATTGTAATCACCCTTCCCTGGTGAAATCAAGGTACATGCAATTAAAGATCTGTTAATGATGGGTATTGTTCTGGTAGGTCATGAAATGACACCAACTACAATATTCTCCTGCTCTCAAGGAATGCCAACCAGATTTTTAGGAGCTTCTTAGTCACAGAGCCTAACCACAAGGTCTGTAAGACTGATGAAGACTGGCCAGTGCCTAATCAAATTCTGAGAACATAGGAGTGAAATGCTGTCTGTGGAGAAAATTTACATTATCCCTTTAGCCATCGTATTTCCTTTTCCTAAACTATGAGCTGCTCATTAAAAATTAATCAAACACATTTGAAATTAATAGTATAGTCTGTCTATATTCACAACATATTGTATGTACTGAAATCCATGTTTAGATTTATTTTTGCAGTTTTTGTTATTTAAAAAAATTTTCCTGGCAATGCCCTATCTCCTCTTAAGCAAATCACTCAAATAATTAAAAAATTTACTCTAGTTATATTGAATGTAATTTGAAAACATTAAGATGTAAGATAAGTTAAAAGAAAGGAGGAAAGAAGAAAGAAAAAGAGAGAGAGAGAGAAAGAAAGAGAAAGAAAGAAGGAAGGAAGGAAGGAAGGAAGGAAAGAAGGAAGGAAGAAAGGAAGAAGAAATGAAGGAAGGAAGGAAGGAAAGATAGAAACTTAGAAGTCTTATTAGAGAAAGAAGATTATTAGAAGCTTTTGAGTCACACAGTTTCTGGTTACTGTTTAGATGTATGAAGCCATTACACCCTCACAGCCATCACAACAGAGCCACATATACATCACTTAGTCCGCTATCCCTTAAGACTGTGTCAGTCTATCCCTTGACACTGAAGCCTGTGGGATAGCCTTCCAGCGCGCACAGCATCTCAGCATCATGGGCCTAGACAGAAACCTTGACTCTTCAGTGAAGAGGATCTTCTGCATCATATTTGGCTTTCTGCTTCATGCTAAGTGCAGGACCGGACAGAGCTCACCTGTAATTCTGCTTCTCGTTCCCTATGTGGAATCTGTCGTACTGTGAGTAGGCTCTGTTCCCTTCCCAGTCCATCAGCTCGATCCTCAGCATGTACTGCCTCTGACTGGTTATTGCAAAAATGAACTCGTTCCCAAGCCAGTATTCACCAGAGGGATTCCCAAAACCCTGGGAAAGAAAAGAGATGCATACTTGTAACTCCAGAGAGAACTTTTTCATAGTCCTTAAATAACGATAACAAATAAATATAGTTCTCCTTGCTGTTTACACTTTGTTTTAATTACTAACTTAATCTAGTACTCTTCTGCTGTGGTTTTCTCTACTGAAGGTTACATCTAATTCTCGACATAGTAAAACCTGTTTATTGTGACATTCTTGAGTTAAATTAATTTAGTTACTAGGATTGATCAGGAAACAATTCACAACTCAAAGTTTTCTCTTGACAAATTTTAAAAATGTTAGTTGACATTTTAAACATAATTTGAACATTTCCCAATGAATAGTATCAGGACCCAAACCTTATTTAATAGTAATGTATTGTAGATTTATGTTAAGTCAATACATGATTGGATAGGGAGAGGAGGTGAGAAAAAGGAGAGGAAATGGAAGAGGAGGAGTCAGGGAGTAAAACGGAAGAGGAGTCAGAGGAGAAGGAGAGGAAGAACAGGAACAGAAGGAAAGCTAACAGCAAGTGATAAGGGATCTCCTTGGAGGGGAAGAGAGAGTATAGTGGTAAATCTGCCCAAAATAGACCTCAGTTTGTTTTCCTAATTACTGGGATATGCTTTTATTGAATGGGTTTATTTGGGTTGAAAAGATTATTGCAAAAAATTGGCAATTTGGGTTGAAAAGAATATTGCAACAATGTATTCGTTGTTAACATTATTCAGCTGTACTTTTTCATTACCCTATACTTTTATACTATACCTTTTCAAACAATTTAGTTCTTTTAGTGAGTTCATAATTAATTTAAATAATCAAGCTAGAAAACAGTAGAGATTATCACTTAGATGTTTCATTGGCAAAGATTTCTGTTTGAAGACAAAAAGCTAACAAGCAAGGGCTAGGCAGTGCAGGAGCTGACATCATTGTATCTGATGCTCACTGGTACCTTCTTGGTTTCTCTGTACTCAAGCAAGTAAGTACTGTCAAAATTTCAATTTAGGGGCTGGGGGTGAGGTGGGGGACGTACTTCACCCAAAATGATACCTAACTGAAGATATTGACAAGAAGCTGAGAAATTACCGATGCAGATTTGGGCCTTTGATGGTTACTCAGGAAACCCTCCCTTGGTAATACCTAATGATCAAATTAGTTCCTTGCCTATCCATATGTCTTACTGAAGCAGTTTGGAACTGCCTAGCAATGGATGCCATACTATCTTTGAGAATTCTCAAATACTAATGTAGAAGGGTCGTACAGTAAGCAACAGACACTAAAATTTGCAGACATTGAAAGGAAAGAATGGAATGCAAAAGGCGAAAATGCTATAGCATCTCAGAGAAGGGACACCTCAACTTGGTCATTGTAATTCTCAGCCATACAATTGAGAGTAGGTAAAAACAAGAGTCAATTTTAATATGAAGTCTTGTGCTTGAGAACATTGCATACAAATTCTCATCTGGACAAACTCCTTAATCATGTTTATACATACAAACATTTAAAAGACTAGGTTCTGTAATCACAGGATATATATATAATACATGATTGTTTCACAAACCAATGGACCACAGCTAATAGGGGCATTTACAATGAAGACTTAATCTGTATGTAAAAGTGTGAAGAAAGTATTCTAATAATTACAGCAATCCTGACTGTCTCAAAAGTGATTTAAAAAATGGAAAATGTTTTCTTTCCAACTTAAAACTGATTTTAACATTAAACAGAAGTTTACTTTTTTTCCCCATTAATCAACATAAGAAAAGGATCGATGTTTCCTATTTGTTCTTTAAATATGCTGGTTGGTCCTCAGTGACAACTAATAATGCTCTAACCTTGTTCCATCACCTGTGCCAAGAGATCACTTCTTAAAATCTAATGGTGTTGCTATCAGATCCCTATGTGCAAGGTTTTTAATTGTAGTATTAATGGATCACCATCCATTTTATTTCAACTTTGTAGTTAGAGCAAATGCCTAGAGTGCCTATAGTTAGCTGCACATATGCATGCACACATGCACACACATGCACACACGCACATGCACACACAGCTTTATAAAGTTAGTAAGTGTATAGATATTTTCAAACTTATTCTCTAATTTAACTAGGATTTTTTAATAGCCACATTATCTGTCTAGATGACACTGCACAGATACTCCCCAGAAGACTGTTTGCATAATTTAGAGAAAATATAGAATTCATTAAAGTTAATACTCCAGTGACTTCCTCTGTGGATGTGTATATGTGTGTGCATGTGTGTGTGCATGTGTGTGTAAGTCTGCACACACACATGCAATCATGTGGTGGCTGGAGTTTGACCTTTGAGGGTTACCTTTCCTGTGTTTTCTTTGTGACTTTCCACCTTACTTTTTGAGACAGGATCTCCCACTGAATCCGTTCATCATCAGATAGAATGCCTGGCCTCCTGTCTCAGTCTTCCGGTACTGGGACAAAGAGTGTTTGACACAACATCTAGCTTTTTATGTGGGTTCTGGGGTTTGAATCCTGGCCCTCATTTTTGCTTCCCTCCTCCGAAGACACCCAGCCCACACTTGCTGAAAGCTACACAGTAGTAGAAAATATCTGTAACTTTTAGGAGGTGCTAAAGATTTTACAGCATCTCACAGGAGCTAGTGCGACACGCTAAGAAATCCGGAAGTTTTCCTTTTTAAGGGCAGGCAGAGACTAGAACGTTCCAGGGCGCCGAAGCTCAGAGTTAGCACTCTTCAACTGCAGCAAGTGCTCGAAAGACACGGAGAACCTCTGGGATTCCCCTTGCAGTTTTCAGTTCAGACAAGCCAGAGCTGTCCCTGCCGCCACTCGACAAGTCCCTTTGCCATGAAGCATTGGAACACAGAATCAGGGATCATATTAAATGTGAGCAGAGAGGCTGGGAATGATGAAGTGTTAAGCCTTAGGTCACATATTTCTATGCTGTTGAAAGTGTTGCGTGGATAAAACTCCCCATCTTCCCCAGGGGAAAGAGAAATGATCCCAGATGAGCCTCAAAGATGAAAAAAGAAATGGACAAACATGTGAGCCATTCCTACAAAAAAGAAAGCCTCTGGTCCTTCTCTTAGCCTGTAGCTCTAAAGGAATTCCTCAAACATAACATTTCTTAATAAATCGTTGGCTTTGTAGACTTTTTTTCCTTTCAGGAGGGAGCAACTGAAGAAAAAAACCCTATAAGTTAGAAACCATATTTTAACACTGCACATCACCTAGAAAGCTTTCTAAATGGGCAAATGTTTTACTACAATAAAGCAATATGGCTGTTGGAGAGGCAGTGGGAGGGAAAAAAATCGTCTAATGGCCAAGTGCGATGAAGCAGAAACAACTGTTTTATCATGAAGATGACAGATAGGCCAAAAGGGGGAAATGAACTGGGTTCCCACATTAGTAAACTGATGGGTAGTTTATCAGTCACCACCATGTATCTGATGTGGGGAACAACGGCTTGACTTGGACTAAGTACCCGGTCTTCTTATCTCCGCTACAGTTGACAACTCCCTTTGACATACATTTTCCGTGGGACTTCCTGCCTCACTTAGGAGACTATGTTTCTTCGTTTGAAAAACAGTTGGTTAAGTGTGCAGTGTTATCAGAGTTACAATTATCCCAGATGCTAGACTGTTCACACATGAGCAGTACGTAAGAAAAACCTACTGAGAGGATCTGTCATGGTACACAGTTATTCTCGCTTCTTGCCTTTCTTCTATAAGACGGCAAGCTTCTTAAGGGGCACAGTTATCCTCCTATTCTGCATGATCTAAGTATTTCAGGGCCTTTCTTGGCTGAAATGTAGTGTGTGTATATAATTAGCACCCTTCCACAGGCTTTCAGACATAAAAGTGTTATGATAACCTGAGCGTTGCTTACAGGAACAAATGTTATTTTAACCCAAGTACTTAATTAAGCAATGGAAATTTAAAGCCAACTGTTCGCACAAATGGAGACACTGGCTACTCCTTCCTTAGTCTCTACTGCTCGCCTGTGAAGCACAGTCTCCAGAGTGTTCCCTGTTTGAAGTGAACCCTTCAAATCGAACCTTCTACAAGGCTGAAATACTAATAATGGAGTTCGCAGTATTGGAGGTCCAGAGCTGAATGAATTACAATGTACCATGAGCCATGTTTAGCTCTTCAATTAGCCTTTACCTTGCCCATTTCTATGTCACCTCAGGTCCTGTAACTCACAGGTTAAAACATCTTGGGATCCATAAACTGAGGAAATCCTAGTTTCTGCCAATCAAAGGGCTAATGATACAAAGAAAGCATCTTGAGTCTACAACAGATTTCTAGTTTGCTCAAACCCTCCGCTCCAATGTTTCTAAAAATGCATCTTTAAGATGTCTTGATTTAAGAACCTCTGTTACTATAGAAACCTTCATGATTTTTTTTCCCATGATGGAACATAGAATTGGGATACCCTAAGTCTTTGTATCCAAGCCATGGATCCCAAGCCAAATTAATTAACTCAATCTCTCTGAGGTCAGTGTTAGGATTTTGAGTTAACACATCTACATCTTAAAGGGAAAATACCTGATTCCTTTTACCTCTTCTTTATCCTTCTATATAGCTTAAAAGCTTTAGGATCTAACCAAGAAAAATTTAAGTTCTTATACCTACATTAACAACCAGTCGTTAATATTTCTGATTGCTCAGTCTGCAGTGGCCCTGAAGATTAGTATATCCAAAAGACTCACTATGTAAGAAAAGTGGAGATTCATGTAAATATGTTATGACATTAAATAACTATTTACAAATTAGGAAGAATATATTAATCAGATAGAATTATTTGAATGGAGGTGGCAGGGAACCACATATTTATAATGGTCTCCATACCAAGAGGTACTTTTGGTTATAGGACTGATAGAAAAAAATCAAATTAGTCCATAAAATATAGCAGTATATAGAGCTCAAAAACATTTTTAAGTATTTTGTATATAATACCTTATCACAAATCATTCTTTTATATCAAATTTTCTGTAAAAACATGACACCCAGAGAAGGGAATCCCTGGGAGGAACACCTATCACAGGTGAAGGGGTTGGGTGAAGAATTATGAGAGGGGGAACCAGGAAGGGGGTAACATTTGGGATATCAATAAATAAAATAATTTAATAAAATTTAAGAACATGATAAGAAATTTGTTCTGACGGTAAGAAGGCAGAGATAAATGTTAGTAAAAGGAATAAACTGCCATTATGAATAACATTTCACATTCATGAAAATGAGTATGTTCTGTTCCGCCAATCATAATTTCACAAAGAACTTAGATGCCATGAAACAGATGCTGGTTAATTTCATTTGTCTTCCAGTAGTTTAATAAAAAAGGAAACACTGGAATTTAAAGAAAAACAATGCTGACTTCAAATTGGCCCCAAGAGTCACATTATACTTTTAAAATACAGGGAGAGGAAAGGACCAATATTCATTAATTTTGCCAAAACCTGAAAAAAAAATGTCCAATTTCAGTTTGCAATTTTTCCAAGTTAATAAAATAATTGTCTCTGATACTTTATTTGTTTTGCCCGATAATGCTCACAGGAAGTGTTGACTTTTTATAGAAGATACAAAATTGAAACCAGACACAGTCTTTGTACTCCATGGACTTCATTTTTCTTTCATACAAATTATTAAAGGAAGCAGATAAGCTCAGTTTTCAAAAGGTTCCTTTTACCCAATTAAAGCTCACATGAGTAGTATTTCCTCTGACTGCTGAGATACCTAGTCCAAAAAAGACAGGGAGAAATTTTGATTTAAAGACATTTTTTTTCTTATTTTATTTTCAATATAGACATGTAGAAATGCAATGTAAAAGATGCATTTAATTCCTTTTCGGAAACAACAACTCCCAGAAAGTACCTAGCTGCTCAAAAGGAAATGCTAGCTTCAATAGGAAGCTTTGTTTATAGGGATAATTGTCTTTAAAACAAACTAAGGCTGTCCCCAGGGCATTGGTCTGTCATAAAGCTGCCCCTTAAAGAAGTTTTTGAGACTCCCTGGTTCATTGACTTTATTTGCAGAGACTGTTGGTGAGTTTGGTCTCTCTATGGCCTGAAGGAATACTGCAGTCCATCAATGAATACCCCTTTAGAAGAACTACCACAGACTGTTCTCTCAGCAGTAAATCTCTTTACAAGTCTGTAACTCAGATTTAGCTGGATTTCCTCCCAAGGAAGACCTAACAGACAACAAAGTTCACAATGCTTCCATGGCCAATGTTGAGAATCAAGTCCTTTGCAACTTCCATGTTCCAATGGGCTTAAAAAGAAAAACAATAATATTTTGTGACTTTTTTGGATGACGGCTATTGACACAAAATTTTGGAAAATGTATTGGGGAGGAGACAGTCACTGGGAAGTAATGACAGAGGGCCATCCAGTAAGACGGGTGTTGTGGGGAAGTCTAAGGCCATGGGTACAGTCAGTGTCCTCAGAGCAGGGTCTAGGAAAGACAAAGAAGGAAGAGCTGCATGGGCACAAATGTGGTTTGTCCCAAACACATCCACCCTCAGCCAAGGAAGCTGACGCCAGTGTCCTTCCTGCAGGAAGTGAGTAGGGGTAGGTGAGCCTAATAAAAATTCACCTCTACCTTGCATTGTGAAATCAACGTGTTGTTTTTAGGTGAAAATGAAAAGGAAAGAAAGTTGTGGGAAAGCTGTAACACTTTTGACCCTGGGCTTTGATGAACATTTAGCCAATGGATTCTTTCTAGTTAGAAAAGCTTCATACTCGATTTTGCCAAAAATGTTTAAAAAATTCGGAACTCATTTCACTCTCAGACCATAAATAATTGACGCTGAGGTGATACATATTTCAAGTTTGAATAGGAAAAGTGGTAGCTTCTCTTATTTAAAAACGAGGGGGAAAGATAAATTCCAATGGTTAATGAATAATTCTACTCCATTTCTAACAATGAAAACACAACTGTCAAAGAATGGAGACATTTGGTAAATATTTAAAAGACATAAATCAAATTCATGCCTAACAACTCAGTATATCTTAATGTTCTTCGGGTACTAATGAAGCAGATATTCACAGACAATAATTCACCATTTTCCGAACTGTATGATGACAATTTCACAGTTCATTAATTGTTATCATTAATTTGAATTATAATTATATGTCTGATGGATTCAAATTTTTATATATAGCCTTACTTTCACATTAATTTTATATTCTTAGGGTCAAAAGAGAATGAATTAAAGTGGTCTGATAAAAAAACAATACTCTAGGAAGAATTTAATACATATTTTATAGCTTTTGAAGTCTGCATTGTTGATAATATTAACAATTACAGTTCATTGAATGTTCGGTAAGCTTTGCTTATGCTACGCTGAGTCCCAACATAACCCATTGAGGCAGATACAGAAGGTATGAAGTTAGTTATTACAACTGTGAGTTAAGTGATTTCTGCAGAACTGATCTACCACTGAATGGCAAATTCAAATCTTGACTGATTGTTACAGATTCTTTTTAGGGCTGTGTTTCAAACGCTGAACTCCCAGACTTGCATTTGGGTGCAGTCACATAGAGAGAAATAGGTCTGAGAAACTAGCCTACCATTCTAGTTCCCTATAACAGTTCTGTGTTACAGAAGGGTTTCAGTTGAACAAAGAACAGGGGTTATGTCTTAACAAGAGTCTATTTCATGATGGAAGCATTGACCAGTGATAGTTTTGCTTTTAGTCTTTTTTTTTTCTTTCAATTTTGGAGAGAAAAATTGTTAGAAAATCAAATCAGGAACTATACAGTAATTTTAATGTAAAAATAATGAAAAATGTCTACTCTTATAATGGCCCCAAAATTACCTCTGTACATGGGAAATTCTGACTCTGACATGAGATATGTGACAATCCCTAGTTATTGTACCAAGAGAAGTCCTGGTTGGTCCCATGTAAAGTTACACAGAGCCACTCCCATTCAGAGCATGAAACAGCATGAGAGAGGACACAGGTCGGATGCACCTTGCTCTGTGACCTGTGTCCCTGCAGTTTCTTGTCCTGATCATGTACCCAGCCTGGGTTGGAAATCTAGTTTCTCCCACTAGGAACAAATTCAAGAGTGCATCACAGATCACCAAGTAATTATAATAATCCATTTTCCTCTCTGTTACACATATGGAACTATTTTACTGAACATGATATATGAACGTTTTGTGTCTAATGAAAATAATGCCTTTAATGTAAAAATTGGGATTTTTAAAAAACTGGAAAGCATGTATAAGTGCAAGGGTTTATCATATATTGTGCCTGAAGATAACGCCTTGGTAAAACCTCAGAAGGCGCTGTCCAGTCTTTCACCTTACCATTTTATATTCCTTCCAGCCCCTCTGGAAATCCAGGCTTCCATCTTCACGGTGTTGTATGACTGTCCAACCTCCCCCATTCACATCCATATTGCAAAATACCTGGGAAACAACAGAAAAATAATGGAAAGTGGAAATTACATACATCGTTAAAACACATAGATCTGAAACATTACAAATATACACAGGATGGGCAAGCGTCTCCTGGAAGAAGAGGAAAACATTTCACACATATATCTTGGTTACTTCTCCCAGAGTTCACATTTTCACTGCACCTGTAATGTTTCATTAGAAATGTTTAATTATTTCTAAAAATGTAAATTGTCAAGCTGAAAATTAATAACCTTAGTTTCAGAGCACAGTACTGTTTTAGAGGTTGAAATGTAGGTCAGTGGTAGCATGTTTGTTTTGTATGTGCAAAACACTGGTCACAGTCCACCTGTAGCAACCAAACCCCTGACAAACTTAAAAATCTCCAATTGAAATAAGCACTTGTGGAAGTTTACATTTTAAAAAGTTACTAATTTTCCCAATGTTATATATTATTTATTGGCCAATACATATGGTACAATATTACTTAATGTTTTATTGGAATGTTAATGTAGTTAAGAATAAAAGGTTCAGTTTTTGTATTTTATTGCAGAACTCATGCTTACATACATACTTTAATAATTACTCTTAATTTTTGAATATTACACAGGGGACATAATTTGGTGAATGAATTGTTAAAAATACATTGTTTAAATTTCATTCATGAACAATATGGCTGTGTGTATGCCTTTTGACTTTGGCAAACTTTCCTGTGTAGAATAGTCATTCAAAGATGTAATGGTTGCTTAAATTATTCTACATACAAGAACACTGATTTTAAAACTAATTCATTCTCCCCATACGGCTGTAATGGCATCTACTGAAATACATTGCAAAGTGATTACTCTGGACACAGCCACTGTGACTCATGACACGTGCATCTGGCAGTTTGAGTCTTCAAGAGCTGGAATATGAGGTCTACCATCCATCCACCCGTTGAATAATAAAGCCTATTGAAGGGTGAAATGTGTGGAAATGAGACACCATCAGGAAGCTGGCACTGTAGCAGGATCTTTTTCCCTGCGGCGCTGTGTGAGAGCACAGATGGCCAGAGGCTATAAAAACAATGGTAAGAACTATCATTCACAGCAGAATTATTTCCTCTACTTCTTGGGAGTGAAAGAACTAAGACATGCACGCCTGTATGAGCATATCAAGTAGGATATCTGGTCTCCTGAGAGCTCTACCTATAACTTGACATTTACCCAATATGTCTTTATTATCCTAGGAATTGACTCATCTCCAAATGCACGTATTTAAATTCCCTTTCTATTTACAAGCTCACTCTTCTACAATTCTTCTACCTTCCTGCATCTGCTCTGTGTCCTCGCCATGACTCTCAACAAGTCTCCCCTTAATGTTAATATATTCACCCACTTGTTCTTTCATTCAACATGAATTCTTTGGCATCGAGTCTATATTACAATAGAGGAAATTGTCATAAATAGAAGATGAATTATGGTCTCAAAACACCTTGGCATTCCAATACTGATTGCTCTCCTAAGGGTAAGAAAGCAACAGAGTGCTTAATTTTCCAACTTCAGTGACCTCAGGAATAATGGCAGCAGTGACAGAAAGAGATTTAATACAAAGCGCTAACAAGGGAGAAAAGAAATGATGTCATTTAGGACATTGGGTTGTATGCAGCATGGCCACCCAATAAGAGTATCAAAGGGTAGTTAGAAATGGCGTGACCTACTGGAGGCAGACCAAGGGTGTATGAGTAATAAAATAGGGAGATAAGGAAGAGTCTTTAGCAATGAAAAGATTACATCTATCAGATAGTTTAGACACTTAATGTGCATTTTCTAACTTGATTCCGAACAGCTTATGAAGGTATGATTATTATATCCACTCTACAAATGCAACGCTGAGATGGAAAATACTTCAGTAACCTATCAACATGTCCACTTAGCAATTACCATGGATCCAGCATTTGAGCTGGATTATCTACAAAGGATAAGGATTTGAGCCCCCTGTATGACTAATTCAAACTAATTGGTAGTGACATAACCTAAAATCAAATGTTGATATCATGAAGATCAACCTATATTTAAACAAATAAAGAAAACATGATTAAGGATGGGAGGGATCAGTTGATAAATAGGCTTTAGTCAATAATTGCTATATAGAAAATAGATACCAGTACCTTGTAAATGGGCACATATTTGATTTTACCTCTTATCTCTAGTTTCTCATGTAGTAACCTATTGTAGATATTAAATTAAATTCATTGCATTCATACATATGAAGATATGATAAATGGAATCCCCAGAAAATGGGTGACATATGGAGTTCTGAAGGAGATTACATTAATGAAACATTTCAGAGAATCCAAGTGAAATGAATGTTAAAAACACCCACCAACTTGAACTGAATGAGGCCTTAGTGAACTTGACCGAGCATGGGGACCCCAATGAAGGAGTTAGAAAAAGGACTGAAGGAGCTGAAGGGGTTTTCAACCCCATCTGAAAAACAACAATATCAACCAACCAGACACCCCAGAGCTCCCACAAACTAAACACCAATCAAAGATTACACATGGGGAGATCCATGTCTGCAGCTGCACAGGTACCAGAGGATGGTATTGTCTGGCATCAATAGGAGGAGAAGTCATTGGTCCTGTGAAGGCTTGTTTACTGGGTATAGGGGAATGCCAGAGTGTTGAGGTGGGAGTCAGTGAGTGGGAGGAAAAGCATCTTCACAGAATCAGGGGGACAGGGGATGGGAGAGGTGGGAACCAGAAAAAGGAGAAAACATTTGCAATGTAACTCTCCAATAAAAAAGATTTTAAAAAATGAGGGGAAAAAAGAATTTCAAGGAAACATTCTGCTATGGGAAAGTAATGTCACTGATTTCTTAATGAAATTTTAAACTGTATTAACTGATTGATCCAAAGAATCTCTGTAATCTATGCATTTATATGTATGTATAAATGAATCTGTCTACCCACCAACTGCCCTCACCCATTTATCCATACATCTATCCACCCAGTCACCACCTATTTACCTTCCTATCTATCTATTTCTCTATATCTATCTATCTATCTATCTATCTATCTATCTATCTATCTATCTACCTACCTATCTGTCATCTATTTATTTATCTATCTATTTCCATTTTCCTGTGCCTTGCCCCCATTTATCTCTTGATGGAACTATAGCCACCAACAAAAGTTAGTGTCCAAAGCTATACACTCAAGATACTCAGGAACATCATAACCACATTTGTAAGTTTACAATGACTAGAAGAAACTTTGCTATGAGTTTTTAAGGAGAGTTACTTATTAATGTAGTTTTATGTACTTTATTCCGAAATCAAACACATTTCTTTCCTGAAACATAGCTTTCCTTTTTAAAAAGAGACATTCAACAACAACTGGAAATATTAAGTGCTGAGAATACATTTTGGGAAGACCTAGAGGAAAACGGAGGGAAAGATGTTAAGGGATTTAAGTGAGTCTGAGTAATGTTAACGTGCAACGGGAATGAGACCTGATGTCACTGCAGGAATATAAGGGCAACAGAGCTAAGCTGACTTGAGGATTAGCTCACCTGCAACTCTGCTTTCTCTAAAGTGTGTGTGCATGTGCGTGCGTGAGTGCGTGTGCGTGCATGAAGATTAAGAGCACAGAAAATTCTTAAAGCAGTATTTGGAATAAGCACTCTTAGATCTTAGATATATTTTACAGACAATATAATACATCTTTTTTATTAATCATTACTTATTAATTACATTTAGCATAATAATTACTGCACTAAAGTATTGCTATAACTAACATTGAATATTTATATTATTTATAATTTATTATGAATAGAATGAACTATCCAAAACCAAATTATGCAAATGTAAAACAAATTTGCCTCATGAGCATGATTACTGGGTTCCATTTATTGCCGATAAATGACTGATTATGCTAACTTTTAATTTATATCTACTGAAGAAGTTGGATTCGGTCTTGAAAAAAGAAAGAAAACCCAATCTTTCAAATATATAGTCAGAAGAAAACTAAAAAGTCCCTCCCTAACATATTAAGGTCATTCCATGGAATAAATGATCAGTTTCAGGAGAATCTGAGACATGAGAGACCCGAAGAGTCCATTTGCTGGTCTTGTGTGGTCTGTATATCTGGCATGTTTTTCCTGTGAATGGGGCCCTGCTCCGTTTGCTAGGTCTGTTGCACTATTCAGTCTATGACTGGGCTCAGCACTGTCCAAGAAAAGACTGAACTGGCTTCTTCCCCAGGCGAGGTCAAAGCTCTCAAGCATTAAACACCTTTTAACTTAATACAGAAACTTAAATCCAAACAAAAAGGGGGAATTTGATTCTCATAGATTTTAGGCTTCTATGCTTCATACAAATTGGAATGATTAACCTTGTGGAAACTAATTATTTTTCCATAACCTTAAATGGAAAAAGCTTAACACATTTGTTACAGTACTTTCTCAAGAATTAGAGGAATTATGCATTCAGAAACAAATTTTTAATATTTTACAATAAGACTTATGATTTAATGGCTTGTTTTTGGACGAAGCTAAACTGACTACAGGGCATTTGGCTTTAAACACTTGTGAAATGAAAAGAGAATTTCTGTTTCCCACTACTGTGCCTCGAAGGGAATGCAGAGGGAAATGACCACAATCCATGAATACTATGAAACAAAAGAAAGATAGAAAAGATAGAATTCTCATTTTCTATCTGCATGAAAAACTAAGTCATCCTAAACGACCACTTTTTCCTTCCACATGGCATTGAAAACAATGCTTTCCAAATCTTAGCAATTATTTCTTTATTTGACTTAAAACGATGCCAGTCAAAACAGTGTGGTAGCATGCTCAGAACCTTCAAAGGTTCAAGTAGATAAGATTCCAGTGGTGAGAGGAGGAAGTAGAGAGGGACTCCCATTTCTAACCAAGAAAGAAGCCTTCTCCAACGGACATCTGCTTACAAAGGAAACATTTTCCAATGCAGTCTCACTGGGTAGATTAACCACACTTAATAGGAGACCCAATTCCCAGTAGTAAAAGCCCAACACAAAAGGAACTCAAAAGTATTTTGTAGATTTTTAGTTCCATAGAACTGTGTCTGGCTATTTTTTGTATTACTGTTTTGTGTTTGTATATTATGGCTTCTGAATTTTGTTTTGTTGTGTGTGTTTGTATGTGTGTTTGTGTACATGCGTGCATGTATAGTACGTGTGTGTTTGTATGTGTGAGCGTTTCTTGTGTTTTCTCTTATTCTTTTTAAATCTGGTTTATTTTCTTGTTTTATAAGGAAAGGCAGAAGGTATGAAGTTGGTTGGATGGGAAGGGAAAGATCTGGAAATAATGGGGGAAGGGAAACATGGTTAGAAGTTAGACATGAATGGTGCTGGTCCAACTGGCACTCAGCATGCAAAAGAATGAAAATAGACCCTTTCTTATCTCCTTGTACAAAGCTCAAGTGTAAGTGGATCAAAGATCTCCACATTAAACCAGATACACTGAAACTATTAGATGAGAAATTAGGGAAAACCTTAGAACACATAGGCACAGGAGAAAATTTTCTGAACAAAACACCAATGGCTCAAACTCTAAGGTCAAAGATTAACAAATGGTACTTAATGAGATTGCAAAGTTTCTGTAAGGCTAAGGAAATTGTCAAGAAAACAAAACGGCAACCAACAGAATGGGAAAAGATCTTTACCAACTCCACATCAGATAGAGGCCTAATATCCAAGGTATACAAAGAACTCAAAAAGCTAGACACCAGAGAATCAAATAACCCTATTAAAAAGGGGCTACAGAGCTAAACAAAACGTTCTCAGTTGAGGAATATTGAATGGCAGAGAAACATTTGAGGAAGTGCTCAACATCCTTAGCCATCAGGGAAATGCAAATCAAAACAACCCTGAGATTCCACCTCACACCAGTCAGATTGGCCAAGATCCAAAACTCAGATGACAGCAGATGCTGGCGAGGCTGCGGAGAAAAAGGAACACTTCTCCACTGTTGGTGGGGTTGCAAACTAATACAACCACTCTGGAAATCAGTCTGGCGATACCTCAGAAAATTGGACATAGTACTACCTGAAGACCCAGCTATTCCACTTCTGGGCATATACCCCAGAGACACTTTAGTACACAACAAAGATATATGCACCACAATGTTCATAGCAGCTCTATTTATAATAGCCAGAAGCTGGAAAGAACCCAGATGTCCTTCAGAAGATGAATGGATACAAAAATTGTGGTACATTTACACAATGGAGTACTACTCAGCCACCAGAAACAATGACTTAACCAAATTCTTAAGAAAATGGCTGCATCTAGAGAAGATCATCCTGAGTGAGACAACCTAGTCACAAAAGAACAGACATAATATGCAGTCACTGATAGTGGGATGCTAACCCCAGAGGCTCAGACTGCCCCAGAAATAACTCACAGACTGTATGAAGTCCAAGAAAAAAAGAAAAGAAAACAAAACAAAACAAAAAAATAGTCATGCTCAATCCTTACCCACCAAGAACACATTGAGAAATTCCGGGTTGTACCCTGTATTACATGTACTTTCTGCTCATTGTAAAAAAAAAAAAAAAAAAAAAGTACTGACAAAAATGTATTGTATAATTTTATGCAAAAAAATGCTTAAAATCTGTACATTTATCTTTGTTTTGTAAAATAAAGTTGTTAAAAAAAGAAGTTAGACATGAGAAGTAGTTGTACTAAATTTAATGAATTAATAAATTAATTATTTAATTAATGAATTAATAAATAAATTAATTATTATTTAATTATTAATAAATTAATAGTTCTGGTATATTAAAGTCATGACACCTGACTGAGGAGCATTTGCTGTTACCTACTTTTGTCTCTTATCTTAGCTAGTCCAGCTTTATTGATTGCTTCATATTCCAAATCATACACACTTAACTTAATTTTAGTATTTTTAGCTTTTACAGACTTCAGTATACTTAACCTCTTATGAACTTGTGAGATCATTACAAAAAGAGAAAAAATAAGAGTTTTTACTAAGCATAACATAACATAAAAGTAGTAGCAAGTATTTTGTTGGCCATACACCAGTCTAATTAGAAGGGCGAAATGGTGAATTTTCCTCATTCATATTAGCTTATAAATTTAATAATCAGCCTCTGAAATTTTGTAAAGACTCATGAATATAGGTTTTTCCAAGGCCATGTTTGAGTATACAAAGAGTTTTCAAGCAAAATGAGTTACCAGTCTTAAAAATTGTAGGCATATCATTCTGATTCAAAGAATTCTAGTGATACTTGTGAAAGAATTTTGTTAGGCATGGCAGTGTTCTGCTACATATATGGCACGCCGGGAAGGGGAGACAACATTTCTGATGGAAAGGAAGCAAGAAAGAAAGAAAGAAAGAAAGAAAGAAAGAAAGAAAGAAAGAAAGAAAGAAAGAAAGGAGAAAAAAGAAAGTGTAAAAATCATGATTAAAAAAGGAACTCTGTTACTAGAAAAAAATATTTCTTTAAAGTCTTAATGAGACTATTTTTAGTTTACACATTGAAAACGCTGGAAGACCCTATTCTAATGTGGTGGCTGCTCTCACACTGAGTTCCTCAAGAGAGTGTTTTCAAATTACACTTCCACAAGGAGGAAGAGAAGAAAGAGAAGAAGAAGAAGAAGAAGAAGAAGAAGAAGAAGAAGAAGAAGAAGAAGAAGAAGAAGAAGAAGGAGAAGGAGAAGGAGAAGGAGAAGGAGAAGGAGAAGGAGAAGGAGAAGGAGAAGGAGAAGGAGAAGGAGAAGGAGAAGGAGAAGGAGAAGGAGAAGGAGAAGGAGAAGGAGGAGAAGAAGAAGCAGAAGGAGAAGAAGAAGAAGAAGAAGAAGAGGAAGAAGAAGAAGTTGTCTGAAGGAAAGAGAAAAACAGGGAGCTAGCCTTACCCAGTAGTCCTTTTTGAAATCACAATCAAGAGGTATAGAGAGTCAGCCATTGGTTGGACTGGGATTCTAGACCGGACGCCAGGCCTTGGAGTTGCATGATTTGTGACACACTGGTATCCAAGATTCCACTCCCTTGCTTACCAAAAGGTCCCAAAGTCAGGAAAACTGTTGGGTTTAGTGATACCAGATTGACATCCTGATGATATCATGACAAGTGTAAGCTTTTCTTCATTAGCTCATTCTAGTGCTGATTTACTAAGGACTGTATGCAGAAAACATGTCTGGCATGTTTGCAAAATATAAAGCCACAGGCCCTACATTGTAGAACTCTGAACTTAGAAATGTCATACAAAACACTCTGGGAAAATCTAAGCAGGACAAATAATACACATTTTTCACAAGATTCAAAAAAATGAAGATGCATAAAAAGGTGTGGCAAAGACCAAAGTGTTCAACCTAAGAACAAACATCTGTCTTTGGGCCTTTGAAATGCAGCAAAACTCTTACATGTTGAAGCGCAGGTAGGTCTGTTGCCTCTGATCAAGCTGGCTGTCTCACCTAAAGATCCCCATGTCACTTCTTTCAAAGAGCCACCTCGAGCACTGCACTTTAATTCCTGCTCCTCTATTACACTGAGAATATTTGTTTTCTATTCATGTTCTTTGAGTGGAAATTCTAAATGCATGACTTCTAATTCATTGTACTGAAGGGAGGTATAGATTGACCAATGAGGAGAGGGCCGCTAAAAGGGATAGTAAGATGTTGCTTAAGGGCTTTCAAGTTTACTTTGGGCACTGATCAACATGAAGAATGGTATGTACTCAAGTGAGATGAGAGAAGCATCCTTTCACAGCTGTGTGTTAAGAGAGGTTACATTTCTTCCATGTTAACAAGAACAATATTCTGTAAATCCCTAGAGTTGGCCTGCTCTCTAGCTGGATGATACGTACTCCCTGACATCTTAGGAGTTTGGAAGATCACTTTTAAAGTGTTTTCATGGACTGAGGTGAGATATGTCACCAGCATGTATCTGTGCAAACAAACATGTCTGAACACAACCAAGAGACAGAGGGAAAGAGACGTTTATGTGATGAACAGAACAGAGGTAGTGGTATCAGAGAATGTCTGCAGAATATGGGTTTTATCCTCTATGGACCAGAGCAACAGAGGACCCCTCTAGTAACAGAAAAAGAGAGGCTGACACACATGTGTGCATCTGTGAGAGTGTGTGTGTTTGTATGAGTGTGTGTGCTAGTGTGAGTGTGTCAATGTGTGTCCAATGTGCTTTGTATTTAACAACTCACAAATTGTTTGATTATATAGCAATTCAACAGGATCTGCTTTACATCCCATAAACAAGCTCTTCTGATCTTACCTTTTTGGGTTCTGGCATATTATTAAAATAAATAGTGTAGATTCCACTCTTATTAAAACCAGCTTGATATACATCTGCACAATCTCGAAAGGGTTTCTCTTCTTCTCGTTTTCCTCCCTTTAGCAAAACTGCAAATTAAAAGAGAGAGATTTTAACATGCAAATAAGAATATTAGTATTATTACCACCCAATGGGCTACAAACCTAGCAGGTTTTTGCTGCCTTTACAATATCTACACTGTATATGCTGAAAAATAAAACAAACCACCTACCAAATAACTGGTAAGTTTAAAACATTGAGAGGAAAAACCTGTGGATCAATTTCCAATTAAATACTAATCTTACATCAGTTTCTTTAATTTGTTTCTTCTATATCTTCCAAACCTCATGCCGTTGGACAAATTACGTGATAGGCAGTGCTTCCTAGCTTTACCAATTGATGTCAATGTTTCCTCTTAAATTTATGAAACAGTCCTATTTAAAGTTGAAGGAAAAGTTTGATTTATCTATTGCATTTTTGTGGATTTCACATGGTAGCTATACGCTCTACCAATGAGTTATATGTTGTTCCAATCCAAGGGTTAAAAAGATGCCCGAACATTTAAGAAGTACAAATTCTACTTAATTTCTCGAGAATTCCTACATCCACATAATACTTTTAGCCTGAGTCACCCCTTATTTCTTCCACTGCCTCCCACTCCCACCTCTCTTGACTTACAGTTTGTTTTTAATGACTCACACAGTCCAATATTTGATGCCCATATGCTGTTTTGCGTAGGGCCACCCAGTGAAACAAAGTTGACCTGCCAGGAGCTGCACTCTTAAATAAAACTAATTCTCCTTCCCTTAGAATTTGCCAACTAAAGAGCCTGATGTGGAGGCCTCCTCAGAGGCTCTGCCATAATGATACAGTTGAGGATGCTTGCATCTAACCATCAGACTGAACATGAGGACTCCAATGAAGGAGCTAGAGAAAGGACTGAAGGAGCTGAAAGGGTCTGCAATCCCATGGCAAGAACAAAATTATCAACTATCCAAACCCACCACAGCTCCCAGGGACTAAAACACCAACCAATGAATTTGCGTGGAGAGACTCATGGCCTGAGGTATATATGTAGCAGAGGACCGCATTTTCTGACATCTTTGGGAGGTGAGGCCTTTGGTCCAGCAAAGGCTCGTTTTCCCAGTGTAGGGAAATGCCAAGGTGCTGAGGTGGGAGAGGGCAGTTGGAGAGGGAGCACCTTCATGGAGGCAATGAGAGGGGGAGCGAGAATCAGATTGTAGGAAAGGGATAACATCTGAAATGTACATGCAGAGAATTTCCAATAAAAATTTGGGGTGCGGGGGAAGAATTTGCCAACTATCAATAGCTCTTCGGTTACAGGTGTAAGCTTGTGAATTCCTGCTTTCCTATACTAGAATGTTAACTGGCTTGGCCTAATGAAGGTTCCTGGAGGTGATCACAGTTACCAGGACTACATACAGTGCTTCTGTCATGCCGGGATGACACTGCTCTCTCCAGCCTTCCCTGACCTCTGCCTCTTAAGAGCATGCCTTCCTCTCTTTTGTGATGTCTCCTGAGCCTTGGTGAAAAGGGATGATTCTGTACCCCACTACCAGCTGAACCCTCCACGGACACTTTCCTTTCTGCTCCACGGCCAGTTCTGGGTTTCTGCATTAACCACCAGCCACTGCACAAAAACACATTTCTCAAGTGATGTCTCAGAGCTGGCTTGGAGAAATGCATTCAGAGGTCAGTTGGACAGGATGTCCATTTTGTGTCATAATTTACCCCTAAGGCTTGTGGACTCTGTCGCCACGGGTTGTTGTGCACATTTAGAGTACTTGACGTTCTTTTCTTCTTGTAGAGGAAGAGTTGATATCACCAAAATGAAGTTGTTTGCTCTCATGACATTGGGACCATTATTACATGCTTGGAAATATATAGAGATTAGCTCTAATTAAATTTATAGGCCTTTTTGATATCTAGAATGTAAGGTGCTTGGATTTCCAAACTTATTTCTAAACTTGATTTCTGATTACTATTCATTTGCTCATTTTGTATCATCTTGTGTGATTATTAGACTTAAGGGTATTAAATAACACACAAATTGTTTTTTTAGAAAAACAATTTTCTATCTAGGTTTTTAAATTGGCTTATAAATGTATATACTTAATTTTACTTTCTACTTTAAATTGTTTATTTTTAATTTTTTATTGGATATTTTTATTTATACTTCAAATGTTATCTCCTTTCTTGGGCTCCCCTCTATCCCTATCTATTCCATCACCCCTTCCCCTGCGTCTATGAAGGTGTTCACCCACTACTTATCCCCTGCCCCCTCCTACATCTCAGCCTTGATGGATTATCAAACCTGGCAGGACCAAGGGTTTCTCCTCCCACTGATGCCCAACAAGGCCATCCTCTGCTACATATGCAGCTGGAACCATGGGTCTGTCCATTTGTACTCTTTGGATAACAGTTTAGTCCCTGGGAGCTCTGGTTGGTTGGTATTGTTGTTCTTATTGGGTTGCAAACCCCTTCAGCTCCTTCAATTCTTTCTCTAACTCCTCTACTGGGGACCCAGTTCTCACTTCAATGGTTGGCTGAGAGCATCTGCCTCTGTATTTGTCATGCTCTGGCAGAGCCTTATTAAGACTCAGGATAGTACAGCTTGGCTGTCCTAGAACTCACACTGTGGACCAGGTTGGCTTTGAACTTAGAGATATGCCTGCTCGTGCCTGTGCCACCACACCTGGTTATTGTTTAGGACCTTCAAAAGCTCTTGGGTTGTTTTAATAACTTTGACTTTAGGTTTTTTTTTTAATTGCTAGAATTCCATCAAAGCCCACACAACACAACTGCCTATGTTTGATGCTTTAAAGCATCCATATTACATTTGATGTTTAAATTCTTTCTTCAAGAAGTACTTTGGCCACATCAGTCATTATTCCATTGTAACAAAAAACTAATAATGAGTTTCTAATGAGAAAAGCCCTATTTCATTCAATGAGCTTTCCCATTCTTAAGTTCTCATTAGTGAAACAAAAGTACAAATTGACCATTTAATAGTTTTTGGCTAGAGATATATGTGCTGTATAAAATATTAATGACAGTATTTTCTAACATATATATATATATAATATTTTAAAATTGGTCTTATTTAATTAAAATGTTTGTAGTAATACTCTGTTTAATGAATATGTTTTCAATCATTTTAATTCAGAGTGTACCTACATAATAAAAATATCAAATACCCACCATAAGTAACTGCTATTAAATGGATTTGTAGGATGTGAAAAGGCCCTAAAACACTGGCTTGATTTAAATGTAACTTAATAAGATTTTTCTTTTATAAGTAGTAAGCAATCTAATTTTTATAGAATGTGTAATGCTAATGTAAATATTTTAGCCTTTTAAAATGGCTAGATTATGTTACAAAAAAGCAAAGTATTCGTGTGAGGTATATTGATATATTGTAAAAAAATAAAATGCTTCATATTGTGCTAAAGGTGTTTGCATAGTTATATCCAAAGCAATATTTAAGCATCATTATAAAAACTACATTGCTTACACAGAATAATTTCACACACTGAAATGTTTCACAGTGAAATATAATTTTTTTTTGCTTTTGCTTTTTCTAAATATATGCAAAGAACCATTTAAAACATACAGGTAAACATTTATTTAAAAAGCCATTATAATGACACAGAACATTTCAATGACACATCTAAAAACAAAGGAACCGTTTGGTGGAATTTGCTTATAAAATACATACATACACACACATACACACACACACACACACACACACACACACACACATATATATATATGGGGGGCATTAGTTTTCAAAATTAATTGCTCCTACACACTTCATACTTGAGCCTTTGGTTTTGAGTGTAAAAGTGAAAGATATCTTCACCAAATGTCCTAAACAGTACTGAGTAGGAAGAGTCCCTGAAATTTATTATGGCATATGAGAATGAAAGACACAGGAAAATGTGGTGAACAGAAACCCATAGGGGAAGCTGGGTTTTCTTTTTAGGGTGAGAAAAGAAGAAAGTTGTTTATCTAGAAAGAAAATGTGTCTCCCATTAAACACACCACTTCCTCTTCTCCTGTGTGTGCTCTACTTTAAGGGGAGAACATTCCCCTTCCTCCTTTCTACACCTCCCTTTGCTTTTCTGCATCAGGAGGGTGTGGACAGAAAGGCTGTGGTGGGGCAGAGCATCTTCTTCACAAACAACAAGAAGGGAAATGTTGTCTATTCTTTGTGGAATTTGTGTCAGTGCTGACTAAATTAGTAGCAAAAAAAATACTCAATCTAGGAAAATACACTATGGTTAAATTTGTGTTGTTATAAAGCTGAAGCAAGTGACATAGATCTTTGGTTTGTTGTAGTTTGAATTAGCATTTTTGAAAATCTGATAAATGCTCTCTCCATAAGACATCTTCTTCCCCCAGGACAAGTTTGCTTCCTCTAGATTATTATTTTATCTTGAAAACTGATTTAGGCTACATTTTTTGAATGTTACAATATTGAAAAAAGAACCTTAATTGAAAAGATTCCTCCACTGCATATTTTCATTTATATTGGGGTTTAAAGGGGAATCCATCTAAGTGGGTAGATTGACTTCCAGGGTGTTCATTAAAATTAATCAATTTAATAAGTAGTCATAAATATTTCTGAAGCAAAGAAAAGCAGAGATGATAATGGCAATGCTGGAAAACAGTAATTACTATCACTGATATATTGATCGTAGAAAACATTGATAATCGCGACTTTACATTTCTCCTCCCTTTTCTGAAATCAACACAATGAGAACATGGAAGTCCACAGAGAGTATTAGCTGCTATTGCCTTTCTCTCAAGTTCAAACCTTGTAGTTAATTCTATCCAGGGAAGCTAAAACTAAAATCATCTGGTCATTCATAGATTGTATGGAATTGGCCTCTTATGAAACTTAATTGACTTATTTCATTCATAGACTCAGTTGGAGGATAATAATTGCTTTAAGTTAAAAAGCAGGAAGTCATTTTAGGAAGTACTATAATCTTATCTAATAATAAAGATTCAAAGATCTCTAATATTAAATGATAGCATTGTGACACATAGACCACATTTTGGTCGTTTCCATTTGAATAATGTCACTGTTAAATATTAGAGTGCACTGAAATTTAGTGTCATACTTAGAGATGATGGGAACGGGCATGAGCAAAGAAGGACAATAAAAAAGATGAATTTTGTAAACTTCATAACTGTCTGAAACTGTGATAAACTTTGTACTGAGGTGCCTGGAGGTGTACATGATAAATAATGACAGGACGCCCAGAATTAATGGGAGAGGCTGTGAGAGGCATCAATTAGCCAGAGCTGTGAAATTATCGAGAAACTGGCTCTATGCTTTCTGGCTATCTTTCAGAGACTTTAAACTTCTTGAAAAAAAAATCTAGACAGATCTGAAAGCATGAATTTAACCCTTGACCTTTATGCCTAAAGTTTCCTCTTTGAATGATATTTTTCCTCTTTTATTCTGCTGGAATGTCACTGTTATGACCTGCCTTTTATTAACATCCCCCTTCTCCCTTCTTCCCTTGATCATGAGTCAGGCATTGAAGAATTTTACTTCAGAGCTAATCATTGTTTCTCTTTCACTTTCACTGAACAATTATAGCCCCACTCCTCTTCCTCTAAGTTCACTACCCCTTTCTTCTTTATTGTTTTATGTGCACATTAAAGAAAATTTGGATGTATATTAGGAATCCTTCACACACTATCTACCACGGCTTCTACAAAGATGATTATAATATAAAAAAGTCTTAACTTCATATTTACATTTCTACTGATTTCACATGTTTTATTCCTGTTTCTGGGCCAGACAGTCCTGATACCCCTGCCTTAATTCAACATAGGCTAGCCAATTTGCCTCACAGCATTTTCTCTCTTCCCTCTCTTGATCCCTTTTTTCTCCCAGTCCTTATCAAAGAAAAATGGATGAAATTATAAATAAAAAACAACAACCTTCTGTTTCTATAATTGTTTTCTTTACTTCCTGTCATTTTTTTGTTGTTAATCAATTCAACCTATATTGGTTGAACACTGCCACAGTGCATAATTTTGTCTAGGCAATAAAGATGCAGACGAAAGGGGTATCAAACATGTTCTCAATGAGATCACAGTCAGAATTAAGGTTATCCAGTATAGCAGTGGCTCTTTCATGATAGTTACATGTATAAGTAACTTTTCATGACAGCAGGAAACTCAGCTCTTTACTGGCATAAGTAAAAATATAACTTTAAGTTTGACATGATCAGGTTTCCAACCATGTGACCAGAAGATGTGTTTATCTTCCTTATGAGTCATTTTGTTGGTTCTCTACCTGGTCATGGGATGGCTGGCAACAGTAATCGAATGATAACCCTCTAGGGCTATTGTATTACAAGTGTAAACAGGGTATCCAAAAGGAAGAATGCAGATAATTGTTATCTTAAAGACACATGTCAAGTGCATTGGGAACTTTCAAGGAGAATCAGCTCCATCTGCCAAGCAGACTCAGGAGAGCTGCCTCAAAGAGATAACACTTAAAATAATAAAACCTGCAGAACAGCTCAACAGAGGTAAAGTTTTAAGAGTCTGGTATGTCAGTTCAAAGACTTCCCTTATGCACATATCAGCAATAAATCTAGAAAGGCTTGAGAAAGGGTCATTCTTCGTTCTGTTCACTTAGCCTTATCTGTACAACCAAATCTCTGTCATCTAAAGCGAAGAACAGGAACATGAGCAGGTGCATGTCTTTCTGTCACCAGGCAACACTCAGTCAGTAAGCTACTGGAAACTGAAACCAGAAGCTGTTGAGTGTTCTTTGCTTTTCCCTTGATTTGATGAACCAATCTCAACCCAGATGGTGTCCCGACCATCCAATTCATTTCAGGGAAGAGCCGGAAAAGCTGAGGTAGAGGGTCACTTGAATTCAGATGAACCTTCAGGAGAAAACTTCCTGGAATGTGTACTTATTAATTCTTGGTTTAGCCACCCTAGAGAACACAAAGATCCATTAGCCTTGCTTTAAAGGGCTAGGGAAAGCACTGGCTTTTCCTTCTAGCCACTTCTCAATTGCCTGGTGGAAGAAATCAATTACCGAGACATACTTTTAGGACTGAGATGTTGTGAGTCAAAACTTTTCAAATTTCGCAAGTACTAGATACACATGGATAAAATTATTTGTTCAGGGAAAAATACCATAGTGGAATTTTATAACCCAGAATCATTAGGGAGATCCCAACATTTGGAAATGACCTAAGTCGGTGGTTTCAATAGGTCACTGAAGTTCTCTGAGCATAAGTACAAGCAAAAACGGTGACCTTGACTAAGGGCAAATAGTCTCACAGTTGACATGTTTGACTCTGTACTACCCTGGCAGGTGTATGGACATTAACAAAAGAAGTATTTAACAAAGAATAAAACAAACAAACAAAGGAAAAAAGCTCCTAACTTTGAAGACCTTCTTCAGAGGACAAGAAAGCTTTTGTGGGTTTTTTTTGTTTTGTTTTGTTTTGTTTTGTTTTTGTATTACAAGGTAGTGAAAAGTGAGTTGTTTATGGGTAATTCACCGTTCAGTATTTGTAGACACAGATATGAAGATGGAAGCCACATCCCAGTGATGTTACAGCCCATGTGCAAATATTTATAGCTACAAGAATATAATAAAGCTTCGTGCTTAGAAGTGTATGGTATTTTTGTCCCATCTAAAATTCTTATGCAAAGATAAACATCTGTGGATTGATAACTTTGTGTAAAAATGATAACCTACAGAAAACAGTATATATATATTCACATTATATATATATATATATATATATATATATATATATATATATATATAAAATGCATACATTCTGTTCTTAAATACTCTTAATCTAAAATCTGGATTAAGTTAGATGATGTTCCTCCTCTTTTCAAAGATACTGCTGAACTCTCCACATACTCTACTTGAGTTCCTACATTATCATTTTCATTATCATATTTTGAAGCAATTAACTGCTTGATCTTCATTGTAAATACTTAGGTATATATTAAATAACCCATAACTTATTAATTTCACAGCAGTACAATAATAATCATAATCAATTCAACTAGTGTACATTGAACATTACCTAGTGCCACATTCTGAATTTTGTATGTGCAGTTTGTTTTAAGTCTTTCATTCCGTCCTTATAAACAACTTAATGAGAAGTTTGGAATATATTACTTAATTAAACTGAGGCTTGGTGATACTATTTGATCTCATTAAACCTTAAGACAAAGCTCAGGGATGACAGTTATGAGAGATGTGTCTGCCTTTTCTTAGCCACAATGAAACTGAGGCTAATACAATGCCAATAGATATATCTGACATAGACATCACTGAAATGCTGTGTTCAATTAAAAAGTCATGACCAGTTTCTTGGGTAGCTTGACACAGGCCTGAATCCTGAATTAGCACAGAGTTTGTAGGCTCTACAAGGCAGTGATAAGAGACAGATGTGACAGATTTGGGCATGCGGATAACAAGAGACACAGGTGGAAGAACTGGCCATGAGATGGGAATCTATGTCACAAATGTGCATCTGTGATGATCCACATCTTCGAAAGCTAATGGGATTAATGGGAATTAAGAGGATTTTGGAGCTGGACGTAGGACCAGGAGACATAGTTCAGTAGCAGCATAGCAGTCTTGTATGTATGATGCTCTGTGTTTAAATCAACACCACAGAAGGACCTCTAGTCTGGTGGTACAGTTTTTAATATGAAGGAATAATGGCACATAGTTCTAGAGTCATTTGATTGGCATATCTATGTCTTTTCTTCAATTTCCCTCTAATAAGAAATAACTCATACAAAGAACTTAATGAATATTCACATCTCCAGTATTAAAATAAAAGCAGAACATAAAAAAATTTTGGCTGAAAATTTTTTAAATGGAGTTTTAGCTTTGTTTAACGATGTAGCCATTCATTTTTCAGAAATTCCTTTTCTACATTCCCTCTTTGGGGCCTTGACAAGCAGTTATGAATGCTGTGTGACCTCTGCTGTTTGTCTATGAGGTCACTTCATTGACACAGATACTTCAGGTTTCAAGTGTGCTAATTTCCCATGTAATGTTTTCAGCCTGGCAGAACTGTATTGATTTCACACAAAACACCTCCACCACCAGTGGGAAAGCTTAAAAGGCATGTTTTTAGGCTCTATTGGGAGCATCACTGATTTCAGCCAAATTTATTAATGTGCAACGAACGTCCCTGGGTAAGGATAGAAACACAGAGTCAGTGTCAGATGCCCCTAAATACGTGTGCACCAGGAAGTCTTCAAGGTTTTAAAGAAAACAAGGGCTGATGGTCACCATGTGACTGTCACTTCATCTCTGACACTTGTAATATAATAAATTTGAATTCTTGACTGTTTATCTAGGGACTACATATGGTTCAAATGGTCTCAGAACTTCCTAACACATTAGAAGAGAGGGGGGGAATGGTTGCTTAGAACCATGATGACGGTGAGAAGGTCTAGGGACACAGGCTCTCTCGAGTCTGTGATATTTTATACTAAGATACCTCGGAGCAGAAATGAGCCTACAGCTGATGTCTTTGTTTCTGCCTTTTCTCTGTCCCCTCTGTACTGTCTATTGTATATACATGGTGTGCCCGGTATATACAGAAACTCTGAACGATACATCCAAGACTGATGTGTGGGGCTTAAGGATTAATTTTGGTTCAGAAGATCTGTGTGTATGTCTGTGTATATAAGTTTAAATAACTGGCCATACCTCCCTACATGACTGCATCTCTACTTAAAACTGAACCTTAACTTCAAATTCATTGTTATTTAAGAATTCGTTCTAATCTGCAATCAGGATGTACATATTTATATATAATTATAAATTCATGTGAAATGAATAAAATGGACAAGTTAAATGTGCCCTGACCTTAACAATTTCCATTTTACAAACCCATGATAAATGTGGGTCATCTTTGGTAGGTCTCGTATTAATACATGCAACACAGGTGGTTTAACTAAGGAAGTGAATGCCTTAGCCATTTCTAGGATAAGGTATGATAGAACCCCTAAGTCGTTAAAATTCTTTAACCTAAGGTAATGTTTTCTTCTTCCTCCTCCTCCTGCTTTCCCTGCCTCCTCCTCCTCCTCCTCCTCCTCCTCCTCCTCCTCATTATTATTATTATTATTGTTGTTGTTGTTGTTGTTGTTGTTGTTTTGTGTGTGTTACAGGCACACACATGTGTGCAGCTTATAGAATAATCCTCAGGCATTGATCTTCTTTGTCCACTGTAAGGATTGAACTAAAGTCATATGGCTTACACATTTGCTGACTTTAATCACTGAACCATTTGGTCAGACCTTAAAATTTTTATGTATTACAAGAGTTCTAAAGATATTTTGCAATTTAGAATAACATTATGCTAAAATACTTTTGTACGTGTTTAAAGTTAAATAGATAGAGTAGTATGTCTCAAATTTTATTCTTTATCCTCCCTTATGAAAGGATAAAATTTTCCCAGATATTTTTATTCTATTGGTGATAAGACATATATAATTTGAATTTTTAAAGAATGCTAATAAAGTGTTGTTTCAGAGTAACCAAAGGTGTCACCTCTTGTGCTGAACTAAGGTCTGCTGTCATAGTGGAACTTGGATTCATAAAATAGCTACGGAATTTTATTTGTGGTAGAATAGTTTACTTATTCAAACTACTTGGGTTTTGTTGCCTGAAATTTGCAAGTTATGGGAGCACAAGAGAACCTGGGGGTAACTTTGTTCATTCAAAGGAACTCTTTACATGGGACCTTTCACCATTGGAATCTCCAGGCCTAGCTGGAACCAGGAGCTAGTGCTTTGTAGATAGCTCATCTAGTTTCTGAAGCTGAATCTCTAATTCTGAAAGAGAGCCACAAAGTTACAAATCTCTCTCAAAAGATGTGGTTTACAAATAGTTCGCGCATGAGGTCAGCCACCGGAGTTTTTAATTCTGTTATCACTGGTTCAGCTCTCCACTGGTTATCCCGTTTAATACCTTTTACAGGAATTACAGCTTTTTCAAAGGCAGATAACATGCTCCTTCTACAAGGAGAAACACGCCGTGTCTAAACATAAATAGCCCCTTTCCCAGAAAGCCACTTCGTCTTATGAAAGGAAATGCTAGGCAGCATGGCTCATGTTACAGAAATTGTCAATGTCTGACATATAATTTTCTGTCAAGATAAAGCATTTTCCCTGCTCAATGGGAACAAGCCTTCACTGCAGTGAGGAGCTGATGTCTGTATGTGTTTGCCCTTCTCTTCCTACCTAACATTAAACTGTTCATTCCAAGTGGCCGGCCAAAACATCTAATATTTCCCTCAGTCAAGGAAAGTGATATTTCCTATTTTCCCATTCTTTATCTGAGTAGCTTTCAAAAAACTTTTAATTGCCCCCCCATGTTTTTTAGAGTCACTCTGAACTCAAGAGACATGCAGTTCAAACTATCCCATCCCCTGACTGGATGATTTACTTCACCAACTCAATAGAAACGGCACAGGAGGTAAATTCCTTTCAGATGGTAAAATTATTCTGAGAACAGAGCCAAAGGATGCTGCGGTACGGGAAGGAAGCAGATGCTTGGGTTCACCTTCCTAAAGAAGGCCAGAGTCTACAAATTATGATCACATGTTCATACCATTGTAATCAGCCTCTGGGAAAGGCATTTTAGCCCAAATAATGCAGAGCAGTGAAAAAATTATCTTATCAGTCATTATGGCTCTTAGATGATGTGAATTCTTTTAAAAAGACTCTGGGGGGGGGGAAGGTCCTATAACTTGTAATGCAAATGTAAGCTAGTACACTGAGTACCCATTCCTCATATCCTCTGATACATAGTAAATTCTTGTCCCCATATCCTCTGTACTTACTTTTGTTTCCTTCCTCTACTGTGCATTTCCCAACCTAAAACTTCCACCTGTCTCTGACTGTCTTGTTTATTGAATGCAGAGAGTCTTCTGTCTATGCAAGTGAGCCGTACTGGTACTGTGAATTTCACTTCCACAGATACATCCCAGTTCCCAAATCTCCCTGTGCTTTTTTTTTTTTTAAAGCAAAATCAAGAGGTTTATTAGTCCAGTGCACTGGGGTGGCCTACATCCAGAGGAGAGGCGACCCCGAAAGGCTGTTACAAGCAGTTTTTATACTTCTTAGGGCTACAGGTTACGTCAGCAAGGTTATAATTTATATTGATTGGCTAAGCGTATTGGACTTTGAATCTATTGGGTAGCAAGCATGTAACAGGAGATGGGATCAGAGGGTCAGGTGATGATCAGTCAGCCATTCTGTGGTTTTCAAGAATGTTTCTCTTCCTCCCAAAAACTGTGAGTGGAGAATGAAACTTGCTCTAGCCTTGACCTGAAGTGGTAGGAATAAAGCTGGCAAAAGCCCCTAGGGTCCTCCACCCCCCACCTCTTTCTCTAGGCCACCATTTCAATCTTGAAATCAAAGGTTATCTTTTTTCACAGCTCCATTATTCGCACAATGTTGATGAATGCAACCAAGAGATTCAAAATGCAAGGACCAAATTTTAGGAGCAAACATAGAATGATCAAAGGCCCTATCAGTTGAAACTGAAACGACCCCCTTTGCTGTAAAAACAATAGGTCTAGCCAAGACATCAGCTGAACTATGACACAAAACCCCTTGGTCTGATTCAGGACCTGTAGATGTACACAAGGGGTCAGTCTTAAAGAGCAAGCCCACAAGGTATTCTCAGGGGAATCACATACCCATCTGCCATAGTCATGAGTAGCGTTACAAAGAAACGTTTCCTTTGGGAGGACAGTACCTATTCATAGTAATTGCCCGAACACTTGTTGCAAGGATGATGGGGACCTCCACCGGCAGCCCACATCTGTGTTGCTCTGTCTTATGGAGCCTGAGGCAGCTATTCTCTCGTAATATGGGGGAACTGTATCATAACAGAGCCAACAAGAGGTGGTAAGGGAAGGCTTGGTTGAGTTGAGAACTGGAAAATACTTTTCCAAAAGGTTTAGAAGCGGGTGCTCATCGCCCTGGGATCCTGACTATCGAGGCCACTCTGGTTACCTTAGTAACCCCAGTCACCCTAAGGGTTGACATCATGCAGCGAGAGGCCAGAGGTGCCAGGACTATAACAGAGTTAGGCCCAGTGGAGGTAGTCAAGGCCTCAGTCTGCAAGTGGATGGTACAAAGAAGCCCATTATCATAGCCAGACTGATATAGCCTTAGTCTCTAGGGGGTTTTCTTTTCCCAAGTACATGCTCTTTTTCCTGCTTCAGGAAATCAGATGGAGAGGGGATTGTAGGAGAAATTACAACAGGGCCCTTTTCCTTCTCAGCTACCACTTCCCCTGGTGAGGTCAAGGATGACGCCAAGGACCCCAAAGGATCCAGAGGCCCTACCTGTCCATGGGCTTGTGCAACAGCTGCATGAGAGCCCCTCCACTTGTTGGAATCCTTCTTACAGGAATTAAATCCCATGGGGAGTGGGGAGTGGTCTCGAAACTTCACACACTGAAAAGTACCCATAACCCCCTTAGCATTTATGGGCCCATGCATTACTCCACTCTTTTCGGGGGCACACATAGACCAGGATGAAGCACAGATTACTCCTTAGTTGAGGGTGTTTTCATCCAAATCCTCATCCTCCCAGACCACCCTCTCCCTGTACTTTTTTCAAAAATAGATGTCTTTCCACTTACCTTCTGCTGGGGACAGGACACCATCCTTAACGTCTCTCCCCATCAGACTACCCACTAATGTCTACCCTTTAATTGGCTGGTGTTACTGCTTATTTTTGATCTGTTCTATAAAGACGTCCACATTTTCTGTCTCAGGTTGATTTTACACTTGCTATTTTACAAAATAAGCTCATAGCCTGAGGAAATGAATCTTCTGGAATTGTAGACAAATGTGTGTCCATATAGTCATGCTGTGGGGTAAGTTGCCTGGTAAGGAGATGTCATCGGTCAAAGTTTCATTTCTCAGTTGGATTCGTTGCCCACAAAATTGATAAAGAAAGCATTTTATTTGGACCCTATAGTCTGTTTCCTCTGAGGACACAGCGATCTATGGGAAGATACAGAGTTATTTGTTAAGCTCAATGTTACTGTTTCTCCGACAACAAGACATTGAGCCATGAGGACCTTACTAAGTGGTTCAGAACTAAACTTTTATTTTTTTAGAAAGTCATTAATGCAATTGTAGTTATAGACCCCAGGAATCTGCAACCTAGATTATGAATCTACTTTTTTAATTAGCTTTATCTGTTTGGTTCTAATTTTATGAGTAACTTGCCCTCCCTTGCCTTTCCTTTTGCCCTTGCTTCACTCTGACCTTATTTCTTTCCTAGGAGCTGCCCTGGAGATTTGAGGAAAGGCCCGCCATCATTGCTTTGATTCCTTAGTACAGCACTGTAAGTAAATCCCAGACCTTATGGTCTATTTCCAAGGGTTCCGATCCCAGTTTTCCGATCACAGTGTATTGCTGCTAAATCAGGTACCACTCTGGAATTCCTTCCTTGATCTTTCATGTGAACTTGGAGATTACATGTACCGTGCAATACTGGTATGAGAATTAAGTCATTTAAGAATGCATGCAAAGGTCTCAGAAGAATAGCATGCTTGAAGGACTGACATTAGTCATAAAATTGAAATTTCACATATAGGCTTCTGTTCTCAGGATTGTTAGCTCTCCAATATCTTCCCCGTCCATTGTAACCAGACATTTTTTTTTGAGATTATAATTGCATCACCTCGTTCTCCCCTTTCTTCCAAATCATCCCATCATAACCATTCCTTCTTCTCCTTCAAATTCATGACCTCTTTCATCACTGATTGTTATTGCTAATGCTTTTGATAATTGTGCTTTTAAATAACTATTTTCTAAACTGCAGAGATCATTCCATCCCTGTATACTGGAAATGGATTGAGAGGGGTAAATCATACAGCTTCTTTACCTGGGTTTATCTCTTCCACTTCCCCTTGTATGGTCTTTGTCCTTGATTCTAATATTTAGCCTTTTTTTCTCTTATTTCTTTTTCTTTTTTTAAAGTATAGTATAGAGTTTACTCAGGGCATGGGGAGGGGAGTTGAGAGGGTAGTAGAAACAGAAAGGCAGAGAGACAGAGATAGGAGAGGAGAAAAAGAGGAGAGGAATGGGAGGGGGAGGGGTGAGAGGACAGAACAGGAGCAAGAAAGAAGGCAAGAGAACAAGAGAAGATTTAATCTATTGATCTACATACATTAGTCCTAACCATGTTCCCATGACTTATGGAAACACATATGTTGCTTGTACTCTCTGTGGAAGGCACGTCCTCTACCGTCTTCCTTTCAATGTTGGGGCCCTCTTGCCTCTGTTAGAACCAGTCTACCTATGCTTTACTACTGGGTCCACTTTCTCCAGCTATGAAGACTAACTGGTCAAATTCTTAAGTTCATCATGGAACTTACGAAATGTGCTAGACTTAGTAATAACTTCTTTACATTGTCATAGCAAGAACAAATTTAATACGGATAAAGTTTACACAGTATTAGAACCATAACACACATTCAATACTAAGAAGTCTGTAGATGCTGGATGGTACTGTGAAACCCTCATTCTGTCCTGGTGATTATATTTTATGTTGTGGTGGTGGTGTTTGTGTTTGTGTGTGTTTGTGTGTGTGTTTTCCTGTATGTGCAGGTACACTTGAGTGTGTATACACTGTGAGACCCAGAGGTCAATCTCAGGCGTTCTTTCTCAAATGTCATCCACCTTGTTTACTGAGATAGGATCTCTCACTGACCTGGATCTTTGAAAGTTGGCTAGTGGGCTTGGGTCGCAGAGGCTCTGGGATTCACATCTCTCCACCTTCCCAATATTGGGATTACAGGAGGTTGCCCCATGCCCAAGTTCCCCTTGTAGAGCCAGAGAATGAAATTCATGTTTTCATATGTGCATAGCAGATACATTTCTATGTTAGCACGCCAGTCTCCTTGCCCTAATTTTAATAGGTATGCTTGTCTGGGTCCTGAAAAATCTGGCTTTACCACTAATAAAGGGTTTAGGACTATAATACTGATTTAATTGTTTTTCTATTAAGTTCCAGTTTCCTTGAAGCCACTTGAAGAATCAGCCTAAAATGCATTGTTCCATTTCAGGTAAATGAACAACGGGAGGACATGGTAGGAACTGGACCAATGTTTTGCTACATAAAACAAATCAGGCTGCAAAGATGGCTTAGAGGAAAAGAGCATTGGCTTTTCTTCCAGAGGTCCTGAGTTTAGTTCCCTGCAACCACATGATGGCTCAAAACCATCTGTAATGTGGTCTGATGCCTTCTTTTTACAGACACACATTTAGGCAGAACACTGCATTCATTAAAAATAAATCAATCTTGGAAAAACCAAAAAGAATGTAGTATTTGAAATAAAACAAATGAAAACCCAGATAGTCATCATCCCACAGAAGAAAATATATAGAAGAGTGTTAGAAAACTTTGAATGAAATCAACTCATGGTTCATATTTTAGTATAGTAGGAGTACACGTGACGCTGGCCTGAATATGTCAGCTTGTGACTAACTAAATACTGATTCCTTTTCCAGTATTTCTTTTCTTTTACTTCTTTTTCTTTTTGTATTTTTTGCCATGAATTTAATTCTCTATTTTCTATTATGACGTGGTTTCTAGTGCTTCCAGCGTTCGTGATGCTATCTCAACCGCCAGTGTACACTGATGCCACTGGCTAATGAGGACGGGTGACAGTCACAGTACACCCTTGTCCTCTCTACTAAATTTTAAACATTGTTTTTGTGCAGTGTGCTCTATTCCATCGTAGCCACAGCTATGGTCCGACAAAATGCATAGCACGCCGCCGCCAGCTAAACTCTAGCCCTGCAATAACACTGAAGGCCGTTCTCAAGAATAAATGTGGCCAAGAATGAATGTGGCCAAATGTTTGCAAAGATTACACGGAAATAAATGTGGTGTCCGGAAGCTGCACAAAGTGGATACGGTGCCTTTGAAACTACTATTGGCCCAAGATATCCTCTTTCCCAGTGCAAGAGGAACAGATGCTAGATCATCCCTGAAAGTACGGTGTCTAGCAATAATCAGGGAAAATGTTTCTGGTGGAATCATACATACATATATATATATATATACATATATATATATATATATATATATATATATATACATATATTTGCGTATTTTATATATATATAATATATATATGAGTGTGCATGTGTGTGAAACATATATGTATATTATATGTTATATATGCTATAGTATGAAAGCAGTATAGAGTGAAAATGCTCACTCTATGGAAAAATCACTTTACAGTTTTTCTATCACAAGATGTTTAGGGAAGGATGCCCACCTGCTCACTGTGTCCTGGTCATACCTTTGTCATGGGACACTGATGCATTGTCACAGGGATTTCATGTCTTGGAAAAACATTCAAACTTGATTCTCACCCACACTTGATCTCTCCAATACACAAAGGTGAGCTGCCTGTATTTGTGAGGGTCCCATGATCTCCTCAGGTAAGGTCGTGCTTCCATTTTAGGTAACAGGAAACTTGGGCTGGTAGGAGCAGTTTGGTCCTCTCTTTGTCGCGAGTCTTGAGCACTGTGTTTAGAGCTCTGCAGAAGTCCTGCTGTGAACACCACTTGTTGAACTGAATTTTGTTCCTCACAAAAAATTGAAGGGATTGAAATGTAGTGCCCGATCCGTGTCATTGAGGCTACGTGCTTTGCTTTACCTCAAACATGTCACTAATTCTTTCCCGTCACAGCAAAGTAGGTAAATTAGCCTGGGAGATGTTTTCTTCCCAAGTACCTGACAGTGATGACTCACAAGCACTATATCCTTCTGAGTTCTATGACATTATATTTGAGATCACAACCCAGATGGTCAAATTAATTGAACCCAAAATTAAATTTTTGGCATTTTTTTAAATGAATTTCATGTCACTGTGCATTATGACATTGTTTGAATTTTAGTATTTATTTTAGGAAACTTAATATCATATGATGGCATGTTCATTCTGTAATATTTATATGCGTATGAATTTAAAGGTAAAATATTTTCCTATATGCATCTGGTAAATAATAAAATATCATAAATAATTTTTGGCTAAAACGTAAAGTTTGCAAATATATTTCATAACTAAAATTAAATCAAGGCTAACCTTAGTAACTGATATTTACTTCAATACTGTAGAATTTGGAGAATTTGGACTTTAAATTTAAATGTACAGTAACTAGAGATTATGGCTCAAATATAAATATGAAGAGGAATAACATTTTGAGAGACACCTAGTATGTGCCTCTTACAAGAATTAAAATGGTTAGAATACTTAACTGAGACTAGGGCAGTAAAAAGCAAGAAGCCATCTCTGCAGCTATGAGCATGTAAAACCCAGTGGAGAATCAGCCAGTCCTCTCAAGAGTTTTACATCTTGCAGCTAAGACAAGATGTATTTTCTGTTGCACCGTTAAAAGGGAGAAATGCATCAGGAGTGTTAGAGTATCGGACAATGTGTGTTATTATTGGTTATTATTGACACTTCTCTTTGGATGGTCTCATCACAGAGCAGACACAGACACCTTTCCCACACCTACAGAGGATGCTCATATGGCATCTGTCTTGTCTGCCATCAGAATGTCTCAGTAAATACACAGACGTTCGGTTGCTGAGACCGCAGTCAAACCTCCAATTTAGGCATACTAAAGTCACACTCCCTGCTTCTGACAGCTTAGAGACATGTTTATTAGGCAAATACTGGGAGATGACATATAATTGTGATAAGTAGGCAGACATATGAGGTCTGTGAGAGTCTCTGGTGCGGGGCATTCTTAAATTCATGCACAAAACACTAACCAAGTCCGTATACTTAAGTCTCGGGAAGATAAGGAAATGTGTTTTCAATCGTCGTCCGAATGTATTCATCTCAATATGAGAATAGATACGTCTCATATTAGTACTTAATTTATAAATACTCATGAGCTCTATTAAAATTCTCTGGCAAAATCCTACCGCTCATTTCTTCCAGTGGATTCTAGTTCAGAGTTTGGCAGGCTCTGTCTGATTAGCAGGTTTTTCCCTTCTCAACCACATTGCTGAGTACACCCAAATGGAGCTCTGGGGGGGCTCAATGTTTGAAACAAGGTCTTTACAAAGTATCTCTGTGGCTTGTTTAGACTATCTAAATGAGATACAATGCAAGAAAATGGGGTGTAACAGAGAAATGTGAACCGTCTCCAAAACAAGACCACTTCTTGTAGTTATCTTGCCTCTTCCTATCTCTACATGAAAGTCGGGAACAAAGCTTGTTTTGCTTATGGAGCAAGGATCTGCCACGTGTGTGCCTTGCACACTCACACCGAACCGTGATGTGAGTGGCCACATAAGCCACAGACGGATGGCTGCAGTCTGTTTCAGATGGAAGCAGTATTTTCGCTTACCCCCACTTACAGGCCCACCTCCACTCAGAAAGGCTGATTACAGTGGGAAACTGGACAGGATGACCCCAGGGTCTGAACTTTAAAGCCTCGTACTGCAGGTCATGGGTCTGCTTAAATTACATATGTACAAAATGGCATTGCTTCTTTGAGGGTGCTCCCTCTCTCACTCACCCACTCCCTCCCTCCTCCCCACCCCGGCATTCCCCTACACTGGGGTGTCAATCCTTCACAGGACCAAGGGCCTCCCCTCCCATTGATGCCAGATCAAACCTCTTCAGCTTTTTCAGTCCTTCCCCTGGGTAAGGGGGGAATGAGATAGGAGGTTTACAGAGGGGAAACCTGGAGGGCGGATAACATTTGAAATGTAAATAAATAAAATATCCAATCAAAACAATGACATTGCTTCAGATGACTGGGTGAGAATGGGGAGAGATGTTCAGAAAGAAGGGGAGTTTGGTGCATGAGCCTGGTAACGTAAGTTTGCTTTCCAGAACCATCAAAATGTGCAAACAGAGGAGCAACTCAATGAAGTACCCCTCTGACCTACACGTGTACATATGACACACAGGTGTGCATATTCACACATACAGCAGCCCTACACACAATAAAGGAAAAGAATACATGGATGGATATCTTAAGACATATCGACCAGCTGTGTATTTATGTGGCTCTGGGTGTTCAAGTCATATAAAATTTTAAGTTCTATCATCACAAAGACATCCCCAAAGTGCTTAGATATCTCTCTGTTACATCTCTGCAAAGGGTCAAAGTTGAGGGATCTTCTTGGATACTTGAGAACCACATTTCCCTGTAATGATTTTTAGGGACTATCTCATTCACCTTTTCTCTACATGTAAAAAAAATAGTCCCTTCCCTCTCCTGAAAATGAAAACAAGTAAAATTAATTATGAAATAGGAATTACCTCCCCCAAGCTCACACCAGAACTTTGAACCAATTCTATTTATGTCCAAGACATAAGTATTTAACATCATAATATCAACTATATAACTATCACAGTATAAGAGATTATATTAAGGCTACAAAATATCAAGAATGAAAGACAAACTTTAAAATTTCTTTTAGTATGCTATGACAGATCCAAAAACATAAAAATAAATGTTCTGAACTTATAGAGCTATAAAAATTGTCAACTAAATCTTATTAATGCTTTTCTAAAGGAGAGATGTAAGAGTAGGTTCTGATGCTAATATCCTGTCCCTCAGTTGGTTCTTGATTTGCCAGTAAAGAGAACTATAGGCCGATTGTTTTAACTATGGACAAGAGGTAGAGGCGGGACTTCTGGGGTGCTGGAGACCGGCACGGGGCACGGGGAAGTAGGAGTTTTCACCTTGCTTTGGAATGTAGCAGCGTATTATGTCTCAGGAGCAGCCTGTGGACACAGGAAGATTGTCATGGATGTTTGGCAGGGGCCAGATGAAATTAGCCACTAAGTTTAGGGCAGAAGGAAGAGACTGAGTTAAAAAAAATTAAGGGCATGCTTTCCCAGGTGGAGGATAGTAGTGACCAGCAATTGTGCCAAGAAGGCAAAGGAAGGGGAATTGTGGAAGAACAAACCCTCTGTCTGTCTGTCTGTCTGTCTGTCTGTCTGTCTGTCTCTCTCTCTCTCTCTCTCTCTCTCTGTGTGTGTGTGTGTGTGTATGTGTGTGTGTGTGTGTGTGTAATCTTTTAGTTTGAGAGTCAAAGGTCTTGAGTGGAAGCTGGAAGAGAGGTCACCTCCCTGAACAAAGGTGTGTAAAACAAAGAGGAAGCCAGGAGCTGGTAACACAAATGGGCAAACTGCAAAGGTGTCAGTAAATAGAATTTCCATCAAATGGCGCTGGTTCAAGTGGCAGTCAGCATGTAGAAGGGTACAAATCAGCCCATTTCTATCTCCTTGTACAAAGCTCAGGTCTAAGTGTGTTAAGGATTTCCACATAAAATTAGGTACAATGAAACTAACAGACGAGAAAGTGGTAGAACACATAGGCACAGAGAAAAATTTCCTGAACAGAACACCAATGGCTTATGCTCTAAGATCGAAAATCAACAAATGGGACCTCATAAAATTGCAAAGCTTCTGTAAGGCAAAGGCCACTGTCAATATGACAAAACTGTACCCAACAGATTGAGAAAAAAAATCTTTACCATCCATACATTTGGTAGAAGACTAATATCCAACATTTACAAAGAACTCAAGATGTTAGACTCCAGAGAATCAAATAATCCTCTCAAAATTGGGGAACAGAGCTAAACACAAAATTCTCAACTGAGGAATACCTAATGTCTGAGAAACACCTGAAGAACTATTCAACATTTCTAGTCATTGGGGAAATGCAAATCAAAACAACCCTGAGATTCTATCTCACACCAGTCAGAATGGCTACTAAGGTCAAAAAACTCAGGTCACAGCAGATGCTGGTGAGGATGTGGAGAAAGATGAACACTTCTCCACTGTTGGTGGGGTTGCAAGTTGATACAACCACCCTGGAAATAAGTCTGGTAGTTCCTCAGAACATTGAACATAGTACTACCTGAGGACTCAGTTATACCACTCATGGGCTTATACCCAAAAGTTGCTCCAACATATAACAAGGACACATACTTTAATATATTCATAGCAGCCATGTTTATAATAGCCAGAAGCTGGAATAAACCCAAATGTCTTTCAACAGAGAAATGGATACAAAAATATGTGGTAAATTTACACAGTGGAGTACTACTCAGCTATTAAAAACAATGACTACATAAAATTGTCAGGCAAATAAATGGAACTAGAAATATCCCGAGTCAGGTAACCCAGCCACAAAAGAACACTCATGGTATGTACTCACTAATAAGCAGATACCCAAAAGCTTGGAATGCCCAACAAACAATTCACAGACCATATGAAGCTTAAAAAGAAGGAACACCAAAATGTGAATGGTTCAGTCCTTCTTATAAGGGAGTACAAAATACTCACGAGAGAAAATACAGGGATAAAAATGAAGCAGAGACTGCTTTACCTGGGGATCCATCCTATATGTAGCTGCCAAACCCAGTCACTATTGCTGATGCCAAGAAGTACTTTGCTGACAGGAGCCTAACTAATATGGATGTCTCCTCAGAGACCCTGCCAGAGCCATACTGATACAGATGAGGATGCAGCTAACCATCAGACTGAGCATGGGGACCCCAATGGAGGAGCTAGAGAAAGGACTGAAGGAGCTGAACGGTTTTACAAGCCTATGGGAAGAACAACAATATCTATCAACTAAACACTTCAGAGCCCCCAGGGACTAAAACACGAAGCAATGAATACACATGGAAGGATGCATGTTTCCAACCGCATATGTGACAGAGGAAGGCATTGTTAGGCATCAATAGGAGGAGAATCCTTTAGTCCTGAGAAGGCTCATTTCCCCAGTGTAGGGGAATGCTGGGGCGACGATGTGGGAGTGGGTGGATTGGGAATGGAAGCACCTTCATGAAAGCAAGGGGAAGAGGGAGAGGAGATAGGAGAGGGGGAAAGGGAAATAACATTTGAAGTGTTAATACATAGATTATGTATTAGTTATGTGAATAATTGTGTAAATAATTAAAAAGGAAAAGAAAGTAACCACACTCAACATCAGCCAACAGCATTTGCACTGGCGTTGAAGCAGCAGCGGACACGGTTACTCTTCATCACGAAAGAAAATGTTTCCAAAGGCAGAAGAAGGAAAGAACTCTTACCACCTTCTTTAGTGCAGAGGCTGACGAGGTTGTGGACTGTGTCCATGAGTTCCAGTTGCTGTCTCTGCAGGACGCTGTTGTTGCTGGTAGCTCTGCTAAGTTGCTTCTCCAACTCCTGGATGATGAATGTCTGACGAGTCACCAAGCCTTGAAGGTTTTCTTTCTCCTCCTTCAAGGTGTCCAACTCTTCTTTGTGTTTTATCTCCATTTCTAGGATTTTATGCTCTAATAAACTAGAAGGAAATGAAAATAAGGCATAATTCATACCATGCTAGAGAGACAGTACCACAATTCTACTTGTATCCAAGAGTCAAATTAGAAGTTTAAATTATTAAGTACATATATTTTGCATGCATTGGTATGCACATGCATGCAGATTTCAGACAGTGGCATACAGGATTCAGTCCCTTCCTTTCTCTGTCTGGGGATTGAACTCAAATCGTCAGGCTTGGCATTAAGGGACCTAAAGTTCTGAGCAGTCTTACTGGCTCATAAAAACATTCTTTTAAGAAGCAAAAGTCTATGTCATGTTAGACATGTGAAAAACACAAGTAAAAACTCCCCGGAGATTATACTTCACCCTGGGCAGAATATCATCATTAAGAGCATAGCAACGGAGTCCCTGGGATAGGACCACTTACTGCTCTTCTAGAGGACCTAAATTCTGTGCTCAGAACCTACATGACAGCTCACAGACACCTGGAATTTCATTTCCAGAAGACTGATTGCCTCTTCTCACTTCTATGGGCCCATGCCTGCACATGGCGGATGTATCCACATAATTAATTAATTGCAAAATAGAGCATCAAGTGCTGACAAAGGAGATGTTTATAGGAATAAGAATCTACTGAGGCAGGTGCTACAGGATTTATTAACCAGTCCTTTATAAATCTAGCTTCCATCATCACAACTCCTGGCTTTACTTTCGAAACCAGGCTTCCGGATGAGATGGAAGAACACCATGGATTCTTAAATCACTACGCAGCTGTCTCTGGAAAGGAAGAACCCATTAGGTGAACATCATAGTCTTACAGAGAAACGTGGAGCACTTTGCTCAGAGAGACACAACATTATGGGGTTTCTTCTCTCAACACTGTAGATGATATTGTCCTTGTATAGTATGCAGAAATACCTACAAAAACCGCAGAAGCACTTTTGGATCAGAGGAACTGACTTAAAATAAAAGGCATTTTTCACTTTATAAGGTGTCTAATATACTAGTATTCTTCAGGGAAAAGGCTGATGCAGTTTTCTTAGTTCTGTTCTCAGATGGTTCTAGCAGATCTTAGTTTACAAGGTGCTATTCCAAGGCAACACACCCCAGAAGGGGCACTTAATTTACCTTGGAGAAATATAGAGCTGAATCACTCTTCAAAAGGAAGACACTGGGGAGCATTTTAAATTTAATACTTAAATTATACAATCTGGTGTGTTTGAAGAGTCAGATTTTCCAACTGTCTGCATTACAGGGTAAGATACATCTGATCGGCTTTTGCACAGATGAGGAAGTGTGGCAAGAAATGCTCAAGGAGAGTCCAGGTCTTGGCTAAAAAAAAAAAAAAAAAAAAAAAAAAAAAAAAAAAAAAAAAAAAAATCCCTGCTCTCCCAGGAAGAACATGGCTCTGTGTACACCAGAACAGCTTCTGGGAAGCTGGGTCTATGTGTGAGTCCTGTGTAATTCACAGAACTTTTGGGAGTGTTCCAAGATTGACACATGAAAGCTTCCCATTGATACCCAAGAAAAGAAGTCACGTTTCTCTCCTGAGTTTTCCTTATTTTCCTCCACGCTTGTGCAAAAAGAATTACTAACTTCTACTGAGTATACAGGGCTTGCAGTTTGGAAAGTAAGGAGTTGAAATCATAAGGGTTATCTATATTTATTTAAATCCCTGTTTAGGAGTGAGAAGGTTAGACAATGAAGCCTGAAGAAGGTGAAAGACACTGTCCCTAGGCGTTTAAGAATCAGAGTCTCTTCTGTGCCAATGCATGTTGGTGCTAGAGAAACTCATTTTTTTTTAAAGGCAGAGAGAGGTGTGGACAGACAAAGGTAGTTGATTTATCTATTGTCCATAGTGGTTAAAAATGACATATACTTAGTAGTTAACTGGCAAGCTCACTGCTGTGGGTAGAGAGAAGCTTTCCTCTCTACTTGAAGATTTTTGGCTTTTGATCTGAGAATTAACCACAACTGATACTTCAGCTCATTTTTAGCCTACTTTTTAGCTATGTTTGCTCCTATTTATGAAGTAGTGATCAGATACATGACTCCCACAATTTATAGCCATTAACGTATTAGAAAACTGTGTCGCAGACTCACATGAGTTATGGTATCTCAGCAGGAAACCTTTAGCATTAGCTGCTAAAGTGAGGGTACTGTATATTCGGCTCATGACTTGGAAGCTAAAACGTCATATGATGCTGGATAAAAGTTCTAAATCAACAGTTTCTGTCCCACAGGCAGAATTGGATCTGGCCTTCCAGGTTTCCTAATTAACAGGCAATATCGTATTCTAGCTATACCTTATATTTATTATTTGCTACGTGCCAATATTTATGCAGAATATAAGACGGTAATATTTCTTCAGAAAGAATTTTTTGACAGTACTCCTCAGAGAAAAATCATGGGCCACAAGAAATTTCTGTTTCCAACCTAATCTATTTTTCATATTTGCATTAATATGTTTCCACTTCTGCTTTTGATGTGTCTGAACAAGAACAGAACAGACACTGGAGATGGCTGCCACAGGAGAGTCAGTGAAAGACACTGTCTTGTTTTGCCTTGTTTTTGTGTATGATTTGCAAAGATATGAAAACTAAAAGGTGATCAGAGAAATTCCTAAAGAAAACAGTCTTGAATTAATTAATGTAACATGAGTTCCAGGCATCAAATGGCATTGAGCCAGCATGTCACCTTAGAAGAGATGTTCATGGCGGTAAAGAAGTATTGGTCATTTGGATGCAAGATTGTCCTCACACATATATAGTTGGGCTGAGAGAACAAAGCAGCTTCTCTCTGGCTACCAGCATACTGGAACTTTGTCACACAAAATTGATCGTTTCCCAGAAAATATTTCCTACCAAGATGCTATCTCTCCAAGATATTCTCCAAAATCACTTCTTCACTGGGGTCTCTCTTAGTAGCGCTTGCAGTCCGGTGATTTTCATAATACTGTGTTAGTCCACCTTTTATATGGATGAGAACCCTTTAGACTGCTTCAGGATGACCTTCTCTTCATGACCCTTTGGTCTGTTTTGAAGGCACACATCCGCTTTTCCATGGCCTATCAATGAGTGGTTTCCAAAAGACCCATCTCTCTGTTTCTTCCATAACTATTGGCTATTGAACACTCTGGGGGTAAATCTTTCTTCTCTTTAATTACAAGGTGGTTTGAATCCAAGATTCACTTTCCAAAAAGTTTTTTTTTTTTTTAATGATTTGTAGCTATTAACACACAAGAAATAGAATACAATAGTTGGATAGCCCTTAACAGAGATCATTACTTCTTTTGATTCTTTTTTTAATTTATTTGTATTTTATATGTATTGAAGCTTTGTCTTATGTGTATGCACTACACACACAGTGCCCATGGAAACAAGAAGAGAAAGGCAGATTCCCTGAAACTGGAGTTATAATTTTTAGCTGCCATGTGGGTGCTGGTATCCGATCCTGTGCCTTGGGGTAGCATAGCAACTGAATCACTTCTTCAGTCTGTCCTTTAGTTCTTCAGGCATAGAGTTAATATCAACTGAAGGGATGTTTCAAGCCCTAGAATATAGGTAGTAATTTACATTGTTATATCTAAAACCTTAACACGGGTATTAAGTTTCAGAATCAGGGTTTACAAAACGTGTTTTGAATTGGGTTATGTTAGAAATCTCTACAGAACACCCCACTGTGATGGAAGTGGCCAAAATCCATAGCCATTACCTTAACGCAATGTAATGCAGCCTTTACTATATGATGGCTTAAATAAGAGATGTGTGCCCACAGACTTGATCTCCAGGGTGTGTCCTTGTTTGGATAGGTTTAGGAAATGTGGCCTTGGCAGAAGTAGTGTGTCACTGGGAGTGGGTATTTTCTTTTGTTTTCAAAGAAACAATCCATTCCAAGTTTTCTTACTGTCTGCTTCATGCTTACAGTTCAAGGGGTGAGCTATGATTCCTGATGCTATGCCTTCACCCCATCATTACGGCCTCCAACTCTCTGGACCCGAAAGTTCAACTATACTCTCCTGTAAGATACTCGGTCCTGGAATTTCATTATGCAGTAGAAAAGTGACTAGTACATTCTCTTGCACCATTTACATCACACCAGCAATCAAAGTATCACCTGAAACATGTCTGTAATGTTTGCTATTCTCCAGATGATGATGTGGGGAACTTCCGCGGCACAGTATTTGAACTTCCCCATTTTCCCCGTCTATAAAAAATGTCTCAAAAAAATCCTAACTTAGGCTTTGTTTCAAAAGTATTCTACTGTTTTTAACTTAAATAGGTATGCATGCATGTGAATGTGGCCACAAAGGAAGGCCAGAGACATCAGACCCCTGCTGCCATTACAGAGAGATAGATATCAGCTGCCCAATGTGGCTACTAGGAACTGAACTGAACGCATTTGCAAATGCAGTGTGTGCTTTCAATCAGTAAGCCACATTCCCAGTGCAAAGATTTTCTCAATTATAGCTCTACCTTGAAATATCTGCCATCAAATTGAATTTTCTCATTCAGTAGACTGATCATATTCTATTTGCTTCCCTGAATCTTTCTATAGGTTCTCTATCATCTCCCCTAATCAGAAAAGTCTGAAAAGCCTTTCTCCAGTTGGCAAGAGACCAGTAAATAGGAAAGATCAGTGATTATTAGACGGGCAGGTTGTGAGGTTCCCTGGTGATAACATTCGAAAGTTTTAGTTGAAGTTTAAGCACATAACAAAACATGGATAGCTGACTCCAAAGATCAGTGCATGAGTTTTTCTTTCAGAGTTTATTGGACAGAAAGAGAGTTCCAGTGTCGGGTGTTTAGAAGGTTTGGTCTGGACAAACCATTTTTCTTGGGATGTTTTTTTGCTGGTTGCTGTTCCATGGAGCTATAGTGTGCATTCAATCTATACAACCCGAGCTGCAAATTCCAAGACAGAGTTTCTCACAGGACTTTCCGTGTTTCCTGTTTCCCAGCTTCCTGGGAGAACTTTGAGAAGAGACATGCATAGGATTTTGGCACTTAACTTCCAGTTAGAGGCAGAGGTGCACTTTAATGATGAATAAAAATAAACAAAATAATCTCGGTCTTGAACTTCACTGAGAGCTCACGAAAGAGCCTGTGTAATCTGGACATTGGGTTTTGCTTCAAGCACTGTCCTTTTCCACATTGTATATTATTGGAAATGCTTGAGACCATTGGCTACATCTTGAAACTTTCACATAAAGCTCTCGACTGTTTCCCACAACAGGAATCTTAACATAGCAGCCAATGAATGCTTAGTGGGAAGAGCTGCCTGTGCCGTGTAAATATAGTTCTTGACACAAGGAAGAGATGTTGAAAATATAAAAACCTCATTTTTATCTGTCGGAACTTATTTATATATGCTTTCATTTGTCCCTTGTTTGTTCCGGGCATACTGTCACCATATGGTACAAATAGGGGCACACAGAGGCTGAGTTTTCTCTCTAGATTAAATCTATCGCTTGTTATTAAATTATATACTAAATTCTCTTTCAAAGTATTGTTCCACTTGTTTGGTGACTTAAATGTGGGGCAGAATTATAAATACTATATGCAAACGTTACCCAGTAAACTTTTCAAAGCTTGAGGAAATAAGAATATGCTGAATGTATTGTAGACGCCGGAAATAAGGACAAAAAATGGCTGATACATATCATGAAATGCAAGGCAATTATTTGAAGATAGGTGGAAAATAAGTGATTAACTAGATAAAGGATGTCTGATATATATATAATGGGGTGTAAATGCCAGAAAGAGTGTATAGGAGGTAGTAAAGACCAATAAGGCAATGAACTAAACCGCATAGACAATCCAGAGCACAAAGCAGGGAGGTGTGGGAAAATTACAACATGAGCATGTGGGCATGTCCTCCCCCAAACATGCTTACATACACACAGATGCATAAATACACACATGCATACACACACTCATACACACATGCATACATACACACACATGCACACATGCAAACATACACACATGCATACACACATACAAACATGCACACATACACACATGTACACATACACACATGCATACACACATTCATACACACATGCATACATACACACACATGCACACATACACACACATGCATACACACACACATACACACACATGCAAACATACACACACATGCATACACACATACAAACATGCACACATACACACATGTACACATACACACATGCATACACACATATATGCATACACACATGCATACACACACATACACACATGCACACATACACACATGCATACATACACATGCACGCATGCACACATACACACATGCATACATACACATACATGCATACATACATGCAAACATACACATGCATACACTCAGGCATACACACACATATATGCATAAGCACATTTACACATACATACACACTCATACACACAGACACACACAGACACATATACACATGCCTACATGCACACACACACACATGCATGAAGACATAAAGGGAGAACAGAGTACTCAATCTAATGGTCTGCATATTACAAACATTTTATATTATCACCATATTTCTAGTGAATGATATTTTACTAATATGGACTTGATATATGTTGAGTATCATGCAACAGCTCTAATCTCCATGTTTGGGAAATTAAAGCAGGAGCATTATGGTAAGTTCAAAGGCAGTCTTTGCTACATAGTTATTTCTCAGCTAACTTGGGCTAAGCTGGGCTTCCTACAGAGATCCTGAATCAAAAATGTAAAATTAAACCAAACAAAATATAATAAAAATGAATAAAGCTAACTACTAAGTATAGTATTAAATGCATTGGTAGTCATTCTTTAGAATAAGTGAGGTTTAACTGCATATAATTACATACACTAATATAAAATATTCTTTGTGACATATTTTATGACATAAATACTGAAAATAAGCCTAACATTTGAAATAATTATTAAAATATATGTACACGGTATATAAATTCACATGTATGTGAAATTGTATGTCGGAATGTGTTCATGTAAACATTCACAGATATGTGTATGCTGCATACTCATGATTATGTTGATAAAAAAGATTAGAAAAATAACACCAATCATGTTATCAATGGTTGTGAAGAACATGCAAAGGACGGTGGGGATGTGGAATCTGGAAAACTTTGATTTTTGAATGTATAAACAAATATAAACTGTAATCTGTCTTACTTTTAAAAAATTCAAGGAATGAAATTATGGAAAAGTTGAATTGAATTGGTGAATCTCGGGGAATAGATTAGTAAAACAGGGTGCTATGTAGTAAGACTTTAGGAATGCAGGGAACAAAACATGAAGTGAACATCATGTATTAATAATGTTAAAGACAATATATGTCAGTACTTTATGTAAATTATATGATTTGTGTTTTCTGTTAAAGCATTTTTATGTATATATTAGTTTATATTGTGTGTGTGTAATGTATAATGTATATGTATAATGACATTTTATGGCTAGAACTACTAGTATGATATTAGCCATTATACATCCAACACTGAAAAACATTATACATACTATGTGAGGGAACTTAGGCCTTGTAGTACGAAGATAATGATAAATCACATTCAGAATCTACTCTAAAAGCTTACATCCTAATGCTATATATATAGGGGAATAATCATGCATTTATGCATACATAAACACATATGTACATAAACATATATGTCATGGAATAGGTGGAAGAATGGTGAGGAGAGAGATGATGTAGATTGTAATGAGAAAGTTTATCTTACCTCGTCAGATCATGGCTTAAAGAAAGTAATATGTGCGCTGAGTTTTTAAAGATGAACAGGAGCTTGCTAACTAAATGAGGAATGTCAGCCGTGGTAGGCAATTCAAGCATAAGATTAGTACAGCAAAACATAACGCAGTAAAGCAGGATAAATCCAACATAATTAAACACAGACATGCCTGTCAGACTTTGTCCTTTGTGTTTCACTAGCATGCACTCATTCATCTGCACATCAACTTCAAACAAAATTGTTATCATCATCATCTCCGTGTTAACCATTAGCCATCAAGCTACAGAGAGTCTCACTAACTGGCCCAGACTCACCCAAATAATGTATGATAGAGTTAAGTATAGCAGGAATAGAAGGAAATGAAAGCCAGCCAATCTGGTTGAAAAATCTCTGCTGAAAGCTGAGTCTCCTCCTAAAACTAAAACCAGTAATGGGGGGAGGGAAGAGCGGCATGATCATTATAAGACCAACTGGCCAGGCCACATACTGTGTTCGATCCCTTCTTCCTACCTGGATTGTCTGGTTGGGCTTCAGTGGGAGAGGATGTACCTACCTGTTCCTGCTGGGACTAGATGCCCCAGGAGGAGGTGATACCCAAGGGAGGTCTCTTCTCTGAAGAGAAGGAGAGGAGGCAATGGGAAGAGGGACTTGTAAAGGTGAGACTGGGAAGAGAGAAGGATTGGCTGTGATCAGGATGCAAAGTGAATTTTAAAAATACGTAAACAAAGAGAACTTGATGATCTATCTGTTAGAACATGCACTCAGTAGAGGAATCTTACAAGGAAAGAGCATAGCATCTCATCTGAGACCTGAGGATGTTACAGTGACACAAAGATAAAGATACCAAAGGTGCTAGAGTGAAGGAGATGAGCGTTGATGGGCGTTTGACACAAATGTAGCAATCAATGAAGCTAGAAAGGACCAGATGTGTTGGAAAATGCATTCAGTGTGGAAATCCTCAAGATCACCGGAGGTCAGCGAGATGCAGAGTATCCAGGGAAAAGGAAGAAGTAAGATTGCCATTTGGCTCAGGTCCCTCTGGTCCTCAAGTTCTGGGAGTAGAGGAGGGTGCGACCACACCCAGTTTCTTATTCATTTAATTTGATCAGAAGAAGTAGGGTGCACACTAGAAAAATGTTATAAAATATGACACAGAACCTACTGCCAACCCTGTCATAGGCAAGATATAATGATTTGCCATTTGCTTGAATTCTCAATTGTTTATTTTACATAGAGTTGGAATGCAGCCTCTTTCTTCTAAGTGTTTTTTTTTTTTTTTTTTTTTTTCTCTCCAAACTGTGTTTTGAAATTAGGGCAGCATTCAACCAACAAAAATAAAATTTGCTAAAGAAAGCAGACTGGGATTATCTATAGTCACCTCTGTTAGACTTCTGGAAAAACAAACAGTAATGCTATCCTGCTCTGCTTTGAGCATCTGGGTATTCAGGAGATGAAAAAGTGAATCCAGCGAAGTGAAAAATCCACACCCAGCTCTGCAAATGCTCTACTTAATTTTTCAGGATGTAAGTCAACAAGACCTCTCAGTGTGTGTGTGTGTGTGTGTGTGTGTGTGTGTGTGTGTGTGTGTGTGTCTGTGTGTGTCTCTCTGTGTGTGTACTATAATCCTAACTATAAAACATTTTTTTTTTTTTGCCAAAGAGTTGGGAAGCACTCCTCCTAAGGCCAGCTCACTGGCTTGTCTGCCCAGGCATGGATCTGTCTCAAAGCTGCTAAGTCACACACCCAGACATGGCTCCTGACATTCCTGGGGGAGGAAGCAGGGCTTAATTTAGATAATCCCCTCTGGAAAATAGATTGGCTGATTCAAACCAGACCTGGTTGACTTGGGCACGCTCTACTTACATTTCAGAGATGCCTCCATGTAGGAAGAACTTTCTGTTGTATCTGGGGGATTAAGATTCGCATAAAGAACAGGTAGGTGTGATCAGTTAACTATTTCTAAAAATGTAAATCTTTGACTGTGACGTTCTCCTGGCTTACTTGAGAGGACACTGGCTTTGCTGTTTTTGATGGGACTTGGCAGAATCGCTTTGCTTCCATTGATCATATGAAAATAAACAATAAAAGTAAACAGAATGGGGAGATATGCTGTGTGTTACAAAAAGAATATTTTTGGTCTGTTTGGAGAAAAAAAATCCCTTCTTAAAAAATGGTGCAGTCAAGAACACATGTGACTTAAAAGCAGCTGTTTGGCCTACACTCCATTGTGTGAACTGGACCCTTCAACAGGAAGACAGCCATATTGGAAGCTGAATGTACTAGCAAATGTCCCTCATGGATCACATTAAAGGTAAGATCAGAACTAGAGTTCATGTGAAAGAGCAGCCTGACTCAGTTTTCCTGATAAAGACAGAGACAGTGTTTCATTGGTTTGCCTGTGGAGTATAATCTTAACCATTAAAGATGTCACCTTGTTCTGCCAAAAATATGCAACACTTCTTAGGGCTAGCTCCCAGACTTGTTCATGAAATCCCCTAGCCTATTCATAGCCAGACCCCCAGCCCGAGGGAGGTAACAGAGCTTCCTTTATCCTATTCTTTCCTTCTTAGTTAAGTCTATGAAATATAAGAATATTACACAAGGTTAATACTCGACAGGAAATTATAGTACGTGCTATAGGAAAAGGGTGTTGGTGCACTCACCCTACAAGTAGGCTTTCAACATTCCTGTTGCCACAGCTCTGCCCCCTGTTTCACACTGTGGGATTGAGTCCCCGGTCTAAAGGTTTTCTGGGGTAGGTTTGCCAGATTTAGTACAGAAGAATGAAAGAAGCCTAGTTAAATTGAATTTCTAACAAAAATGAAAAAAAATCTTTAAAAATGTCATGCTGGAATGACATATATGCAAGACATGTATATGCATATGTATACATACATCTATCTCTATCTATACTCTCTATCTTTATGTAATCTATATCTATACCTATATCTCTACCTATATCTATATCTATATCTATATCTATATCTATATCTATATCTATATCTATATCTATCTATATCTATATCTATATTGATTGTCTAGATAATCCTGGATGCTTGCAAGTTTTCCATTTAAAACCCATGGCATCCCAGGAGTGTGTGTACAAACTGCAGAACAGGAGACATTACCCAAGTCAATAGGAGAGGCAGTGAAGCATGTATGGTAGTAACTTTTTACGTTATTAATCATAGGCAGTAATAAGTCTGCTGAGAGATGGACCAAAGCCACTCTAGTGTGGCTCTACACTCTACACAACAAAATGCAATGCAATAGAGTCTTGTATTGGGGAATATCTTATTGACATTAAAGTGTATCTTTGTGATACTTACAGAATTTCAAGTTTTTTTTTAAAAAAGAAAGTAAATTCGTCTTGATTCACTTGATGAAATTCTTTATGCATAGATATTTCTAGTTTTTTGGTTCCTGAATCCTTTTAGTTTATGGAAAATATACAAATGTAAACTAACTTGAAAATAATACTGTTTTCTAAAATCCTTAGATTTCTATGTCCCAATTTCAAGTAACTTCAAAAAAACTATCATGAAATATTCTATTTAATTTTAAGCATTTGTTTACTTGCTTGTCTATATACGTATTGGGGCTACAGATTGAACTCAGGTCCCATGCTTGCTAGGCAGCTGATATGACACAAGGCTACATACCAGATCTTCACAATAAAATAGCAATTGTAAGTGTTCTTCCAATGCAGCTCAACATGTTAAATCTTTAAGTAGTGAAATGCTGGGTGATTCAATTTACATAGCAAAGCCTTATGTTATCTCTGAGTCTGACTGGAACATTCTGGCAATCTGATGATTCTAATCTATTAATTAGACAATGAGGTCTATCATCTTAAAATTTAAGAGCACATTACTTAGTTTTATAAGAGTCTCCATATAGTTTACTATACTATAAAAGCATCTGCTTAGAAACTTACCTGAATTTAAGAGCAGAAAGTTTGAGTTTATATTCTCAGTGTATTTCTTTAAATCTACTGGAGCTATGACTTCAGAAACAAGATGGTCATTTCAAGGGTCTGCAGTTAGCTTAAATCGCTTCCAAAGCACACTGCTTTATTCAAATTGACTTGCTATTGAAATTTTCCTGACTTCTCTAAGGCATTCTTATTAAAATTTAATTTACAAAATTTAAAAATTAATAAAAAATAGCCACATAACCCAATTTGACCTACAACATGCATACTTAGGTTGTCAGGAGCCTGCCAAATAATTCAGGGGAGAAAACCCTGTGAAAGGAAAATCCTGTCAGTCCTCTGGTTTAACTGGGAAGGGACAGGAAGTGTCCTGCTGCTGCAGATGGCATCTATGTGTTTTCCTTCCTTTTAGTCACTTCTCTTCTGTGATGACATGCCTGATTAAAGCTATTTGAAGAAGGGTTTATTTGGCCTCAGGGTTTGAGGGGAGTAGGTCGTTATGAGAGCGACAGTGAGAGACAAGTGATCACATTGTGTCACTAGTCTAGAGTCAGAGAGAGGTACACGCTGCGATTAGCTAGATTCCTCCTTTTCACTCAGTCTGGGGCTAAAGTACCTGCGTCTGCTATGGTGCTGCCCACACTCAAGGTGGCTCTTCTCGCAGGCTTTCCATTTCTCTGTTAATTCCTCACAGACTTCCCAGAGGTTTGCCCTAGGTGAATCTAAACCTATCAAGCTGAGAATGAAAATTAACCATTTCCCCCAAGCCCCAGGCTAAGCTCTGACCAGTTTTACGCTTCGAACTACAATAGAGCTCTACCTATTTGCTGGTTGTAGCAAGCCCATTAAACGTACTCTTTGGCTGGTGATTTAATGAACTAAGTTGGAGTCCACAGAATATAAAATTTTAACTAGATCAGTAGCTCATGTGACATTTCTTAATTAATTTCTATCTTCATTTGTTTCTGTAACAGACTTATTCATTTTATGCTTTCAGTAGGTTTTCAGATAAAATCCTTTGTTCTTTCCTTAGCTTTGACCATCTTTTATCATCATTAGAGTGATAGGCTTGACATATAAAAATATACACATGAACATACAGATATATGTACACATACACATAAACATGTGTGTCTATTATCTATCTATCAATCTATCCATCCATCTATCTATCTATCTATCTATCTATCTATCTATCTACCTACCTACCTACCTACCTACCTACCTATTTATCCTCTTTCTAAAAATCCTACAAAAATAATGACTCAGAAAAGCAAACATGCGGTTGTTCTACATAGTCAAAATTTCCAGAAAAAGATCTTGAAATATTATCGTAAGTGGGATTCCCTTCAGCAAAAATGTTAAGGCATTTGGTGGTAACCCTAAATTGAAGATGACTGAAGCAAAGTATACCTGTTACACACATGCATATATCTGGTTGTTGTGGGACTGTGTTGGGATAAACAATAATTTTCAAGAGGATTTTCAATGTCAGAACATTTCATCAAACAGCTAGTTCAGGGTCAAGTGCTGTCAAGTTTATTTATACTTAAATAGTTTATCCCATATCACCCTCCATGAATAAATAAATGTAACACTTGTGACCCCTTGCAGATGCTAAATCAACAGTCAGAAGTTTGATTGTAATCCTTGGCATTGATGTCTACTCTGCTTGACACTGGGAAAGCCTTTAGGCTGTAGATCATGAGATGTCTTCTGTTAAGGTGAAAGAAAAGAGCTACCAGCAAAGAAAACTGATTCCATTCCTGCCTCAATCATTAGCAAGCTGTGTGACCCTGGGCAGCTACTCATTTGGTCCTTCTGCAAAGTAGGAAGGACCACAGTTCTGTCACATGCTCCCCTGGCCTGGGAAGAGAGTTTACTCAGAGTCAAGCTGATAGTGGTATTGAGTGACTTCCCATTAGGATAACTGTCTTTACTGGGTAAGAGGTAAACCATCTTCCAGACAATCAATAGTCAGAAAAAAATGCAGTGAAGTAAAAAACATTTAGTTTATGGAAAATGGTTCTTTGCTTCAATGACCGATCATCAGTATCAATGACTTCAAAATGAGCTAGTTTCACTCTCCCAACATTCAAAATCATAGTTATGTTCCACTGAGCTGTTATGCTTCGAACCTAACAAAAAATACCATATGAGGATAACTATAGATCTGCCAAGAAAATTTATTATGTCCAACTTAAATGACTTTAAATTGAGAAAGGAAACACTCTACTTAGTCATATAATGGGCAAGTATTTTCTTAGAAAAATTATAAATCTATTTCTCTACAATACAAGCTCTCTGAATTGAATAACCCTGTGTTTTGCCATGATCCTGAAAGAGGAATAAGTGACTGGCTGAGTAAGAATCAAAGAGTGATTTTCGATTTTTCTGGATCAGGTTACAAAGTTAGTGCTGCTGAAGAAATATCAATCTATTTAGCCGAAATATAAATGTTTGTATATATGGTGTTATTTGAAAAATGGCTCATGTCCAAATTAAGACTAAGGGTCAAACACCTCAAGATAGAAGCTAAACACAGGCCCACTGGTTGACACGTTGGCTGTGCATGTGTCTCCTTCCTCTCTTGGGAATTTCGTTTTGCAGTTACTGCAAATGAAACTTTTGATACCAAGCTAACGAATACTGAGCTAACAGATACCAAAAAGTGTGCATAAAATTATGTTCATAATAAAAATAGTCCTTACCTGTTTTTTTCATGAATCTTCAGAATTTCATTAGTCTGTTGGAGAAGTTGCTTCTCTAGCTTGTATGTTGATAATGAATTCTCCAACAGCTGTATCTCAAGTCGGGATGTTTGATTTAGTACCTTGAAACATTTTTAAAATATGAAATTTCAGTCACAAAACAAATAGCAAGAAAGCTCTGTGCATTTAAATTTTGTTTGCTTTTAATATTTTTCAGAATAACTTAAGCATATGATGATCAATCTAGCAAAGACTGCTTTGTAAGTGGAGATACAAGTCAGAGGTGAACTAAGTTCATTTGTGTACTCCAATTTTTATACCCTTATATCCTAAGGATAGTATATTTTGCAAGCTTCCTATATATTCTGTCCCACATTTATAAGGGTAAGGTATGTTATTAATACAAGGTCTTGATATTACAGGTCATTTAGAATTAAGAGATGTATAATACATACCTACTCAGGCCTATCACCTTACTAAATTCAATTAGAAACCCAAACAACTCTTGCAATCATCTGGGGGAGATATCTGACCACACACTATTGGATGGCTCTCGTGGAAGGATGTTCACCCACGAAAACTTCCATATACTAACTCACTTTCATGACAGTCTCATCTGTTGGACATGTCACTTTATAGATAAGGACACTGGAGTCCAGTCTCATCCAGATTGGAGATCTGAGTTTCTAACCAGGGACTTTGAGTCTACAGGTTTGCACAGCAAACTGAGAGGCTGTAGTCCGATGATTATTGGAAGCCTCAATATTCAAACCTGATTGCTAAGAAAACAGATTACTATTATATTTTTACATCCAATGGTCAGAGTCTTCAAAAAATTATCATGAAGGATCCACACTACTAGTCAGAGGCTAAAAGAATAAAAGCTGGTACTTATACGCCCAACTCTGCCATTCTCCAAAACTTGGAAGAGGTCTTTAAATGGTGTCAACATTTACCCCTCTCTTTCTTTGCACTAAGGATGATTTCTTTTAAAGGAAGGAGAGAGTTATATTGTTTTTAAATTCTCCTTAAAGTATTTAATATCTTTCCACCCATCATCACATCCTTTGATCAAAGTTTTCCTTGAGAAGAGTTTTTGCAATCTCACTATTAAGTACAAGGTCCTGCCCTACAAGTGGAAGTGTTGGTGTGTTCTTCCACTGCTGTACCAGGATTAAAGCTGGGATTGGATCTGGTCCTTTGGAACACTCTGAACTTCTTGCTTGAGCTATGTTTGCAGGGGACTGCAAAGCTCATGGGCTCTGTGTTAGTAGTAGGACAGAAAAGGAACTAGGTTAGAGTTGAGAGACAACAGCTTCAGATACAAAATTTAAAGAAGGGCTCCTCCTCACCTAGGCAACCAAGCTAAAGTACATGTTATACATTTGTAGGATATTTTAGAGCACTGTTTTTTTTTTTAATTCTAACATATCCCATAAATATTAGATGAAATCATTATTATTAGTCTTTGGATTGGTTTCAAATCCATTTCCATAGAAACCATATACAAACGAATCATAACAAATTAAGTATTTCAATGTATAATAATGTCATTTTCTACTCCCTTCCTAGCACCCCACTTCTTTCTAGGCTATGAACAGGGTAAGGCAAGTAAAACCCCACAGGACTGGAATATACAATTGCGAGGACTATATTTACTTTATGATTACTTCTTTGTTCAGTGTGATCTTAAAACCTTATCAATAATGCATTTCCTGAATACATATGAACTTGGGGAATTTGAGAGTATGCATAAGATCTGCACAAGTTCCAGACAGACAAAGTCCCAGCACAGAGGATGAGAAGTATGTGTGAAACTACATCCTGGTTACTGCCATTTGATGCTTGTTGGACAAGTACATTTTCTTTCATAATGTGAACCTGGTAGGTTGAATACACTCAAGAATGGTCCCTATTCCCATGAGTAGCTGTACAATCCATAAGTGCTCTCAATGGGAAAAAGTGAAAACCTCTGAAAGCTGATCAAGGGAGATGGGGAAGGATAGTTGAGGGAGAGGTGGATATGATTAGAATATATGGTATAAAATTCTCAGGGAATTAACACAAGTATTATTTTGAATTATAGTCCTTATCACTTTATTTAAGGAAAAATAAAATTTAGTGCACGTTAAGACTGAAACTACATTCAGCAAGTATTTTATCCAGGTCAGCTTTTGGTTCCTTTGTTTACTAAATGACCACTTATAAATCTTTGAATTGTGGAGTGAATCACTTTTGTATTTCTAGGTGATGACTGGAAGGAGAAGACACTCAACACTTACGTATGTATGGTACACATACCATCTCATGGAATAAATACATTGTTCACAGTTCCATCAAACCTCTCTGAGAGCACATCACATTGGTTGGTTTTTGTCAACTCAACATAAACCTAGACTATTTGAGAAGCATGATTCCTTTCTTTTCACTATTTTTATTGATTCATTGTGAAATTTACATCATGTACTCTGATCCCATTCATCTCCCTGTCCCTTCATATCTACCCTCTGCCTCTGCCACCATCCCGACAAAACAAAATTTTTAAAAAGTCAAAATGAAAAAGAAATGCTTGAAAAGCTATATCGCGTGCGCGCGCACACACACACACACACACACACACACACACACACACACGCACACACATTTTGGCTTTTAAAGAATAATTCACACCCTTCTCCATGTTCTCTGGAAGCAGACAGGAGTCCTTATCTGGAATTGACATTTAGGCTGCCTATATCTAACTCTTGTAACTACTCCCAGTATTAACCTGTCTTTTTGTTCTCCTTTGCCTCTGGTCTACACTATGACAGAGCAAAAATCCTCTCATGAAAACAAGTCAGGTCATGGAGTTTTCTAGGATGAATATGCTAATGGACTTTCTCTGCAGTTGGTTTACATTTGTAAGGACTTAGTTTGGTCTTAAGATATTCATACTGTATGATTCAAAGTCTCCTAGCTCTTGGATGTCACTTCTGTCCCCCATCTGGCACACCGTGCCTCACCCACTGTCTTTCTGCCAATTCAGTTGGCTAAATCCTTTACACCTCAAGGCCTTTGTACCTGTGCTTCTGTCTGGCTGAAATTTCCATCCTATCCCGTGTGTAGAGTTAGCTTGTTTTCATATTCAAGACATGCTCAGGAGTTGTTCTGGCCATGCCCAGAAAAACATCTACCTCTGTGTTCTCCTTCAGTTCACCCCTCTTGCTTTACTTCTGTAATCTCCGCTATTGAAGATGATCCTTCTTTATCCATGCTATGTTTTTCTGCCACACTACAATTATACAGGCCTTGCACTGCTGTGACCAGGGTCCTGTGGCACAAAGGCATGCACACTGGATTATTTAACTATGTTTTGGAAGACATGTCAGCACTACACAATGGGCTGTTTGCAAGCGAGATACTGATCATGAAAGGTAACAGCCTCATATGCATAGTTACACCCTTACAGGCCAAATTTAAAGACTTCTCAGACATGGAAGAAGAAAGTAGACCCATCTTAGAGATCCAGGCTAAGTGCTGGTCAATGTAATTTTAAGTACGAATGCCAAGCTCTTCTCTTTTCCCATCATCTTGACTCTATTGCTGGTTTATTTCAAGTCACTCCACTGATGTTTTCAAACAGGCTTGAAGTTCAAATCTGGGCATGCAAGGGAACTGTAGAAAACTCTAATAAACTGACCCCTGCCTTGCTATGAGTCTATGCAACTCACTCCTGGCAATAACTAAAGTATTCCATTAAAATGACAAAAGACATTTCCCTCTTAGCTTAAACACATCCCAAAAGTACATCTCTGGGAATAAAGAGTGTTTAAGAGGAAAGGGGGGAAAGGAAGAAAGGAAAGAGTGAAGAATAAATGCAGTACGTCCCCAAGGACCAGTGTCAAAGCTTAAATTTCCCAGAGTTCTCCATAGGCTGGGGAAAGTAAGATCTGAACTGGAGGATTTATGTAGCTTAAAAAGCTTAGCTCTTTCTTTTAAAGAGAAGGAAGTATTTGCTTTCTAGAGGTAAGGAATTTCAGACAGCCTCTTTTAATACTTTTAAGAGTGTTTAATTTAAAATCCACACTAACTAAAAGGTAGTTGTTGAAAGAGAATACAGAAACCAGTAAAGGAAATCTCTTTTTGCAGCTCTTGGAATTGGGACCATTGATTTACTGTGGTTTGTTTGTTTGTTTGTTTGTTTAATTAAAAAAAAAGGTAACAACATATATATAATTAGATGCTATGAGAGGGTAAAAGCTATTTAATATATAAAGGAAGAGCTATAAATTATGTGCTTTGCACTATCACTGAAGTGAAGTTTTGGTCAAAAAGGAAAAAAGGATGAAGAATTTCACCAAGGGTTATTTTTTCTCTTTGTAGAGGGAAAGTGAGCCTCTGAGATGGAGTGGTATGGTCACTAGTACCTGCCCACATCCACAAGCCTTATCTTAGCAAGAGCAAGATGGTGATTTGTCCTCCTGCCTCTTGAGATGCCATATGAAGTGATCAACAATTTCACCCTCCTTCTTAACTCCGGAAATCCTCTACGCACGTGACTTCTAGTTTAAAAAACTACAAGTGTTGGAGTTGGAAAAACAAATCAAAAGGCATGCCAAATAAACACTCAGGCAATCCCAGAATATGAGAGATGATCAAACGGTTGGCTAAGTAGCTTAAATATGTTCTTCATAAGTGGGGAGGGGGGCCAGAAAGCAAAGGACAGACCCGAGTTCAGTGAGCCTGTCAAACTTGGAAAACAAATTATCTGCAAAATTCCTTTAAAAATTAAGGAAATGTGGAGAAGTATTATTAATGTAGGTCATAGTAATAGATATTTCATACTATATGAAAATTGTAAAGTATTTTATTTATGTCATGTATGTTTATATTAACCACCCATATCAGTTTGTAATGTTTATAATAACCTTACTATATATGAATATTTATATATTGAATACTTACATATGCTATTTATAACCTAAAAAGAAAAGTCATATTCAGGCCCATCAGCTAAGTTTTCATTTATATTATTACCAACACAGCCTTGGGTTAAAATCCAAATATATGCCAACCAGGATTGGTTAATTACATAATTGGTACTTATTGAGGGTTTGATAGATTTTTAGAAAAGAAAAGGGAAGGAAATCCTTACTTTCCAATTAACATGTGTTTGAAGAGCTGGTTAGAATTTTTTTAGTCAACAGCCAGATAGTAAGTAACTTAGCCTGGTGAGCTGTCATTATTTGGATGTAAAATGTTCCCAAAAGGCTCATGTGTTTGAACATTTGGTCTCCAGCTGGCGATGCTGTTTTGGGTAATTATAGAGCCTTTATGGGGTGTGGCCTCAGTGAAAGAGATGGATCCCTAGGGCTAAGTCTTCTGGTTTGTAGCTTGTCCCAGTTGTAGCCTTGGAGCCTTCTGCTTTCTGATCCAGTGAAATGTGAGAGTCCCCAGCTTACACACCCACAATGTGGCCTTCCCCACATCATGAATTTTGTACTCTCAAACTGTGAGCCAAACTAAATTCTTACTCCCTTAAGTTGGTTCTGTTACATATTTTGTTACAGTAACAGAACGGGGCGGGGTGGAAAACCTGATATATGGGCTATATTGTCTTTCCGATAACTGTGTGTATGACCACCCTGCTGTGAGAACAGTAATACAGCCACAGACAACATGTATGGATAAACCATATGTTGATATAGCTTTAAGAAAGAACAGCCAGTCAGGTTGAGCTAGAATTGTCTGAGTCTTCTAGCAGTGGTTTTTGCAAATTAATTACCAGTGTATTTTCCTTATGAGACCCCTTTGCTAATTTATTTCACTATCATTTCAGATAGGTCAGGTTTTAAAGTTTATTCAGTTATACCCTCATCAAGAAAAACAGCCCCGTTTTTAGAGCCAGCCTTTGACAGCAGACATGAGAAGGAACTGATTGTTGCCTAGAGAGATGTGTTCTTTCAACAGTCTACTTCTGAACTGCTCTAAATGTCTAACTGTGCTGTTGTGCTCCAAGCAGTCAGAGTGCTCAGCGACCACTGAGAAGCAGAAGCGAAGCAGGATTAAATGTGCAGGGAATTTATTAGAATACATGTCGATGGAGGGAAACCAAGTGGGAGGAGCCAGAGACAGCCGTCAGATTAAGGTGCAGGCTTTACCCCCAGTGAGGAAGAGAGCAAGGGGAAGGGGTATTCAATGGAAGTCTTAGCCCTCAAGATAGCTGTAATTATATGCAAAAGGCCATGGGAAAACTTTAGCTAAAGTCATGTGTCAGCAAAGTCCTGAAGCTCCTGGGAAAAACGTTAAGTATCCTGCCACAGTGAGTCATTGCTTAGAAATGGCTGTTGAGAATTGTGGTCTCTGGACCAATACCTGGCGGGTTTGAGAGTACAGCAGCTGGGGAGTCACTGTTCAATTAGACTTCCCACACCAGCAAACTCAAAAGATAGGTCTAAATGTGACAGAGGGTGAAAAGGGGGGGGGGGGGGTCGGTGTAGAGACTTTTTAACCCACCTTAACTCAAAGTCAGTGGACACACGGACTGCTTTCGGTGTTAGGGCGGGGCTCAAGTCGCCTTTTGGAACGTCTTGCGTCATGGAAATATGCAAACTCCATCTGTTCCAATGTGATTAAATTCTGTTTCTAATGCTATAGTGCTGGAACTTATTGGGGACTGGAGGGAACCTGAGATAGCTGTGTAAAGCCCTTCCCTAGAGTTGACACAGCTGGCAGCTGGCAAGGACAATTGGTAAAATCACTGGCACCTGAGAGAATGGGGGGGGGGGGAGGTACCGCTGGTCCCATAACCAGCAAAGCCCTGGCATCTTTATTAAAATTAAGAAACTGTCCGTAGGGCTAAGAACATTGTATCTGTTTTCTTGCTCTGAGTTAAATCGTGTTCTTCTTTTGCACCCATTGATATAATCCCAAAAAACCCCAAGAAAAGGCAGAAGCACAGGAGAGAGATGTATAGATTTTTGACACTTAACTGCTTAACTTTAAATTCTCACTTTAACGGCCAAGAAATTCTTTCAACCGAATCAACTTTGGGGATCGCTCTTGATATCTTGTTGCCTCGTCTTCCAACAACGAATAAAGACACTACCTACTTTGCAGGTGTGTTAGCTGACACTAGTTAATATGCCTGTGAGACCGCTTAAGACCAGGTCAAGGAGATGATTTAAAAAGTAGGACTCAATTTGGTTTGTTGATCTGATAAATTCCCTCTAAGCCACATTGTCCAAGGACAAAGTGGTGAGATTGATTGGCGGGAGGGGCACATGAATAATTCATGATCCTAACTCCTTCAGGCCAAAGAGAAACTAGAAGGAGAAGGGATGCTGGCTGATGCTAAGTCTGAGCTGTGTTCTGCAGAGCACTGGGGACAGAAAGGCTTTCTCTGGTTTTAATTTCTCATTCTCACCTCCAAGGCTACCTTTTTGTTTGTTTGTTTGTTGTTTGTTTTCTTAGATGTTCTCATCTCGGGATTCTTTTCCGGATTGGATTATAATGTTCATTGTCTTGGGGGGGGGGGATCCTTTATGTCCTGCAGCAAAACCGTGGCCCTCTCACCACCTGTGAAAGTGCCAATCTAGAGGGCCAACAGAGGACTAGTAAGTGTTAAGTAGCTTATCTTTATAAGATCATCATGTGAGAGGCCGGGCACAAAGCACGGCAAAACCCTTGCTGCGTGTCCCTTGAATCCTGAATAGCCTGAAGTCAGTGCCCATGAAAGCAAACTGTAAACGTGTAAAAACCCAGTTAGGTGCACATCAGAGCAAAAATCCCAGCACAAAGCTGGGCTGAGCAGAAGGCTCCTGTGGCTTCTAAGTTCTGAGAAGAAAATCATGTAAAGGGGCTGAGGGTTCAGTATTCCTTGTGTAAACATGACTCTGTGGCATGAATAGGGTGACTTCTGTGGTTCGGTTGAAGCAATGTCCTGTCTCAAGAGTTAAAATATACGCCATGTGGATTCCCACTTGCTTAAGTTTGGGGTATAAACATTAATGTTCAGCATGTTTAAAGGATGAGGGAAAGATTGCAAGTTTTTGCTTTGTAAATCAAAATAAGGCTCGTTGATACTTCTGAAGGATTTGTGAATATTTTTGAGTTTATCTATCCTAAAAATATCCTTAATATATCTAGTAAACTTTAATTGGCCTTTGTGATGAATTTTCACTCTTCCAAACAGGGAGTTTTGTTTTCTTTTCATTAATCGCCTTCTCTGTATTATCTTTCAGAAAGTACACGTTTCCTAGTCTTTGGGATGTAGAATAAATTGTTACATTTAAAAACTTGCAAGCCAACACCCTTTTCAATTTGGAGATTAAAATATTGATCTTAATAAAAGTAAGAGTTTTTTTCCCCTACAACTCCAGCACTTCCTTGACCAGAGAAGAATCAAAACAATACCAGGAAACATTTTGTAGTGGCATAAAAATAAAGGTCTGTTTGGGTGTGTGTGTGTGTGTGTGTGTGTGTGTGTGTGTGTGTGTTAGACACAAGTGTGTAAGAGGTAAGCATTCTACTTTAAATAGAGAAAAACACAATTTTCTTGTGTGTAATATAGGAAATCAATATTTTATAAATCAGCATGCTTGCTTTATGTGATTTTAAATGAGTCAATACATCTCACATTGTTCACTTATGAGAGCTAGTACCTACTTCTATTTCCTGTATATCTGATAGTGCTCTACAAAAACAGTTTTTTTTTTTAAATCTAGGCAATTCTTTTCTCCAATGCAATCAGCATTTACCTCAGATTTCATTAGCTGATTATTAGAATCATTAAATCATTACTTAGTGAAAGACACATGAAGAGTTCAATAACTGTGTTAGTAAGAGGGATCAGCACCTTCGCTACCGTCTTTAAGTGGTTTTTATAAATGTTTTTGTTTGTTTGTTTGTTTGTTTTTTGGTCTTGGCCACCTGTATTTCATACAAAATGCTTTATCTATATGTAGCATCTTTTCTACTTCTCCTTAAATATCAACGTATGATCTATAATATCACTGATACAGATTAAATAAAATAAGAATAAAAATAGCCTACATGGGCCATATTTACACATGCAAATTTTTAGCTGTGGTAGAATTCAGCTCCATTGGAATATCCCTCCCCCAAGTTTCAGAATGCTATTACACCGAAATCACACTAGCCACATTAAGGACACTAAGAGATCATCTTGTCACACTGAAATATGACACTTGCTAATATATTTAGGATGGTGATCAATTAAAAGCATCCTTACATCCTACTGATTTGCATATGCGGAAGTATATGCAGATTCATGCAGATTCCTGCTCAGTAGACCAGAAGTTTTCCTTTCAACTCATGGGATTCAAAAGGCCACTGAAGCTGCCACTGTCACTAATGCATTACCAGAGATAAAGCAGGACAGGTCAGAAGGCTTATCAATAGCCACCACGTGACTGGGTTTACACTCATCATATCACAGTGGTAGCTGCAGTGTTTATTTGAACTCAAGGCTGATTAGGTTGTTTTAGCTGCTGTCCTTTTGCAAACACACGCAGACCTAAATATATTCACCCTCATTACGGCATACATAGCTCGTCAAACACTCACTGCTCTTATTACCAATAAACAAAAATGAATGTTTTTTTTCCAAATCTCATGCTGACATGTGCTCTGTGTTTATGGAGTAAACTGAAGACTAATTCTAAAATGATCCTCTGGTTGAGTGTGTGACTCTGGCCCTGGGGACATACCTGGGTCTCAACATCTGTCAGCTTTCGGGTCTGCTCTGCAGTCTGAGACAAGAGACTGGTTCCTATCTCAAGCATGGTGGCCGTGTGGTTTTGAACCGCATTCTGTTGTATCTGGGCCATCTCCGACTTCATATTTTCCACAATGTAATTCTCAAGCTGCGAGAGATAAAGGACAAGGCATGTTGGATTATAAGTAAAGCCTCCGTGTTGGGGCACGCAGTATTTACAACGACAAAACAAGACACAGCTGGCAGGGAAGCCATCTGGCAGAGAGCCTCTGCATGTTGGGGAGTTGAGGAATGAAAGCAGAAAGCACACCAATTCAACTGCTAACCCACTCTGGATACACACACACATACACATGGTAATCACACATCATAATGAGAATTTTCACTTGAATTCCACTCTCCTGGTGTGGATATGATCTCACTTAACCCTCATGGCGAAGACATGAATGAGGTTTTTGGCTCTCTTCCTTTCTCTCTCTGTTTCTGTCTCTATCTGTCTGTCTCTGTCTGCCTGTGTCTCTGTGTCTCTCTGTCTGTCTCTGTCCCTCTGTCTGTCTCTGTTTCTCTGTCTGTCTCTCTCTTTCTTTCTGTCTGTCTCTGTCCCCCTGTCTGTCTCTGTCTCTCTGTCTGTCTCTCTCTGTCTTTCTGTCTGTCTGTGGTCCTCCCCGCCCCCTCCCCTCTGTCTCAGCCAAGGAAACAGAACAATAAACCTGTGGTTACCTAGACAGGATGCAGGAGACTTAGCAAACAAGCTATAAAGGTAAATCTTGTTGCTTTAGTCTTTTGACACTATCATGCAGACAACTCACCTCAGAATCCAGCATCCTGCCTTTGTTTCGGGATCATAAGTAAAAGCAGGTCACAGTGGGAGAAAAAAACAAGAAGCTGGAAGAGGGCAGGCACCCATGAGTGTGGGGGGGGAACCTTGAAGACTCTGAAGCATTAGCAGTGTTCCCCCCACCCCCATATACTGCAGACCCCAAGAGCTAGCTTTAACCATTCCCCTTGCTCCTTTGAAAACTCAAAAAGAAGGCATTCAAATTGCAGTTCATAAAACACCATTTGCCCTTCTTGCCCTGGGTAAAATTGATTCCTTTATGATACCATCTCAGAAAACAGAATGAGCATTAAAAAAAAATGTAACCATAGGGGCCAATGAGAATTAGGAAGTGAGCCGCTATGGGGGTGGGAGGGGGGCTTGTTAGGCCCCTGGGAGAACAAAAATGCATAGGCATTGCTTGAAGAATGAAGAAGCCAGGACTTCCTTGTCAGCGTGCTTACCTCTTCCCCCACTGCTGTGTGGTGACTGCATTTTATTACCTAATTTTTCAATGAGGAAACTACATCCTAGAGACATCAGGTCCAAGGCCACACACCACACACACAGTCAGACTTGGGCTTGAGCATGGAACTCCTTAACTCTCAGACAAACCCTTTTAAGCACTTGGAAGTTCTGCCAAGTCTTACTTAGCAAGCTGACTTTGAAATCATTAACAGCTATGTGATTTTTATTGATTCAGTGAACTATAATACATTCATACTGTAAGTTCTATAGCATCATTATTATGCAATAAATAGAGTCTTAAGTGTAAAACCCTCAGAAACTTTGGCAGTTTCCTTTCTAACCCCAGCCATTGCATATTTCGACTTATCTAACTTGACTCTGGTCCAGAAGAGAAAGACTGAAATCACTTACATGATTGGTGATGAATTCTGAATTTATATTTTATCAATATAAGTCAACCCTACTTCGTTACTAATGCAAAATATATTCTAAAAATATCTGAAAGTTACTTTAACAAAATAAATGGCCTCTGAGCCAAACCCTGGGTTCATTGTTATTAAATTACCTCATTTCAGCAACCGAAGGCTCAGATAAAGGGGGAGTCTCTCATATTGGGTTCCATGTTCCTAATGATGGCTCTTCCTTGCCATTTGGGGAATTATCTTTGCCTCTTTGAAGAGTTTGTGCTTTGAGTAGAGTTAGCCCATCATAGTTCCCAGAGTACGTTCATGTTTGAACCTGGAAAACTCCAGAACTTTGCGTTTCGTCTACCACACAAGTTTCTCACAGATGGAAAAATATAATAAGCAGTGCCATTAAGGCCCAGTTTCACAATACTTTACAAGAGAACCTCCTTTGCATCCGAGATTCTTTAACTAGCAACATAGATCCGTGGTACCGCAAGAGGTCTAATTCTGCCACCACCAAAACCAAGCCAGCCTAAGTAAAATGGCAACCTAGGGGACAAAAGAACATATAGCTAAGAGATGGAGGAACCAGGTGATAAAGATAGAAGGAATGTTCTCAGACCCTGTATCAGGCATGTTTTTAATCAGATTGACCTTTGGACATTCACTTGTAAGTTGCATGATCCAATAATTTCCCTTGGGCAGCCAAGGTATTTTTTTTTCCTTCAATCACGTTGATTTATGTCTTAGCATAGTCAAAAGATTATTGGCCTGTTACATTTGATAGATGAGTAGCAGAAGCCTCTAACGTGCACACATTAATAGTATGATCCGTTGTTGTCCAGGAAATTTGGGGCTTTTATGGAAACTCTATTGAATAGCATGCGAGTTACCACTGTGAAGACAACAGCCATTGATAGCCAACATTGATCATCTGTCTCTTACATGGCAAGCCCTGGATTAACCCCTTCTCGTTACAGGATAAAATCTTAAAGAGTTAAACACACAGAAATTTCCTGTGCTTTGTTGTTTTAGAAGTGGAACAGTGAAAGCATGGGAACCCTAAGTAACTCACCTATGATCATTCAAACACATGTTTTTACTTTTTATACTTTGGGTTGGCATTCTTAACTGTTATCTATCCAGACAGAGCTATCTGGGGTCCTTATATACTTTACATGTAACTCAGAATCCTGATTATTTGTCAAAACTACAGAAGATTTTCAAAATGTAGATGACATAGAACATTCTAGAAAGTTTAACAAGACAATCTATATTCTACAAACTGCCTTATAGCAGATTCCTGATTCAGCTGAAGAAGTGCTTCTTAACATGTTATTCATGGAAGAACCTTCTGCATGAAAACTGTTTGGAAAAAGTTTGTCTTCAAAGAAGGAACCAGAGCAAGAATGTAAAATATTGGTGACATTAATGCATTGTTTTAATTCAACTGATTGATAAATAGGAAAAGGGCATTTTCATTTTAAAATGTGATTTACAAGCTATCTCAACATTACATTGTTCATGAAATGGGGAGAGGGGTAAAAGAATTATTAACTTAGGCAACCAAGTTTGTACTAGTATGTCAGAGTTCACAGTTTCAAGTAGCCCAAATGTTATTTTGATTTTTTAAGTAAAATTTCTTCCACTTCTGAGAAAGAATGTGCCAACCAGTGGTCTTCATTACATCATTTGCTTGGTAATTATAAAATATCAGATAAAAAATATCTCTTTTTTTTATACAATTTTCTTACCAAAAACCGGTTCCCAGTGTTTATGTTGTTAAAGGCATGAAAGGGATGAGGTGCTCCAGGCATCACAGAGAAGGACACACTGGGGTTACCTCAAGGTTAAGCTGCTTTGTGATCCTATTGCCTGGTCAAATGTGGACCAGTCTTCACTACTGAGTTTCTCTATCAACTGCAGAACTTTAGATCATCAAATCAAAATGACTGTGTCATGACAGTGTCTATCACAAACACGGGGAGCCTCCCCTTTCAGTTATCTCTGCTGCAGAAGTGAAGTATACCCCCCACCCAAACAGAAACCCCCATTAAAGTGGCTGGGATGCATATAACTCTAGTTAATTATTTTTTAATCAAATGGGGACCCTATATCAGCACTAACTGCTTTTGACTGCAGAAAGTAATGGCACTCTTAAGTAGCAAAAACCAGATGCCATTGATTTAAAGGCTGAGGGGGAGGCTGAAGTCAAATATACAATGTGTGATGAATAGGAAGCCTGCTTTCATCTTATCTCTAAACATTCCTCTAGATACGGAACTGTAAAAGCCTTGTCCGTGCTCCCGATCAGCCACGTTCAGGAGGGATTTGCAACAAATTTGATTGTCTTCATATATCCTCCAAGGGCTCTAAAATACATATATTTGCAGAAAAATAATGGTCACATCAAGGCTTAGTATTTTACAAACATCTGAGGGGTGGGTTTAAGCTGAGAAGTCACTAACCGCAAGAGCTGATGGATAATGTGGAGACACTCGAACGATAAAGTTGTTTGGTTTATTACTACTCTCAGTGTTGGCCTCGAGAGTTTTATAAAGAATGGTCCAACAAAGGAAGAATATGGATCAAATAATGAAATAAAAATCAATGATATTATCAACCTAATGAAATAATTGTTAGCTTTAAAAATGATTTAGTATTTATAATGAACTTCCACAAAAAACAAATCCCTCCTTTGATACATCTACTAACCCTACAAAGAAAAGCTGGGTTCATTTGCTTGGTGGAGAACCAGAGGCCTTCGGTAACTTGATAGAAATCAAAGTGAGCAAGCTACTTTATTTCCTGATGTTCTTCTATCCTCAGAATTTTACTCACTGGTCACTTGCTAAATTGGTTGACTGCATGATTAATAATTAATTGATTTACTGGTAGTTCGTGAACATTCATGTTGGAGGGTGATGGTTTTCACCCAAGTTTCCTATAGAGGCAGCCCAATGAATTGGAAGTGGGTTGAGAGGCCTCAGCACCAGGGATCTGGAGAGCTTCATTTATTACCTGCATTGATGCAATTGACATGTTATGTCTGTTCTGCCCATTGCATTATTCACAAGCTATGTAAACCATACCAAGAGAAACAGCATCATAAGCTACTCCTGAATGAAACTGTTTCCAAGATTTATCAATATGTAACTCATTTAAGGCTCACGATAACCCAAAGGGTGCTATTCTCTTAGTTCACTAATGTGAGGAAGGAAATGCAGCGTGTGGCGGCTTAGACTCAAATAATATGTCGATGGTTGAGCAAGTCATTGCCTTGAATGAGGGGTGGAATAGTTAGCAGGTTTCACTCTGTGAGTGAGCAAAATAACCACACCCCTCAACAACCAAAACGCACCAACACTATCACTGACAAATTATTTAGAACGTGCTTTCATGTGAGGAATATGTGAAATGAAAGGCATAAAAATACTGAGAGAGAACTCATTCAAGACAATTATGGCATTTGCAATTTAAATAGTGCCCAGGGACTGATGGCTGTTATAACCTAAGAAATAAAGCAGTTGGAGAAAAGCATACTCTCTAGTTAGCTATAAGATAGTGGGTAGTATTTTAAAAGAGCTTTTAAAAACATGTCTAACATTTTAAAACATTTTTTAAAAGTCAAGGTTATCAGTCATTTGGAATTGCTTTATAAATTGCTTGCCTGTACCCAGTGGCTGGCAGAGAAAAGAGGTAGGCTATTTTGCATTGCGACAGCCATGAGCAGAATTCCTTAAAAGGCTCCAAATCGTTAATTCATGACCATGAAAAGGAGAGCCTCAGTGAGTTTATGATATTTCTTATATGTGTAATACATTCTTTAGCATGCTCGGCTTCAAAGGATCTCTTCAAGTGACGTGCACAGAGAAAATAATTCCTCTATGTAAGTCTTAAGAAAACAATATTTTAAATCCTATAAAATCTGACAAAGGCATGTTGGCTTAAAATATGTTATAGATTAAGTGGACCCTCGTTGAAAGAGGGTGCATATGGTACTGCTCAGTTATGGCCAAATAACCATGGAACAAAATAGATGAGTAAATATGAGAAAACAATAAAAAGGTAAGGCACTTCAAAAATGCCTTAAATGTTGATGGTTTTATCTAATACCATCATTTCATAAATCAGTGGCAATATTGAAAATTCAGCTAAATCCAGGTTTATGGTATATTAAAAAGAAATGACTAGGGGCATCTGTATTATTTGAAGGAAATTCTGCTATTAGGTTTCTGAATACACAACTTAAATTTTTACTAAGGTTAAGATAATTATCTTCCTAGCCCACATATATATTTAGCTAACATCCAAATCAGGTTCTATCCTCTCGGTTGTTGTGTTGTCCTGGATCTTGACATTAAGCCTGTTAGTATCTGAGTCCCTTAGGATAAGAAACCACACTTTATTCACACAGGGTGAGATATTCAAGTAAGTTATAGAAAACTAAGTGGCAGAGATAATTAGTGTCAGATACCAAGTTGCAGACAATTGATAACTGGGAAAATAAGTCTTATATTTAAAAGTCGAGTCAATATTGGCTCCCATGTTTTTGGCCAACCTCACATGTCATATTAAACCCTGACTTCTTGGCTTGCTTTATGTCTTCTGGTTGCTGCTTTGAGTCCCACATTTCAGAATGTCACTGTTCATGGTCTAGGCTCAACCTTCGCTTCCTGACATAAAGCCTTCCGGGTAGTTCTCCGTCGTTGATCCCTATGAACCCATTGATTGATTCTAGGCATCATTCCATGAGCAGCAGAACAAAAGCTGAACTCAACAATTCTTCCAGGTAATTAGAGTCCATGTTAGTTCAGTGTAGTTTAGGCATACGTGTGATAAGCATGTACTGTGAATTAAGTCTATGCCTGACTTCACAAAGACAGGCTCCAGCCCAGTGGCAATCAAACATGCACAATATGGCCAGAGCTTACATTTGAGCATCTATACTTCTTCCTCTAAACATACTTATACCTGCCTACTGCGAGCATATTCCTAGCTACTTGTATTTAAACTGTAAATGGATATTAGCTATATTACCCCACAAAGGTGGAATAGCATATTACTGAGACATTAGCAAAAAGATTTCAAAGAACACCGCAAAATCCTGATGAACAGGTGCTCTTGTAAGAATTTTGATGATAGATATTTTAAATAAGGAGTTTTGTGCTTTTGACAGACAGTCATTCTCCATCACTATAAACAAAAGAGAAGTGACCTGGGCCCAGCCACGTTTTACTGTCTTAGGACCCCTTTGATACTCAGCTTCTCACACCATGAAAATATCATAGTTCAAAAATTAGTGTCTGCTTAATTTTCCTTCTATATATTTTCAAAGGGTGATGATATGTGAAAAGTATCTTAAGCCAAAAAGGAGTGAGATATCTGGAGTTTATTCTAAGTCCAATCATTGAATTACTCCACAACTGAGCAACGCATCCAAAGTAGTTGGGCATTAAATCTTCATCTACACAAGAGAAGATTACTGAGTACTTCCAACTTCCCTGCAGTTCTCACTTTCTTTAGAACTGTTAGGTATGAACCTGTTCAATTTCAATTAGTTCAACTTATTACTGAAGAAAGAAGCAGGGATGTATCCATTAATATCTATAAAGCATGTTCTACCATACAGTTCTTGGCAGCACGGAAGCCCCAGGACCAGAAACACAATAGAAAAGCCCTATGTCAACTCTTCAGAACAGGCACCATTCAAAGATAAAGAGGAAGAACATCTGAATCTCTAAATCCTTAGGCACCGTTCTGTCCAAAAGACATATATTGTCCTTTTCCTACACGATTTGCTTGTCCTTCTGTGTTTTTTTCTTTCAATGAAAAATACCACTACACCTATCCGTTCTCTGAGCCACGGGAATCCTTTTGTCAATTCTCGGTTTTCTCCAATCAATCTTTGGAAGGTGGCCTGGGTCTGTGCTCCTATTTGCACACTCCTTACATTATCCCTTTATCCTCACAGCCTCCAGAGGAGGTCAGACTCATCATTTTTCTTCTAGATCTGTTAATGACTACATAACTGGTCTCTTGACTCCAGATTTGTTTTCCTCAATCCATCATCCACAGTGTAATCACAGGGGTCTCTCTAAGCACAAACTTGGCCTTTTCATCCCAGGCTTAAACTCTTTCAATGGCATCTGCTATCTGTCAGTCAAATCGTATCTCTTTAATCGGTACCGACATTTTTCATTTGATTTCATAGATTGATTAAATTTGTGTATGTATCATATGTGGGTGCTGTATATACACACAGAGCTGTATGATTGTGTATAGAAGAAAAAGTTGGCTACCAGAATGCATTCTACCTTGTTTCCAGAAGACAGTGTTTTTCATTGAATTTGATGCTAAGCAGCAGCTAATAATCTCCAACCATCCTTCTGTGTCTGCTCCTTACGGCATTAGAGTTATAAATGTACTTGCAACCAAACATAAAATCCTATGAGTGCTGAAGATTCAAACCAGAGTCTTCATACTCCTACAGCAAGCATTCTATTGTTTTCAGGTTATCCATATTATTGTTTATTATATATTAATCTGATTTATTTTATATTCGGCCTAGTAAAAAGTGAAACACATTTTGAGTAATAAAAAAAACAAATTATTTTTTTAATTTAAAATTTTTTTGTATTGGTTATTTTATTTATTTACATTTCAAATGTTATCTCTGTTCCATTGTATCCCTAACATCATAATAGAAGATTCTTGATCCTCTGAAACATTTTTTCTCTTCTCACCTCAATCTTAAGCTATAATTTACTAAATCTTCAGGCTATTTAGTGGTCACCAAATATTAATTTGTTATGCTCTACAAAATGTTTTTGCAAAAGACCTTGACTAAAATTTTTGGTCTATTGTACTTCCTGTTGACTTGAGGTCGGTCTTGTTGTTTAAGACACAATTGAACTTTCTCCTCTAAGAACTCTTTTAGGCACACAATAGTACACAAGTATGAGACAAAAAAACTCCATAAAAATACCATGGAAATCATTTTGCTTTTGATCATCTACTTCTGGGCATGTGGCCTTTTCTTAAATGTGGTTTATAAACCCAGGAAGACTTTGGTGGAGAAAAATAATCTTTCCTTTGTTTTCTTACAAAGTGGTTGTCAGTTGGAGATAGCTTCTTGGTTAGGAATGGAGAATGAATCCACTTCCCTCTCTCAGCACCACGACCATGTCTGTCTTCAACATGGTCTGTTCATGTTACCACAATCTCTGGGAGTTCGTATGTGCATCAATCCTAATGTGTCTGGAAGACACTATTTCCTTGGTGTCTTCTATTCCATTGGTTCTTGCAATCTTTCAACCTCTTCTTCAGCAGAGCTCTCTGAGCCTGATCCCATTAGGACTTAGTCTTCTAAATGTCTCTTATTCTACAACAGACATGAAGTATAAATATACATATACGTATGCATATGTGTATGGGTGTGCCTATGCGTATGCATATACATGTGTATGTGTGTATGCATATATACATGTACACACATATACACATATTTTGCATCATACATATGTATATGCATATATGTGTACACAATATGTATGTATATAATATATATATGTGTGTGTGTGTGTGTGTGTGTGTGTGTGTGTGTATAAAGCCTGAGAGGTTGGAAGTAAGAGAAGTCAGGCTCTGATAACACATAGAAAACTCTGCTTGCTAAAGCAAGTTGACTTTCCTAACCAACTTCTAGAATTTGCTTTTCCAGAAATCCAGTAATAAATCAGCAAGAAACCAGGGCATGCCACTGAGGCCACATATGGAGAAAAAGAACTTGATGGTGGAGTTTCTTATTATTCATGTTCAACATTCAAAAAGATGTTTTCCATATTTTCAAACATGCTAAGCATAAATGCATTCACAGACATACATGCACGTATTTTTCATTTGCATGTTTTCTCATACTTCTGACCTATGCATATATGACTCTACATTTATGTTTCTTAGGCTCATTTCTGTGTAGTTTTTGTCGTTGTTGTTATAGATACAATGAAAGTTGTAAATATATATTTCATTTGTAATATTTGCTGTAAAATTACACAAATTCAACTCCTGTGTTTGATGGTGTGTCTGTTTGCTCTTTTGGAGTCTTTACTTTTTGAGAGAAAAAAACATGAAGTTTGGTGGGTAGGGAGAAAACGAGTCTGGGAGAAGTTGTGGAAGAGGAAAAACTGTGATCAAATATATATTATATGAAATCCTCAAAAATTACACATTAAAACCATCTGAATTATTGAAAGATTACATAGTAACACATGAATATGTACAATTTTATATAACCATTAAATACTTATATGTTAAAACCTATAGAAAACTTAATTGCTACAAGTGTCGGTTGTTCATCTTTAGAGGCAGGGAGGCCCAGAATTCTACCTAAAAACCTAGCAATCTGATACATGAACTCTGAGTTTATATTTAAATGAAAAGAAAGCTGAAGAACCACAAAATAACATAGCATGCCTTGTTTTTCTAACAGTTACACATACAATACCAAATACATTTTGGTTTCCTTTAACAAAAAAGCAAAATATCTCCTGTGAACAGCAGACCACCCATGCAGAAAATAGGTTATGGAGATAGGAAGGTAAAGTAGACGCTACAGAAAAGTTCTGTTTCTAACATTCAATTGCTACACAAAACATTCCTTTCAGATGATAAGTAACAGAAGTGAGAATAATTGTAGATTGTGGCATTTTTAAGGGAAATTCCCTAACATGCAATATTTCTGGACCTCCTGTGAAATTTAACATTCAGTATATGATAGTATATTCTATATAAGAACATAGCCTTCATTTCGGGATTTGTAGATTTTGTAATTACTGGCAAATAGAAAGTTACCATCATTTTTGTTTGGTATTGAGTATGAAATTTAAATGACATTGGTTCTTGAATCAAACTTCATTCTAGTACAGTCTCTTTGTTCATCCTTCTGACTATAGAAAAATTCTCTGCTACTCATAGTTTTTCTTTTCATAAAATACATCTGTCCATTTGTTGTCTTTATCATCCAAGATGTATCTCAAATATCAAACTTCAAATCGCTCTTTCTTCAGCTTATACAGGCAAAAGAAATGGTACAACTGTTTGTGCCCATGTATTTATGTGTTTCTTCCTACAATATGGGATTACTTAACTGGACTTGCAATAAGCCTACACCGTCATAAAACTATCAATGATATTACATAAGAAACATTCCAAGGCATATTGTGTGAGGTTCAGCTATTTTTTTTTTCAATTATATTCTTGGGTAGTTCATATTTAATTGCCCTTGGGAAAAGAGTATGAAACTGGCCATTTGAAGAATAAAAATAGGATAATGATTGCTGACATATCATAAATAGAATAAAAATACACAGTTTTCTCACTTTGATCAAAAGACTGCAGACCATAGGCATCATTTATTCATTCACACAGACTATCTGGGGCTCTGGGACTGGTTGATTCCTAGTGTACTATTGGATATGAGTTCAAGATGACACCGTGAGAAAGCATGTGTGCATGTACACAGGCACACATATATACATTCATGTGTACAAAGACAGCCAGATGAATACTTTTAATGTTGCTCATATGTGCTCTTGTATAGGGCTGACCCATTTAGATTAGATGACCTAACTGGTGCTCTTTCCCGGAGAAGGTTGATAATACTTCTCTCAGTAACAATTGTCTGTGTAGCCTTTCATCTAGAAGAAGGGTCTTGTGAGATTCCCCTACGATGTTGGCATGACCAGGGGATGTCATATTGCAGCTCAGCTTGAAGTATCCTTATTGTTGGGATCTCATGATCACATGCAGAAGGCACTATCTCACAGCAGATGCCCTGATCCCCTAGCCATTACAATCTATCGATCTTTCTAAATTCTTATTCTGTAATCTTGGAGTCTTGGGTATAGGGGTTGTTTTATAGAAGTATCACTTTGGATTTGGCATCCCGGGGTTCAGTTGTTCGTACTTTGAACAAAGGTGGAATTCTCTTATGGTCTTTTTCTGCTTAAAAATAAGCTTCTTGAATGGGAGATGGATGAGAGCTATACTTATCTGTGGCTATAAGTAAGTATTTAGAATATATTTAGATATTATGCTAGTTCTCCATTAGAAGCATGACCCAACCAGGTATAATAGTTGGCTAGATTTATAGTATCAGACATATGTTTGCCACTACTGAGTGGATCTTAGGACTAATTAGAAAGCTGCTGGTTGCAACAAGATATAAATGTGACTATTGATGGGTGGAACTATTATTGCTTTTCTCCAGTGTCCACTTGCATGTGTCTTTCCAAAGTATGAGCTTGGCCTTAGAAAAAAGGCTCCCACATGAGATGTAGCATTGATAGTATGATTCTCCTGATAGAACTATGTGCTGACTTCAGAAACAGGGTCTTCCTTCATGGTCTAGAAAGCAGCCATAGGCAATTCCAATGGTTTATGTCATGTTGGGAGTTTCCTTCAGTCTCATAATCAACAGCTCAGAGAAAGGTTTTCATGTCTGGTATTGGAGCTTTGCTTATATAGCCTGCAATTCTTACAGAGTGCATCATCAACCCATGTGGCTTAAGTACATTCATACTATGTGCTCATGCTTTTAAATAAGCATAAAATTGTACGGGCTTTTTAAAATCCTTAGTACTATGTATTCCCCTCCTCCTCCTTTCTCTGTATTGGCTTTCTTCCCTAGAGATACTTTAAAAATCAAATAGTACTCATAATACATTACATGGAGCTACAATATATTTAACAAATGTTTCATTTTGACATATTTTCTTTGTATATTTTATCTTTTAGTAGAAAATAAAACATTGCATGGATGACCAGAATGTCTTCCGCTACTCAGCCAGAAATAATCTTTATTTTAAAGTTCAAGTTGGCTTTTTACTATGCAAGTACATAATCAAAATAATACACCCTAGTGAATAATATGTTTTTAATAATTATAAAAGTATTATTTGCATGACTGATTGTAAGTTTCTTTCAAATGCTTTATTTTTGATCAACATTATGCTTTTTTGATAGAGTAAGCACATTAGTTATATAGTTGTATAATGAGTTGAAAAGGTTTTGACTGTTAATAAAATATAGTTGTAGTCTGACCCCTCTGGAGAGAATCTCAAAGCCCTTTGGGTTTGTGGTAGGCTGAGCTCTATCTCAGATACAAGAAGGAACACATTATTTCTCAGATTCTCACAAAGCCCCCAGGACTTCTTCTCTGAGGGACTGAAAGAAAGCGGTATGATGAATCTTCCCCCATTTAAAAACTACATCTCAAGAATCTGAATGAATATTTTTATTTTTGGCAAATAGCTATTTCCCAGAGAGAGCAATTAAGGGTTGAGAAGAAAAGAGAAACAAGTTACCAGAACTAAAAATTGATTCTATAGTTCTTCTCAAACATAAATTACTACATTAAGGCTTTAAAATAACCACAACCACAACTATAAAGACAGTGTTCCCAACTTCCCAACATCTTAAGCTTCTATTGAGACAAAAGCCTAGATTTTAAGGTCCAAAGTAACTGAAAACTACTAGGTGTTTGTGACTCAAAGGAAAGCCCATTTCTACTCTCCATAATAAGCAGTATACAATGTGGTGTATTTAGCATCGTCAAAGATATGGCAAGCATAGTTAAAAGCACATTTGTATGCACTGGGAAAAAAAGTTGTGAACAGTGCCCATCTCTTCCTACTGCAGGAAGAAGTGAATTGCATTTTTTTAACAAATGGTTTTGGTATTTTCTATGTTTCTTATAAAGGCAAGAGTTTAATTTTTTTATTCTGAGATGAGAACCGAGAAAAAGGAGGGACGGAGAGATGGAGAAAGAGAGAGAGAGAGAAGAAGAGAAGGGAAGGGAAGGGAAGGGAAGGGAAGACAAGAGAAGAGAAGAGAAGAGAAGAGAAGAGAAGAGAAGAGAAGAGAAGAGAAGAGAAGAGAAAAAGGATCAGATGTGCTCAGAGTGCCTTCCTTGTTGCAGTGGCAACCACATATCCTTCTTGAATGATTTGTAGGATGAGAAACCGTGGATAGCTCTGCTGTGACCAATGGGCAAGCTCTCCTCCTCCCTGCCAGTGAGCTCTTCTACAATATCGCCCTCCAACTCTCACCACACTGATTCTTTACCTTCACAAGGAAATACACATACACACACACACACACACACACACAATCTAAATAGCAGAAACAACTTAAATTATCTCCACTGAGAATAAATTTCAAGGGTCAGACAATGGCTAGGTTTTTAGGTATTATTGCCTTATTTTTAAAAGTTTATTATTTTATGTATACAGATATATATGTGTGTGTATATCATTTGTGTTTGTGTGTGTGTATGTGTGTGTGCATGTGTGTACTAGTCACACAAGTCAAAAGGTAGTTTTAAGGGGACTGGTACTAGATTGAGAGACGGTTATGGACTTCCATGTGAGTGCTGGGAGTTTAACTTGGGTCTTCTAGAAGAGCAGCCAGTGCTTGGAACTACTGAATCACTTATTTAGCCACTCGCTAAGTCTTTCACTTCTCTTCCCAGCCTTCTGTTGAACAGATGTAGCTGTTACCACAGTCTGACTGGAGAGGAGAAGCCCATTGTCATGACCATTCACAGCGTTCCTGTTACAATCATGGCTCCAACTCAAGCCTCTCTAGAACCCACATCATTCATCCCAATCTCAGTCCCCAGCTCCTTGGTGAAGTATGCATATATGTTAGTAAGTGTGTACATATGTATGTATGTATGTATGTATGTATGTATGTATGTATGTATGTATGTAACAGCCATTTTATGTTACCCAGATCCCAAAGGCAAGTAATAAAGTATCCCAACTGTGGGTAACCGGCTTCCTACAGGAAGAAAACGAAAGTCATTACACTTGCTTGGTCTTTTCGGGAACAATACAAATTTCTCTTCACTAGTACCCTACTGAAAGAATAATTAGATCAAGATATAAAGATACAGTAGACTATTCGGGGCCTTCAAAACACAGCATAAATATGCAATGCTACTTCACGGCAAGATGACTTATTCTTTCTTCACCAGTGTAGCCATATGCTATTTTAGTTACATTAATTATGCTTGCTGAAAAGAACCTGTGCTTTCTCTCGTCCACTCGTTTAAGAAAAGATACCATCGGGAGTGTGCACGTGGTTTAATATCATGCCAGTTCTCCAATTCATTACACCATCACTCCTCAAATAAACGTGAATGTCAAATAAACACTTCGCAACACTCATAGAAGTACTTACCCGACCAGAGAAAGTATTCCTAGAGAAACAAACCTCAGCCATTTGATTTTTAAAATTGCCCAGCAAAATCTAATCAACAATCTTTTGTTTTAAAAACTTTTGTCTTTACTTAACATTTCAAATGTTATCCCCTTTCCCAGTTGCCCCTCTAGAATCCCCCTATCTTACCCCTTCCTCCCCCATTTTATCCCCCCTCCCTTGCCCTGACATTTCCCTACACTGGGGCATCAAGCCTTCACAACACCAATGACCTCTCCTCCCATTGATGCCCAATAAGGCCTTTCTCTTCTACTTGTGAAGCTGGAGCCAGAAATTTGAATGAGAAGACCGACCTAATTCAGTGTTGTCCCTTGAGGAAGCAAGGTCTCTATGTAGATACCTTGATGTCTAGAATTTTTTAAATCTCGGGGGCATCCTTGTGGATGCTTGCCTAGTTCATAAAACATTCTAATAGCGGGTGCTCATGCAGACGCCTCTCTTGTGACACTTTATTAATGTGTCTTCTGCCACTGGACAGTTGGGGGCAGAAAATAATGAGCCCGGACTGTACATGGTTATGGCTCGTGGTATAAGTACCTGAATGTCTTCATTTTGTGAGCATTGAAATTTCATCGTAAACCAGATTCTTATTAAAAAAGGGGCTTTGAGTGACGGAACAATAAGATACTCTAACTTCTAGAAATCCAGTTACTGGAACCAAGTATGCTGGCTCATCTCAGCAGAAAGCACACATGTCGTGAAGTCTGTTAGGAGGCCGCAGCATTAAACAGTGGTGACACTTGTGGACACTGAATGTGAGGGTCTGAAAACATTTGCCAATAGTGAAAGGTTTGGGAATGAGCAGTTGTCAAGTATTCATCCAAACTTGAACGCAGTGATTTGGAGGTGTTTCTGGAAGTACTCACCTGGGAAACATTGGACGTCACTATAACCTTTCTTCTGGACATACCACATGCATATTTTACATCATGCATGCACTCACACCACAAATGCCAGTGAACATCGACTGCAACCCCTCACCTACTGCGTAATAAGAACTGTTCTGGTTTACATTGCACAATAAAGTTACTGAGTTAATCACAGAAAGCAGACTTTTAATGTTTTCCCACCTTCGAAGATCAGCATGCTAATATACGTTTGATTTATATTATGTTTTGAAGGTTGGGCTTTAAATATTTGTGCTTCTGGCAAGTTTTATTTTTAAAACGTTAAGTGAGTTCAGAGTTGAGATTAGAAGAGAATTATTTCTGAAATGGTCCTGAACATAATTCTAACATTCTGTTCTAAATATTTATGTGGGATAGTCTTCTCAGCACTATGAAATACAAAATTAAGTTACCAATCAATTGATCCCAAAATACATTACAGATATTCTATACACTTCAGTGCAAAATATTCAGTCATGGTTATTTTTTGTGTGGAAATAAACAAGAAACACTCATTAGTATGAAATTTTTTGTGTCAGTCTTTAATACATGATAAAATTGTGCACATACCAAAGAACTATCATGAATTACATTTAAGTTTTATAAAGGGAAGTATACTATTTACAAACAAATTGGCCATTCCATACGTCCAGGATCTCATGAAAAGTCTCTGATATAAAGAGGCCAGGACCTGAATGGTGTTATGAAATCTTGGGCTATGAAAGCTTTGTGTTTTACTGTGAATCACAGTAACTTAAGGCATACCTTTAATGCAATAAGAAGGTAGTATCAAACATATACACATAGAGACACAACATACAAAGACAATAAATACAACATGCCCACATCACACATACACACACACACACACACACACACACACACACACACATATACACACACATACACACAACACACACACACACACACACACACATGTAAAATGTTTCATGAAAAGATACGTATTATAATACTATAGGACATCTGAAGCCCAAATCTGCTCCCCTGATTTCTGTTCGTGTTCCTTCATTTATATGAGGAACCTCAACTCGATGCCTTTTAAATTTTCCTCAGCCTACTTAATCAGTTCAGGTCAGAAACATTGGACCTGAAGCCCGCGCTTTGCTTACTGTCTATTACTCTCTCACTTTGTGCTCTGCAATGTGCTAAATAGTTTGCTCACCACGTCACTACGCCCTCAGGCAGCCATTAGAGACCAGTACTTAAGTATCTATTTTATAAATGAGGCATTCAAAATGAAAATTATCTCTGATTCCAGAGCCAGAAAACTGGAGATTATAGATTATAAGTTGGTTTTCTTTATTTTTTTTTAATTTGTTGATTTGTTCACCTTACATCCCAATCTCCTTCCAGTACGCCATAATCAGAACCTGCCCCCCACTCTTTTTCTTCTTTGAGAAGGGGGAGCCTACTCTAATGATCACCCCAAGCACTCACTATCATCCCTGTACCCCATACCCCCAGGCCATCAAGTTGCTGCAGGACTAGACACATCCTTTCCCACAGAAGCCAGATAAGGTAGTCCAGTTAGGGAATGGAATCCACTAGCAAGCAGGCAACAGATCAGGGAGAGTCCCTCTCCTCTTGTAGGGACCAAGTTGCTCATAAGCTCTGAATGAGTTCTTCTTAGTATTAATTCAAAATTGTACTTATAGAACAAAAAAATAATATTGAAGGTAATACAGTAGGGAAAGCTAGATAGCATCCTGACTATTGGAGCACAAAGCTGTCACTAAATAAATAAATAAATAAATAAATAAATAAATAAATAGATAGATAGATAGATAGATAGATAGATAGATAGATAGATAACTGATAATAAATACCAGATGAGCATACATCCACCTGAATGAGGCCATATGGACAGACAGACAAACAGACAGATGTTCATATTCATAGATAATATGTAGGTAGGTAGATAAGTAGCTAAATCATAGATAGACAGATAGATAGACAGACAGACAGACAGACAGACAGCAAATTAACATGCATCCATGTGCCCGAGCCACTATTCAACCACACATGTCATTCATGTGGTTCTGTCTGCCATTTTCTTTTGATACATGTTCTCTTTCTGGTAAGGGATTCATTCAGGTTCACTGTCCAGCCAGCCCAAGCAATTTGTCTGTGTCTTGGAGTTCTGTGATTGTAAGTTTGAGCCACTCTATGTGGCTTGTTTGCATGGGTTCTAGGACTGATACTCAAGTCCTCATGTTGGCAGGATGACAGCATTTAACTGCCTGGCTACCTTCTCAGTCTTCATGTTGACAGTTTGTGCACGAATACAATAAGTCAAATTCGTTCTGCCTGTGAACACGTGCTCCAACTAAGCTGATTGTCATTGTTTTTATTTTTCCAGTTGCAAAATTTATGTTTGCAATGATAAATGCAATCAATACTTTGGATAGAGTCAGATTGGTCTTTTATGCCATAGATTTATAGATCAACAATTTGGAAATAAGATATGAATTCTCTTATGTAAATCAATACAGAGAGTATCATTGTAGTAAAGGTAATTTTTGGCTGATAATAGTAGCATATTTTTAGTATATGTATTCTAATTTGAATTCACAACCACCTATTGTCTCTCTCTCTCTCTCTCTCTCTCTCTCTCTCTCTCTCTGTGTGTGTGTGTGTGTGTGTGTGTGTGTATGTATGTATGTGTGCATGCATGTTTGTCTCTCTGTGGGTGTCAGTTTGTCTGTCTTTCTGTGTGTGTCTGTATCTACCCCTTCTCATTTATTTTGAGGAGAGATAATAGTAGAAAATGCTCTGGAGAACCTAAGACTTCTGCCTACCCACAGTGAGTGAGTGTGAGAATAGATCTTGCCAGACCCAGTAGAGTCTCAAAAACTGCAGCTCCTAATATTTATCCATGTTGTTCAGTCACCCTTGGATCCCTGAAACTCACAAACTATGTGAGATGATGAATTGATTATCACCAAGCTAGTATATCTTGTTCTGATTTTTTTTCTTTTTTTAAGAAAACTATACCTCATAAGACCAAGCAGTTATAGATCAAACCTTGAAGGATGATAGAACAGCAAGGATTTGTCCCAGTGTATTACATAGAGTATTTAGAAAATAAAATCAGACTGCAATGTAACAGAATATGTAGGTCATGACAAAACCACCAAGAAAATCAAATCATGAGTTGTGGACACAGTCCGACAGTTTACTTCTGGCTTTGCGTTAACTCCACAGTGCATTCTAAAGACTATTGAGGCAATCTATGAATCATTGAGTTCTTAAACCCAAGTGGCCACTAAAATTCCTTGTCAGCTAGTCTATTAATCCTTCAATGAGTCTTTACTCTTGCTCTCCCTCGTGACTATTTAAAAAATGACATTTCAGTTGAAAGTGAGCGACAGGAAAAGAACCGGTACCCACATTTATGAGTGTTGTTACTTTAGAAGGAAACTGGTGCAGAATAGTTGAACTAAATTTGAACCTAGGCAACATCTTCCTTCTGGTTTCCTTCTTCCCAGGATCTCCCCATTTCTCATGCTGTGGTCCAGCTGCTGCAGTCTGCTTTGCTCTCACCCAAACCCACCTCTACCACAATGGTTCACTGTATTGATTCATGCAAGTGCAGGGAGCAGCTCTTTTGATTATTTTAATGCTATACAGTGTTCTGTGTATTCAATTAAATTCTACTGCTTTGTATCACAAGGATCATTATAAGTGTACTTGAAGATTTCTATGTCGAAAACACACATCCTTGTTATATGAAACAAATCAGAAGCTATTACAGAAAATTAAAGTTGTTCCATGGCATTAGGATTCCTATCACTTATGAACTTATAGAAGGATTTCTCAATTTTAGCATTATTGATGCTCAGGGCAGAAAAACATCCTGTTGTGTACCTGTGATTATGTGGACACCTTAAGTATAATGAGATGTTCACAACCACTCTGGAAATCAGTCTGGCGATACCTCAGAAAATTGGATATAGTACTACCTGAAGACCCAGCTATTCCACTTCTGGGCATATACCCCAGAGACACTTTAATACAAAACAAAGATATATGTACCACAATGTTCATAGCAGCTCTATTTATAATACCCAGAAGCTGGAAAGAACCCAGATGTCCTTTAGAAGATGAATGGATACAAAAATTGTGGTACATTTACACAATGGAATACTACTCAGCCACCAGAAACAATGACTTAACCAAATTCTTAAGAAAATGGCTGCATCTAGAGAATATCATCCTGAGTGAGATAACCCAGTCACAAAAGAACAGACATAATATGCAGTCACTGATATTGGGATGCTAACCCCAGAGGCTTGCACTCCCCCAGAAACAACTCACAGACTGTATGAAGTCTAAGAAATAAAACAAAAAAAAAAAAAAATATATATATATATATATATATATATATATATTTACAAAACAAGAAGACTTTGACTATTTCCATGTTGCGTTTTGTTTTGCATGTACTTTACGCTCATGGTAACTATTAGGTTTTCAATGCATGCTGTCAAGCCCTTGAAAAAATCAAGTACTGACTAAAAAATATAATCACATAGTTTTATGTAAAAATTATTTTAATATCTGAAAAAACAGTACTGACAAAAATGTATAATTTTAAGCAAAAAATGTTTAAAATCTGTAAATTTATCTTTGTTTTGTAAAATAAAGTCGTTTAAAAAAAAAAGAATTCCAAATCCAAAAAAAAAAGAGATGTTCAGTGGAGTTTCTATTTATAGGTCCTATGGGATGTACTGGTTGTGGCAACCCCAAGTATCTCCAGTCATTGATCATAGGATGAAAACATTGCACCCCAATGAGAACCACCACTACAAAATACTTACTGTGATTTTTGAGAATTTCTGGGTGTACATCTAGTAAGAAATGATGCAAGAATCCAATTTCAGAAAATGGTAGGGGGTGTTCATGTATATATAATGTGACCATTTCATCTCTTAGTATCCCTTAAAACTACAATCATATCACCGAATCAAACTGTTTATCTGCTTTGTCTCCCAAATTCTAAGAAAGAGCAAAACTTGGCACCTCTGGCAATGGGCAAAGAGACACCTTGTTTGTGGTGTTGCTCTTCTATCAGTCAGGGGCAGAGCAGATGGCAGTCCTTTGTTCATCCTTGCTTGATGCCTAGCTTAGTGGCCAAAGCTGTTTCATGCCTAGGGCACAAAATAAAAAAAAAAAAAAAAAAAAAAAGCAAAACTTGGAACTACTAATTTATCGTTAAATCCCTTAACGGATAACTGAACCTGGGTTATAGAAGACAGAATTGGAGACTTACTCAATGTTAAGGTTTAACATGGTGGCATCTTCCAAATTTTATATATATATATATTTTTTTCCCTTTCTAAGGCCCATAGAAAGAAGATCTCATAAAATCTCAAAAATACACTCAACACTAAAATCCACATTTCTAAACTTTGTAGATTCCCCAGTGAGGTATAAACAAGAAAAGATACTTTCTGCTAGGTTGGTGACATGATTTCCCTTGGATTTATGTGTTATAAATTTGCCTTGATGCATCAAGAAGTCTAGCTCTTGAGTGAGGACTCCATTACATATTTACATGACCTCGAGGCACTACAAAATGTCTTTGCTCCCATTTTCTCTTCCCTATGTTAAGGATCACATCAACATTTTATTATGGAGTTTTTTTCAACCCTTATGTGCAGTGAAAATGTAATTCAGTTTATTGTCATATGAGAAATGTTTGCAACTACGGCACAGATGGGAAAGACATGTCATAACTATTTCAGATAGTATTTTTTTTTTTAAAAAGTGACCATCTCGCTGTGCCGAAAACTACATTGACAAAGCATTTATGCTGTGCTTGTGATAAGGTGCTAAAAATGTCCCCTGACAATGTGTAAATCCTTTTCCATTTCCGAACTGTTCTTTTCAGTATCTCAATCCCCGACTCCCTCAAGTGGGAATTAACTTCGACACTATTTTTAGTCAAGTTCAAAATAGATTTATCTTCATGAATCGGGAAAGGTATTTGGAGACATCTGAAGAAAATAGACGAGCTTTAAAGCAAATGATCACAGCATCACATTCGAGAGCCTAAAGTTGCATTTTAAAGTGTGTGGGATCACGACATTCTCTCATTGACAACTCGGAGAAGGGCGTAGCAAGCATGGCCGTGGTGCGTTCGGTCCTGTGCAAGACAGAATGAAGGATGCAGACCTGATGCAGCAGACAAACAGGATCCAGGAGAGATGACAAGGATCTATTTCAAACAAGAGTTAGGTACCACCGGAACACAGAAATCCATCAGGTATGTGCTAGCTTGACAGAGGGGTCTGTCTGTTTGCAGTTTTGTCTGTTTCAGGGTTGTTTGTTCGTTTGGTTTTGACATGGTTTCTTTGTGTGTTGTAGCCCTGGCTGTCCTGGAACTTGCTCTGTAGACCAGGCTGGCCTCGAACTGAGAACTCCACCTGCTTCTGCTTCCTGCCATGGACAGAATTTTCTTGTTGTTGTTCTTGCTACTCAAACTTATGTTTCAGAACATGAGAAACTTGTAGTGAATCAAAGACTTGTGTCTTTCTAAATGTCCATCCTTCTCAGATGGAAGAACTTGGGATTTCATGGGAATGGGCCATCGTTCCTTATACCAAAGAATAAAGAATTGAGGTAAAGAAATGAGTGTTTATTTTTTAAAGGGTCTCCCATTATTCTCTTAAACATAATGATATAATTTTTTAAGCCACTTGGAAAGACACCACCAGTACCCAAAGCTTAAATTGTTCTCTTTTTTACATAAAGCTGGCTGTTTGGTTTATCTACTGAAGAGTATTTGAACTTAGTGCCATTCCAGTTGACTGCCTTAAGAATGTTAACCTTAATTCCCACTTAAGAGAGTGAAGGGTTAGGATTAGTGTTTCTGTTTTATACTTATTACCTCTCAAAACCCTTCCCACTTACTCATAAAAGGAGTTGCCAACATTTTTTTTTTTTTTGCCATTGAAAGGATTAAGACCAGGTTATTTCCATCCTAAAAGTGTGATTAAATATATTTGTGGTAAATAAATAAGAGGCTACCAGAGCCAACTGTAATAGTCTGTAATATAATTCTATAGACCACTTTATGGGGTATATTTATAGGGAAGGTTATTATAAGATTAGAAAGTATAGTGTTTACATTTAATTGTACTTTCCACAATGCAAGTTTTCATAAAGAAGCATACCTCTAAAAATGGCAAAGAAATTAAATCAACATGCTCAAATGAGGTTACCAGGCAGTACTGCAGGATTTATCCTGCCCAGTACTCTCCAACCATAGGCATGAATGAAAGCTGAAATCCAAGCCACTCAGCTTGCTGCAGATGCCTGGGGCTTTGAGTACTCTCAGTAGCAGCGCACGAATTAAGAGTAGACACTCCTGAAGTATTTGTGGTTCAAAAACATCTTCGATCTAAGTGGCCAAGAAGCTTTCCTTAGAGCACTCTCAGAGACTGAAATGGGCGGCACAGAGTTATAGACTAATATACCAAAGAACCAGCTTGGATTTGCATTTCACGGTTTGACTCCCCATCCCCCATTTCCTTTGCAAAGCAGCTAAAGCAGACTGTGTTGCACTGTTAAAAACTTGGGGAAGCTAGGGTGTCATATGATGCTCAGCAAAGGGAAAAATAAGAGTTTAATCCTTCTTTTATGTGTTTATAGTGGTTGGGTAATCTAAAGAAGTATAAAATCAGTACCATTTCTTTGTCCAATGGTATAAAGAAAGCTAGGATCTACACTGTCATTTATTCTGTTGTGTTCAGTCTTGTTTTGAGTCATGGTCTTACCTTGTAACACTCACTAGCCTAGAACTCACAGAGATGCAGCTGCTTCTGCCTCGGATGCTGGGATTAATCTGATGCACACTGTGACCAGGTCGATTAGTTGAAACTTTTCTGTCAAACTCCACAAGAGAAATTGCACCTAACTCTGATGTGCAAGAGCCTCCTGCACAAACAGGCTTTTGTGCAAATAGGCCGTCAGCACAGTTAGTGTTCGACTGTCATCTTGCAGATCATGGGTGACAGGATCAGCATCTGTAATGGTCATACACCCACAGGAGTAGGGAGTGGCCCATGTGATCCAACCAAGGACCCCAATAGGGTTTGAAAGCAGGCTGGGTTTTCACATCTGGAATGTATAGTGGAAGGAATAAAAGGTAACACAGAGGAAAGCGCCAAAAGCAATACATCTAAGCTCCTGCTTAAATCACATGGGAACAGGAAACAAGAACAGTGAAGAACAGTCCTGATAAGAGGAAAATAAGGGGACTTTTTTTGTTTTCCTAAGCAGAAAGAAGCTTAGGCTGACCCCCTCCAGTGAAGCTCCTCCCTCTTCTATATATCAAGTCCTCAGATTAGCAGCATCAAATCCCTGATGTCTCTACCCAGGTTTTAGGGTAGTCTGTCTTTGATTTCTATAATGTATTATAGCTAAGTTCTTAGACTGTGGTCTAATCATAGTATATCTTCCTAATTGGGAGACTGGGTCAGGAGAGACAAGAAAATACAGGAAGACATTATTCAGTTAATATCTCTACCCCTTTAGAGTCTTAAAACTTTTGTGCAAATAGACCAGTATACACCTTTTAGGCAAGTGCTTCGTGAGTATATAGTTCTCAAAGCTACCATGTCTTTGCACGTTAAGATATAGAACAGGTAACAAGGTTCTGGGTTTGATCCCCATGACTACAAAGAAGGGAGAATCAAGAGAAGTGGGATAGTAGAGAAAGTTCATTTCCTTATCTGTCTGTGACTAAAAGTCTGTGCCTAAGTTTTTCCATATAATTCACACTGAACACATTGAGATACAAGGTATAAAGTGCACTGCAATCTGCATACCAAGTAGTCAACAGAAACAGGTCAATGTACTGAACTTACGCTGAGAATATTTTTAAGAGACCATGGTATCTTAAAAGAGAGATTGTGAAGAGGGAGGAGGCAGAGGGAGATTTTCTTGGCAAAGGTGGAAGTGAAACTCAAATCTCATGGTTGTCTAGAGGAGAATATATTAAAAAATATAAAAGAACATAAAAAATATTCTTCAAAGAAGGGACGATTCTTAGACTCAGATTCAGGCACATGAGGAAAGAGGACTGCTCTTCTTCTGTTCTCTCTACCCACAGCCTTCACAAACAAGTAAGAAATATGGTCAGGCCTGGCCAAATTGTAGCAGGTGTTTAGTGTTAGCTAAACATAATTTGAATTTTATTTCATGCAGAAAACTATGAAATCCAAGTATATAGGCCCTTGGTTCTGACTCTGGATTCTACCTGAATGTTTCAAATGTTTTAAATATTATAGCTCCTTTAAATGTTGCCTTCAGGATCTCAATATGCTATTTGTAGTTTTAAGTGTCTGGGAAATAGAGTATTTCTAAAAGTTTTTGAACGTGAAATGAAGGAAATTTCTAATTTTAAAGTATAAATTTTCGCAGTGTCTTGTCTGCTCCATTCTTTCAAAGCACTGCTCATCACTGATTGTACAAATGCTTGCAAGCAGAGTCCATTTTTAGTAGGTAATGAAGTGTAAGGATGAAGCTTAAATGATGCAATGTGCCCTGTGTCTACCCTTTCATAAATAAATAAGGACCAGTTGTTTCATTTCACTTAATTACACGCTGATGCCAGGGAACGTTCTATTTCTTTTGGCAGCAATCAAAAAAATTCTAAGTATATAGCAACATCTTTTAAATGTTGAACTATAGCTTTCATTTGTCTTTTATTCCAAAATAACTCTACATGAGACATGCTGGATACTTTTGAGAGTTTATTCAAAATGAACAGACTTAACTGTCCCTGGCATGCTATGACCAGTAAAGCAGGAAGTCATGAGGCTTGTGGTCATGATCATCCTTCCATGAGTCTCCCGAATGTGCGAGACAAAGTTTACTTACAGATATAGAGAGGCCATGGTCATCCATGGCCACAGATTCCCTAGGGACTTCCTAAAGAGAGCATTGGAGGAAAAACTCAAAGACAGTTACTTAGGAAAGCATCTTAGAGCATCTTGGCCGTTGGAGTTCAGGAAAGAAAGCAAGGGAAGAAACTGGCCAACACAAAACTACATTTCATACTTAGTTCATCTACTCTGCAGAGTCTTCCTTAGCCTTGTGCTCCTACAACTACCAGAAGCCATTGCTATGTTACAGGTCAGTCGTGGGATCATATTTAACTCTGAATCCTCTGAGAGTCCAATGCTCATTTATAACCTTGATAGGACAGGATAACCTTGGTGGACAAGGTAGAAGAAAAATTACCCAAGTATCAGTATTTGTAAATTTCAAAAAAATTATGTTGGTTAACTCGCCTCTTATGAAGGTGCATTTCTCCAAAAATAAGCTTTAATACATTCAGTTGCCAAAATAGACACCATTATGTTGCTGTGCCTTGCTGCGTAGGATGTACCAAGAGTACTTGCAGCTTGGCCAAGGATACAAATGAGAAATTATCCACAGAATTTCTTGCTGCCCTCAACTAGTCAATTTTGATAAAGACACACGTGGAATATACTGACTTATAAATAGCTATTAACCATAAAGTACCAGATAACCATGTAACAATCCATAGACCCAAAGAGGCTAAATAGCAAGAATGGCCCAAGGGAGGATTCTTGAATCTCACTCAGAAGGGTAAGTAAATCGACATCATAGTAGATGGAGAGAGGGAGGAAACTGGGTGTGGAAAGGGGTAAGGAGAAGAACAGGGGTGGATATCAGGTAGGGAAAGGGGGCTAGAGAGCAGGCTGGGAGAAAGAATGGGGCATCTCAGCGACAGCCAGGACACTTAGGACATGGAAGGCTCCCAGAAGTCTATGGGGGTGACCCTAGCAGCTGGAGATAAAGAGACTGAAGTGGCCCCTCCTGCAGCCAAGCAAGTCTTCCATTGGAGGATTGAGTACACCAACCCACCCATAAAACCTTTGACCCCCAAGTTTGTTCTGCCCACAAGATATGCAGGGATAAGAAGATGGGACAGAGTTTGAGGGAACGGCCAAACAATGGGTAGCCCATGAGACCAGCTCCATGGGAGAGAGCCAACCGCTGACACTATTAATGATGATCTGCTATGCTTGCAGACAGGAGCCTTGCATAATTATCCTCTGGGAGTCTTCATCCATCAGCAGATGGAAACGGATATAAAGACCTACAGTCAAACACTGGGCAGAGCTTGGGAGCCTTGTAGAAGAGTGAGCATGCTGGGGGGGGCGGGGTTTGAGGGAAACTGGGGAGTCAAGGACACCACAAGAAGACCAGCAGACTCACTGAGACTAAGTAAAGAACATGCATGAACTGGACCTAGGCTCCCTACCCTTTTGTAGCAGATGTGGGTCCCCTAACAATTGGAGAGAGAGGGGGGGGCTACAAATGCCATTGAGTACCACTCTGATAGCTGAACTGCTGCCTCGTCTTGTATCAGTGGGAGAGGAGAGGATGTGATTAGTCCCACTGTGACTTGACCTGCTAGGGCAGATTGGTGCCCTCTGACAAGAAGGGAATGGGGCAATGGGGGGGGGGGAGTATATGAGGGTGTGACAGGGAGGACAGGAGGGAGGGGGCTTCGGTCAAGATGTAAGATGAATAAATACATTTTTTAAAATGAAGACAGAAGGCTGTCAATTTTATAGACCAAAGCTTGTCTAGGGAAAAAAAATTCTTTTTAAATGATAGTCATTGAACATTTAAAGTCTCACACATATACCATGAGATTATTTTAAACCTTTATCAAGTAATCCTCATCTTTGCCAAACTAACTGTTCCATGTACTCATTTGCATACGTATTTTACCTTCATGTTACTTGGAAATGTGATAAAGGAGTTGCTGATATTAATTAAGAAAGTTTTTTTTTTAACATTATCCAACCTTTTGAATTCCTAAAAACACTTAGGATATGCTGTTGTTATTTGAGGGAAGAGAACATTTTGGAATGAAAAAGTAAGTCATTCTAAGAAACTACTTAACAGATGCTGGGTCCTTCGATATCCCAAAGGCATACTGCTAAAATATGACGTAAGTTCCATGGGAAAATCTAAGTCACCCTGTGCACATGTTGCAGGTATGACTATCGTTCTAAAAAGTGGGTGAATGCGCTTGATCATCAGATACTGAAGTCCTGCCATACCTTTGTTTTGAAATTGTGGTTTAAGATAGTAAAAAAAATTAGTTAGAAAAAAAAAACTTATTAGGAAAATGTACCTGTAACAATTGTACCAAAAAGTTAAACCACAGGTGAGACAATAAATGTTTCAGTCTACAAATCAAGCTCAGAGGAAGCTAGAGAGGGTGGGGGGATGGGGAGGTGGGGGATGGGGGGGTTAAAGGGGGATCCAGAGGGTGACAGAGAAAAGGGAGAGGAGGATTAACAAAATCTAATCTTGTCTGTAACATACACACCAATGACTAATAATGTTTACGCAATGCACTTTTAAAATAAAATAAAGACCCTCCACAACTCCCATGGACTAAAACACCAACCACTGAGCACACATGGAGAGACCCATGGTTCCAGGTGCATATGTAGCAGAGGGTTGCAGTGTCTGGCATCAATGTGAGAAGAGGCTTTTGGTCCAATGAAGGCTCATTTTATCCCAGTGTAGAGGATTGCTCAGGCACTGAGGTGGAGAGGAGGCTTTTGGTCCAATGAAGGCTCATTTTATCCCAGTGTAGAGGATTGCTCAGGCACTGAGGTGGAGAGGAGGCTTTTGGTCCAATGAAGGCTCATTTTATCCCCGTGTAGAGGATTGCTCAGGCACTGAGGTGGAGAGGGTGATTGGGAAGAGGGAGCACCTTCTTAGGGACAAGTGGAGGGGGAAGGGGAATGGGAGGGGGAGGGGATGACATTTGAAATGTAAATACAGAGAGTATCTAATAAAAAAAAGTTTAAAAATAAAATAAAATAATTGAAAAATAAAGGCCACATGAGGGATGGGGAAATGGCTTTATTGGTGAAGCGCCTGCTGTACGATCACTAGGCCATGAGTTCGATCCCAAGCACTCACATAAAAAGCTCTCTGTGTTGGTCCAACGTGAATTCTCAGATCTGGCTGGCCAAGAGAGGTAGAACCATGCCAAACCCAAGACCTCCAGATCTGAGAAACCTTGTCACGCAAAAAAAAGAAAAAGTCCCTAAAATAAAGCAAAACTAGAAAACAAAATAACGGAGAAGAACAGTGGGATGGTCAGTCCTAGTTGTCAATTTGGTGAGAGCTAGAACCATCCAGCAGGAAGGGATTGTGTTGATCACGGTATCTGATGCGGGAAAGGAAAGACTGCTTACATAGAAGCCCTCCCCCACACACACATACACACTTGGCGAATGGTACCTTTTCTTAGACAACAATCTAGAAATGATTTTAAAGGAGAAAGTGGGCTAAGCAAAAGAATTCATAGCTCACGGACCCTTGACTGTTAGGTGCAATGTGACCGGTTGCCCCAAGCTCCTGCCATGATGGTCTGGATCCTTGAACTATGACCAAAGATAAGACTTTCCATCTTCGAGTTGCTTTCGTTAGGGTATTTTTATCACAGGAACTGATAAAATAACTGAGACTTATACACATACAATGTTCAGTGGTAGGACACTTGTTACTGTCCCTCTGGTTTCCACACCTATATTCACACACATTCATGTGCACCGGCACACCCACGCACAAACAGACAAATATAAAAATAACTAAATGTTACATGTTCTGATTGTCAGCCAGCTGTCAGTAGACAGCTGGTAATTATTAGTTAGGTAAAAGCTTATTCACTTACTCTATGGCACTTTCTGTGTCTGTCTTTGTCTCTCTGTCTTTGTGTATCTCTATATGTGTGTGTGTGTGTGTGTGTGTGTGTATTTATGTAAATAAATAAATATATATGTACATATATATTTGTATTCACACAAAAACATGTATTTATCATGGGAGAGACACATTTCTACACAGCCATTAGCAGCTACATACTTGTTTTCACTTGGTTTAACTCTTTTCTTCTTCAAATGCATTTCAGTTTTATCCATTTGGGGTGATTGGTTGGTGTTTTTAAGATACGTACGTAGCCAGCATGTGAGTTCACTTTCTATGAACAATGACCCCTTTATCGAAGAGATTACGGTTTGACCTTAACAAGGTGGGATGCCAATGCTTTCTTAGTCTACCAAACAGGAAATATGTTTCTAGAAGCAGACACATCACCATTTTTAAATGAAATCTTTCTCCCCATCATATGCTTCATACCCTCATGTGTCTCTTTTAGGCAAAGAAGAGTCACAGAACACACACTCTCTGCCTCACCCTGCACAGTGACCTTGTCTGGGCCAAGTACTTCAAAGTGCCCAACAGTTACTCACTCCTGCTTGTTTACAGAAGTTGTGTCTGTGTATACTTAATACTTTGTCGTTAGCCAAATGAAAGCAAGCTCCTCTCTGCTGGGAGTGTGCTGAGAACACGTCTAGGTCCAGATGGCTTTTGCTGATCCTTGGGAAGTCCAGAAGTTCAGCGAAGAAAAGTTGGACTTCTTCTGAACCTGATTTCCTTGGTGTTTTAATTTCATCTCCTATTGGGCAGCTTTTTGTTTTATGTCACTGGGCAGATGGCCATTGGCTCTTTTTCTGGTTTTTCTTGGAAGTTTCTTCAAATGGCTGCAGATTATTTCAATGAATTTTTTTTTTTTTTTTTTTTGTATCATGCTCCCTTCACTTAATTTGGTATTTAGAGGATTCCAAGTCAAACAGAAATCTCAAGCAGAATGCTTAAGTGGGGAAAACCTTGAATTCAAATCAGCAGGACTTAAAAGCAACACCCAGTGCCAGTAACTTTCCCAGAGCAGCCCTGTGAATCTCTAACGGGCAGCTATGACACTACCTGTCAATACTTGCTTCTCCAGAGGATCCCAGGATCTACTCTAGCTTACTGAGCCACTACTTCTAGCCAAGAGCCTCAGTAATTGGATATCTTTGAAGACATGTAGGTGCCCCCCTGAAAGCCCCTAGCTGGGTCTTGGCAGAAGCTGGAGGGCAGCCCCAAAGAGGAATTACACTGGCGAAGACTTCTGAATTCTCTCTTTGTGAAACCCCATCTCCTTTGTTGCCTGCCTCTGGCAAACCGAGAACATCCTGGGAATGGGTCAAGGGTCTTGCAAAGGAATCCCTACTGGCAAGATTAAATCACACTTCCAAAAGCCAACAGCAACATTTTTTCATGTCAGACTAGGACGTTATGACAACTGGGTACTGAGGTGACCACATGACTGGAATGGGCGATGGGAAAGATTTTTTTTTCCCAGACCGAAGTATCTCCTACCAGATGTTAAATTTTAAACCTACCTGAAGTTCATGATCCTTCATTGAGCATCTCAACATTTTTTTTGCCCTTTGCCTATTATTCCTTGTAAATATTGCATGTGTGTTTATATTTTGTATGTATACATATGATATTATGGGGAAATATTTTTCTATCTTATACTGTCTCACCTATGAGTCTCTCTATCAAGTATGGCACAGCCACAGAACATACAACATCAGCATAGTGAGTGACGTCACAGACAGAGAGAGGGTCAGGAAGCTTGATAAAACCTGGGGCTTGATTATGACAGTAGTTTTTGGCTCATATCATTGAATCCATTATTTACTTTCTTCTATATTCTGAAGTAAACAAGAGAACCTCAGTTCAGAGAGAATAAAAATATAACTTAAATATTATTTTTATATATGAGATGCAAGAAACATGAATGGATTTATACATTAAAAACAAAATTTTGACATAGTTTATTCTGCTCTTGCTTCCCTATATTTTATTCCTTTCTTTCAAAAAGGCAGACACAACAACACAAGGCACGTTATATGAACTGCGTGTGTTATTTAAGAGCATCTGTGTTGAGGTTAAGCACATTTGACTGTTATATGTGTCACAATGGATCTGCTGTGACTGTCCATGGGTTGAAGTGGGTGCCATATTTCCAGTTGTTATGCATGAGTTCTACAACAAAAAGTTATCACAGATCTGACAAGTGTTGTGCTAGGCTGTTAGCTCTTTCTGAATCATAATGCTATTTATAGAATTTACCATTCCCTGTGGTTAAAACCCTCCCACCATGACAGGTTTCTAGATACCAATTGATGATGTCCCTAAACATAGACTAAGGAAAAGATGTACATTGTTGGCACTTGTGATCATCAGCCACCCAATCATATTCATACTTGGAATTGAAAGGCAGCTTAGAAAGAATCTACTCTAAACCTCTCACTGTTGGAAGGAAGACATGAGACTATAAGTCTTAATTAAAGGCAAGTAAGAATAGTTAAGCTGGGAATTGATACTCTATTTTTTTCTATTTCAGAACTTCCTTTTTCATTAAAGTTTAGCTTATAAATCTGTCAATATTGGTTAAGACCACAAAGTACAAGAAAAGGCCAAGAGATTTTAATATAGCAAAGTATAGTTCAATATTAACAATAATAACATTAGAGAGTCATCGATTATAGTTTAAAACAAATATACAAGATGATATAGTGAGACAGAAAGAAGTACATACTTTATTCCTTATTTCTCCCTCTTTGAGGTGATTTGAATGAGAATACCCACTAGAGGATCACATGTTTGAATGCTTGGTCCCCTATTGGTGGAACTGTTTGGGAAGGATTAAGAGATATGGCGTTGTTGGCGGAGATGTGTCACTAGGAAACAGCTCTGAGGCTGCAAAAATCCCATACCATTCCTAATTAGCCCCCACTGTCTTATGCTAATAGACCAAGAAGCAAGCTGTCAGTTGCTCTAGCATCATGCTTTCTTTCTTGCGCTACATTCCCTGACATGACAACCATGGACCCTAATCCTCACCACAACCCTTAGGAAGTGTTTAATCGGGATTTGCTTACAATTTCGGAGGTTTAGTCCATTATCACTGTGGCAGGGAACATAGTTGCACACAGGCAGACACCATGCTAAAAAATTAACCAAGAGTTTAACAGAGACCTGCTTTAGGATTTTTGAACCCTCACAGGTCCACCTCCAGTGAGACATTGACTCCAACAAGACCATCCATCCTAATTATTTCAAATAGTGACACTCCACGTTCATGAGAAATTCAAATATGTGGTCACAATTGGTCAAAATACAGGTAATAGCCTTCGGAGAATAGTTTGAGCCTTCTTAACTGCACCTACAAACTCAAAATCATTTTGTCAAAATTCAGACCTTCTTTGCCCTTGATAATTTCCTTGATAGTAGAAAAGCTGAAGTAGATTAAACTCTTGTTTACAGCAAATCTAGTCACTGTCAGCCCTTAATATCAGTCATCATTCTTCAACAGCACAAAATTAGTTTGTTGTGTTATTTTTTTAAAATCTGTTTTCTTTTAACAATATTGTTTGGGTTAATATCTTAAGCATGGCCTGAGGACACATAGTCAGACAGTAAAGAAGCCAGAAGGAGTCCAGTGAGCATTTGACTCACAATTGTTTAATCCAGAAAGAGTGATTCAAAGCAGAATTCTTAGAACTGGGTGGGTAGTGAATGGAGACTCTGAGACATATACTACATGCTCATCATAAGCAGAGCAGAATCACGCCTGAGCAATTATTCATCCTCAACTTAATCACAAACTACATCCGATGAACTTCTGGATACCCAAGACATGGGAACTGTTGACCCTGATACCATATTTAATGTCATACTAACCTTCATATATCATAACATACTTCAAGTGTTGGCGAAGCAAGGAGGTACTACTAAACCTACCTACCTCAGTCAGAATTATTCAAAATTTCCTCAAATTACGAGCTCTTGCTAATCCGACCTTCTCTAAGACACACAGACTTTCTGGAAGAAACTAAACCAGAAGAGATGCCTAAGTAAAGCAATTCAATTATCAAACCTTCCAAAAATAGCATTATACTAGTAGAGGAAACGTGAGGTTTATTCCTAAAGAGTTGGAATGCTATGTTTTGGGGAAAGGAGCCTGAAACTTCTCCTTAAAGGGTAGTTGCCTATTAAGGAGGGTGTTTCACATTACATTGTTTACTTGGGAGTCATTATAGGAACTGAGGAGAATGTGGGTGGGAGTGGGTGTTTCCCATAGGACTTACACAGAACCTCATCTTTCTATAATTTAAATATGATTTTCAGAAGGGGGTAATTTAGGTCATCAGTAATGAATACTGTTCACTCATACTTGCTGTTAAGAATGGACAAAGAGCATTCCCATTGCACATGTGGTATCATAATAAAGGGTGTCAACAACCTCTAGGAAAGGACACCCACAATGGGTTGTTTGACAAGCTGGACATAGCATACCACAGCAGGAGTCAGGAGTCTGGGATCAGTGGCTAAAGCACTGCAAAATCATGAAGACTTGTGCCTGAGGTCAAATGCTCAGAATCCACCTGAAGCCAGCCACATTCTTCTGTATTTACAACCCCAATGCTCCTATTCCAATCTGGAACTTGGGGAGCAGGAGGCAATTTCTCTGGAAGCTCAACGACCAGCTACATTGGAACAGGCCATGGAGAACAACAAAAAGACATTGTCTCAAAAAGGCTATCAGGTAGAGACTAATACCCAAGGTGACATCTGTCCTTCATGTTTATCACAACAACAATATATACAAATACACACCAGTTAGCACACACACACACACACACACACACACACACACACACGAATACATGTAAGCACACATGTTATAAAACACACATATGTAATATATAAGAGTGAAGATGAACTATTATGTACATTCATTCACAACATTACACATAGACCTTAGAAGTTCAGACAGGCTGAATGGAACCACTTCCCTCAGCCATGACAGCTCAGCCTTCATATAGCTCTTTCTCCTCTTCCTCCTCCTCTCCATCATCATCATCACCATCATCATCAACAACAACAACAACAACATTATCATCACTATTATTATTTTGGTCAACTTCACACAAACCTAGACTTATCTGGAAAGAAAGGGCTAAAAATCAGAGACCGATTCCATCAGATTTCCTTCAGCAAAGATCCAGAATATTTTCTTGAGTAATAATTGATGTGGACATGCCCAACCCACTATGGCAGATACAACCCCTGGGTTATACAGAAAGGCAGGTTGAGAAAACTACGAGAAGCAAAACAGTAGGAATCACTCCTCCATGGCTTCTGTTCAGTTCCTGCCTTCAGGATCCTACCTTGCTTTTTTTTGCAGTTCCTGCCTGTAGATTCCTGCCTGGAGTACATGCCTTGGATCCTTCAATGGACTGACCCAGAATATATATGGCTCCCTAAGTTGATTTCGGCTGTGGTCTTTATTGCAGCAGTAGAAATCTAACAGTGGCGAAAGCCACTTCCTTGCATCATTACTCTGTTTCACTCTCATATGAAACGTAGAAAACATGTTCTCTCTCTTTTTCATGAGTTTGCTCAGATCACAGTAAAGTCTAAGAGCTCTGTTTATTCAGCATCAGCCCCCACTGCCCTAGAAAGTGAGATTTTCATCTGTCATGGAAATCATGTTGCAGTTTAGTTATAGAAAGTCAAGTTAGCCCTGGCACTGAAAGAAAGAATCCTTCTCCAGGAGACTGAATTTGATATATAAAGCAATTACACTTCATAATGATGGATGTAACACAACCTCAACAGGACAGCAATTAAAGAGAATTCTTAGTGTCTAGTAGATCCTTTGCAAATCCCCCACAGGGGACTCCTCACATCCTCTCCAGATTGGATTGTCCACTTAATTTTCCAGAACATCTTTTGTCTGTTTAGCTTACAGTAAAGCCAAACAGAAGAAGATAACATATAAAATAATTACATGGTGCCAAAGTAAATGCCTGATCAAGAACAGGAATTTGAAGTTCTTCAAAGCAGTATGTGTGTGTGTGTGTGTGTGTGTGTGTGTGTGTGTGTGTGTATGTGTGTGTATATGACAGAAAATTTCTGTGGAAAAAAATATTTTCCACCTAAGGATAATTCTAGTCAGCCAGTATTACCAGTGTATTATATTATTTCTTGCCACATAACATTGTACAATATTTTTAAAAGCTTTAAGTTTGTAACAATCATTTAGAGAGTGAAAAACCAACATCTTATTCGGTTATCTACTTTCTTTCCAAAATGCATGCCAATTTACAAAAATCAAAGTCTTTAAATCAGAATTTGATAAACACACTCCCTTTAGGGTTAACCTGTCAATTATACCCTAAAGCAAACTGCCCAAAATAATTTTTCATACAATGCCATACTATTCGGTAATTCTTAGAGCTCCTAGTTTTTAATCTCATGTGCAGCAAATGCAATTTTACTTAAAACCACTTTAAAATATGTGTTAAACTTTGGTCTGAGATAGATGAAAAAGAGTATTCTATTCTAGATTGTGATTCTGATTTATAATTGAATATGCACTTGTCCATAATTGGAAAACAAGGCTTATATTATTTATTGAGCTAATAGGTTTGGATCTTTCCATTTTCTCAGTGGAGTTTAAAATTTTTGGCTGAAGGCCCTGAAACATCCCTTGTGGTAAGTCCTGCTATTGAGATGAGTGTCCCCTTCCCTGTCCCCCTGAATTCCATCAGAGGGTTTATCATGTTGTTAATGTCCATAGTAACAATCAAGATCAAACGTGGGATGAAACCATAAGGAATGTATGTATGAAAGAAGACCAAGCATCCAGGATTCCTCAGATATGGAATATGGAATGGCCAGGAAAGAATCTTACTGTCCACTGTCTAAATGTAGGAAAAGCAGTTACTCTGTTCACTATTATTTTAAATATTTTATAAGTAAACTATCAGAATGATCCTATGAGGTTGGTACTCTTTTTTTTTTTTTTTTTTTGTCTTCAAAACAAGATTTATTTTTTTTTAACATGAAAATACATGGAAAATACATTGGTCTCTTATCTGTTACAAATAAGACTCAAATTATTAATCATAACAAGAAGTGTTTCTTGAGATATTTCCATCTACACAAAAGACTAACAGCTTATTATTTTTTTTAAAGATTTTAAACATTTTTTGCTTAAAATTATACATTTTTGTCAGTACTGTTTTTTCAGACATTAAAATAAATTTTACATAAAACCATGTGAATATGTTTTTTAGTCAGTACTTGATTTTTTTCAAGGGCTTGACAGTATGCATTGAAAATGTACTAGTTGCAATAAGCGTAAAGTACATGCAAAACAAAACGCAACATGGAAATAGTCAAAGTCTTCTTGTTTTGTGAATATATGTATAGTTTTTGTTTTCTTTATTTCTTGGACTTCATACAATCTGTGAGTTGTTTCTGGGGGAGTGCAAGCCTCTGGGGTTAGCATCCCACTATCAGTGACTGCATATTATGTCTGTTCTTTTGTGACTGGGTTATCTCACTCAGGATGATCTTCTCTAGATGCAGCCATTTTCTTAAGAATTTGGTTAAGTCATTGTTTCTGGTGGCTGAGTAGTATTCCATTGTGTATATGTACCACAATTTTTGTATCCATTCGTCTTCTGAAGGACATCTGGGTTCCTTCCAGCTTCTGGCTATTATAAATAGAGCCGCTATGAACATTGTGGTGCATATATCTTTGTTGTGTATTAAAGTGTCTTTGGGGTATATGCCCAGAAGTGGAATAGCTGGGTCTTCAGGTAGTACTATATCCAATTTTCTGAGGTATCGCCAGACAGATTTCCAGAGTGGTTGTATTAGCTTGCAACCCCACCAACAGTGAAGAAGTGTTCCTATTTCTCCGCAGCCTCGCCAGCATCTGCTGTCATCTGAGTTTTGGATATTGGCCAATCTGACTGGTGTGAGGTGGAATCTTAGGGTTGTTTTGATTTGCATTTCCCTGATGGCTAAGGATGTCGAGCACTTCCTCAGATGTTTTTCGGCCATTCGGTGTTCCTCAACTGAAAATGATTTGTTTAGCTCTGTACCCCATTTTTTAATAGGGTTATTTGATTCTCTGGTGTCTAGCTTTTTTAGTTCCTTTTACACCTTGGATATTAGGCCTCTATTTGATGTGGTGTTGGTAAAGATCTTTTCCCATTCTGTTGGTTGCCGTTTTGTTTTCTTGACGATGTCCTTAGCCTTACAGAAACTTTGCAATCTCATTAAGTCCCATTTGTTAATCTTTGACCTTAGAGCTTGAGCCATTGGTGTTTTGTTCAGGAAATTTTCTCCTGTGCCTATGTGTTCTAAGGTTTTCCCTACTTTCTCATCTAATAGTTCCAGTGTATCTGGTTTAATGTGGAGATCTTTAATCCACTTACACTTGAGCTTTGTACAAGGAGATAAGAACGGGTCTATTTTCATTCTTTTGCATGTTGAGTGCCAGTTGGACCAGCACCATTTGTTGAATAGGCTGTCCTTTTTCCATTGAATGTTTACTGCTCCTTTGTCAAAAATCAGGTGACCATATACATGAGGGCTCATTTCTGGATCTTCTATTCTATTCCATTGATCCTCTTGCCTATTTCTGTACCAGTACCATGCAGTTTTCAGCACAATTGCCTTGTAATATAGCTTGAGGTAGGGGATAGTGATTCCCGCAGATTTTTTTTGTTGTTGAGGATGGATTTCGCTATTCTAGGTCTTTTGTTATTCCATATGAAATTGCACATTGATCTTTCCAATTCCATGAAGGACTGGGTTAGAATTTTGATGGGGATTGCATTGAATCTGTAGATTGCTTTTGGTAGGATGGCCATTTTTAAGATGTTGATCTTTCCAATCCATGAGCATGGGAGATCTTTCCATTTTCTGAGATCCTCCTCAATTTCTTTCTTTAGAGGTTTGAAGTTCTTGTCATACAGGTCCTTTACTTCCTTAGTTAGAGTCACACCAAGGTATTTCATAGTTTTTGTAACTATTGTGAAGGGTACCTTTTCCCTAATTTCTTTCTCCACATGTTTGTCCTTTGAGTATAGGAAGGCTACTGATTTGTTTGAGTTAATTTTGTATCCAGCCACTTTGCTGAACTTGTTTATCAGCTGTAGGAGTTCTCTGGTGGAATTTTTGGGGTCACTCAAGTACACTATCATGTCATCGGCAAAGAGTGATGTTTTTATCTCTTCCTTTCCGATTTGTTATCCCCTTGATCTCCTTTTGCTGTCTAATTGCTCCAGCCAGGACTTCCAGTACTATGTTGAATATGTAGGGAGAGAGTGGGCAGCCTTGTCGAGTCCCTGATTTTAGTGGGATTGCTTCAAGTTTCTTGCCATTAAGTTTGATGTTGGCTGAGGTTGGTACTCTTAATATATGGAAATGAGATCATAAGTTCAGAAGCTGTTTCACTAATGAGGCAGATTCAGAATCCAGAAAGTCTGACTCCAGAATCGACCCTCTGCTAATCTGTTTTCATAGATCACACATTTAAATAGATGGCAAATACAGGCACTTTTAAAAAATCATATTCCAAATTTCCAATATTCCTCGTTATTTAAGACTATAGATTATATTGCGAATTGGCTTATTAATTACCAGGTATCGCTGCAATGATTTTTTTCTTAAACAGTAAAATATTATTCAAGAATAATCTTATTTACAAATGCAGTACTCAAAAATTGCTGAAATCCATTATATGGTTTGTGGCTTAAAATGTTATAAATATTCAACACTTAAATCTCCCATGATGCTAAAATCTAGTTCTGCTGGGCATGGTAGAGCAAACTTGATAGTATAGGTGACAATTAACTCATTGTCCTTTTTCTCAGATAACTTGGAAGCCTAGCCAAGGCCTTTGATTTCCCCACTGATCTCTTCTTACGTTCAAAATTCATATTTTCCCAGTATAAAATGTATATTGTCTTAAAGGTATGCTTCTCAAAATAATAATTTTCAGTTTTCCTCACTTAGCAACCTTGAGTGGTTTATCTGACATGTTAGAGTGCACAAAGTTACCATTTTCTCTATTTGGATAAAACACAAACGTTTGCATGGTCATTCTCTTGAAAACATCCGTTTTATTATTACAAAGAGGTAAGGTTACAAATTATTGTACAGTAAGCATAATCAAAAGAGCAGAAGACATATCAATTGAGGAATATAGCAAAACCAAATCTTTTCAATGGCTGTATGATGTTTCAAAATGGACGTGTACCACAACTTGCTGTGTTTTACTCTTGAAAACACATTTGGCTTGTCCTTTACCCCTTAAGTAATCTTTTTCTCTTTCTTTTTTTTTTTTTTTCTGTCTGATTTTCTGTTCCCATTTCTGTGATTATACTCTGACAAAAGGAAATTCAGAAAGAAAGATCCAGCTTAGCTCACAGTTAAGGTATAGTCAGCTTGCTATGACAGACAAGCCAAGGCAACAGGATCCTGAAAGAAGTTGGTCCCATGACATCCAGAATCAAGAACAGAGAGCAGCAAGTATGTGCTGTTTCTGAACTGTCCTTTTTACCTTAGACTGTCCAGGAACTCCTGCCCAGGAAATGGTTCCAATCTCAATTAAGATAGGTCTTTCCACATCAGTCAATGTAATCAAGACATTTCCAACAGACAAGCCCAGAGGCCTCCCTTCCAAATTATGTCAGATCCCAGAAGCACACAGTTAACACAAAGCATCTCAAGGATGTAAATGGGCTTGGAACTGTTATTGTATCAAATCGCGTGGGTACTAGTTGTATACTTCCCATAGGAGATATTCCTAGAGTGGCTTGTAAAATTTCATTTTTGCCGATTTTATTTTTAAAATAACACTAGCCATCTTCACCATTTTGTATATCTACCTCTATATGTATCTATACATATTGATTTACTCTTACATTTAAAACACTGGAAGTTACTATTTTTCTTTTAAAAGCTACAAATGTGATAAAAGAAAAAATATATCTTATTTTTATAGACATTCTGTCTTTGACTGACAATGAGGATGAACTACTTACCAACTGTTGAGGTTACAACTCTGCTGAAATTATACTGTTACTACCACACTACTCCCATGATTACTTTTCTTACAGATTTATGCGTATGTTTGGACAAGAAAGATAGAATTGTTTATCAAGGTACGTTTACTTTGCATTGTCTTTTTATGCAAAAGGTATGTATGTTTTGCATGTGTGACTTTTGGGTTTTCCAATCATCCAGGACAATTTAAATACTATTTTATTTTTCCAAGCCACTTAGGTAGTATATTAAAATTTTAAATTTCACACTGCATGTGATAGAAGACAAATGACCATGAAGTAAACTTGATTTTTCTAGGCTCTCTACTTAGTATATTATTTCTCACTTAAGTAAATACTTTCCTGGACACATGCATTTATATTCATATATATATTTTTTTTTTTCATTCAAGTTTGTATATATACATATTTCTGATTCTTTATTTAATTTAATCATTTATTCTGTCCAGCCCTAACCCAAACTTCTTAGTTTTTATTCCATGACAATGGTATAGGTGACAGCTTCAGTGTTACTTTTCATGAGGGAGGTAGATCTTCATACCGGAACACTCTCAACTGACCAAGCTGTACACAGGTAGAGAAAAGGGTTTTATCCAAGTAGAAAATGTATAACGGTATTTATCACCAGCCACGGTTCTGTCTCATTGCTACTTGTTGAACTCGTAACACTTTAGCTTGTAATGTTATTGCATTTATAAGCAAATTTGAGTGTGACCTTCCATAAAACTATAGGAACTGAATATAGATCAGTGCTCCCAAGATCTTAGGCTAGAGATTGGTAGCACGTGGTCACAAGGGACCTTTACAGTACTTGGGGATGCTCTAGTCTATATGCACTACTACCTAAATTGTCATATTTGTTTGATATCATCACATAGTAGCTTAAGAATTGCAGACCATACAGTTATGGTATATGGTACATGCTAATGCTATCTCAGTCCATTTGACTTTTTAAAAGTCTTTGTAAGTTTAAAATGTGGACCTTTGGGGGAGATTCAACTTAGACTGTTTTTGCAAGTCAAGAGCAAAATCCTAAATCAGAGTTTGGTGATTCCTACCGCTGTTTACTTGATTCACATTTGACCTGGTTTGACTCAGCCTTAGCTGCGGACTGCATTTGTCCTGAGAGAAAAGGCAGTCACGCTTATGCAAGTTTGCAGAGTTTATTACAGTGTCCAACAAGTACTCTCCGAGCTTAGAGAGATATCCCTATTTCCAAAAAGCTGGGACTCAGACCAGGAGACAGATATTCAGGAGCATCAGAAGCAGAAATTTCCCACTTGAGAAAAACAGTAGAGAAGGTCCTGAATGATGGGGCCACAGAAGAAGCATTCTTACCCTTTCTCTGCTTTGATCGGTGCAATGTAAGCAAACTCTTTTCATAGTCAACTCTTTCTGGAAAATCTAAGCAAGACCTGGGACTGTCTTTCATCGACCAGAGCCCAGAGGCATGGGAAGATTAATGCACAGTTCTGTCAGAGAGCCCCGGGCTTTGTCCTTGATAGAGGTCCAGCAAGTCTGAAGAGGTGATCCGTTCGAATAGCACTTATAGGCTCCAGATCCAGGGTTATCTGAGTGTATCCAGGAGGAGTTCGATTTCAGGGTCCAGGGGGATGCAACGGAGAGTTTCAAGGTTATCATGACAATGTGCCTGTTTTATCTCACTTGTGAAAATATAGCCTGTGTGGAAGTAAGATGATAGGGCCCATCTTGAGCTAGCAGATTATCACTAATGCCTTCAGCCACTTATTTAAAGTGCAGAATATTATAAAGAGAATTTATGCAAGAAAAAAAAAATATGTTTTACTTCCCAAACTAGTTTAGTTTTTGGTTTTGCAAAGTTTGTTTTGCTGTGCTTAATGCCTAAACAAGTTTTAGAATTCATCATTTGGAAAGGATTAGATCATTTTATAGCAATAGAGAATATTAATGACCCATTAACAAATAATGTCTCTTCTTAAACCTTCCTGTGGATCCTCCCCAAAAATCCAAGACATGTTAAGTTTGACAAATTGGTCCGACTATTTCTTACAACTGCTACAGACTAAAGAATATCTGGATGATAATAATAATAATAAATACTGAAGAAATAAAGATCATAAGAAACACAGAGGAGAACTCTCAACGCTGAAATGGTTCACCATGAAGTGAGCAGGCTTGTGGAAGGAATCTGAAGAATGTCTAAAGCAGAGCCTACATGTTTTCTTTCTGATCTCCATCCAAGCACTGTATGAGCTCTCAGAATCTGCAGACCGCTACCTGGGATAGAGTCAAGGACTTCGTGTGGAGCTGAAGAACTGGACAATGACCTCTAAGATTTCTCTTTTTAATGTTGGGAAATTCTACTTTCTATGTGTTTTCGCATTCCCAGGGGTGGGAGGGCTGGGGAGATAGCTCAGTGGTTAACAATTGTTCACTCTGCTCTGACCACATACCCCAGTATCCATGTAACAAAGAGGCAATGGACTAGTATATATCTCTAACCTCAGCACTGAGGAAGAAGAAGACAGAAAGATCAACAGGCCTCCTGTGCTACCGGTCTAGACAAAGGGAGTGCCAGGTTGGAGGATAAGGCAGAGAGTGATACAGGAAGACTCCCAGTGTGTACCTCTGGCCTCTATTCAAATGTCACACACACACACACACACACACACACACACACATGCACACACAAACCAACACACACACATGGAGGGTAAGGGAGGAAGGGAGGGAGGGAGGGAGAAGGGGGAAGGAGAGAGGGAGAGAACGAGGGAAGGAGGGAGGGAGAGAGAGAGAGAGAGAGAGAGAGAGAGAGAGAGAGAGAGAGAGAGAGAGAGAACACAGAATCACTTATAACAAATATTAGTATATGAGTCATTCTGTACTTCATAATTTTTTTGCTTTGCCAAATAATTTCCTTTAATGTCCTCATACCAATTAATGTACATCTAAGCACTTGTACAACAACTGACATGAAAGTCATAACAAAATTTGAAAATTCAAGTATTTTTTGGGATATTCAACTTTAACTCAAAGTATCAATTTGGGCATTTCATAATATCTCCAACACAAATATGTCACTGTTTTTGTGATTTAGGAAATAACTAAACCCATGGATTGTCAGACTTATGAAAATCCTGCCATAAACTATTTAACTAACTTCTCCAGTTATAGCATTTCAAACATATAGAGAATTGGAACATCCATTGTGGTCACTTGTTACTTTTGTAGAGAACCTGGGATCAGTTCCCAACACCCATTAAGCTGGTTTTAACCATCAGTAATTCCAGTTCCAGGAGAGCCAAAACAATCTTGCCCACACATACACATACAGGTAAAGCAACTGTACACAAAAAATAACAAATAAATCTTTTATGAAACACATAAAAATTGGTAGTTCTCATTAGGGAGAAAATGGTGAGATTTAAAAAAAATAGCAGGGCATATTTTCTAATCATTGTTTCGTCCAAACTACAAGGAAGAGAAAAGAACTAATCTCAAGGTGATTTCAAAGGAAAGCTTTTTCCTTATTCTTTAGAAAACACTACCATTTTTTAATACCTGAACAGGAAAGAGCCTAACAGTTATGCTTTTAGAAAATGTGTTTGCAGGAATATGATATACTTCAGAGACCAAAGCAAATTCTTCTGTCTGATAGACTGTCATCTACTTAGGCCAAGAGAACTCCATGGAAAATATGTAATAATAACACCAACTAGACAGCTAGTACAATGGGCTCTTTTCTCATCTGAAAATATTATAAGAAATACATAGATTAACAAATTATCATGTAGGGACACACAGGACTTATGTGTCTGTCTTTAGAATGAATATCCTGGGCTGGAGAGATGGCTCAGCCATTAAAGACTAGGCTCACAACCAAAAATATAAGAATGACTATCCCATTCATGTTCCTAAATTAATTGTCATTGATTGATGAATTTTACTTCCTTTAGATGTTACTATAAATACCAATAGACATTTAAGTACAGATTCTAAACCATGAAATAACAATAAAAATCCATATGTACTCAATAACTCAGAGCTGAAGACTCACAAAGGGCTGGCCCAAACAGCATCCCATCTTGGATAGTGGAGAGGAAGCTCATAAGGCCACAGTCCTCCATAAAAAGCTATGCATAGTTAATGGTTCTTATGGGAGTAGAAATTATTGTTACTGGTATGTCGTTATTTCTCAAATGTTTGAGTACAGTAATTAAATGCCATAGAAGAGACATGAAAGTAGGAAGGGCTTTGTTGAGAAGGAGGATTCATTGGGAGCAGAACCGGGATAGGAGAGGACAATTAGAGGGGGTATGTCTAAGTACATTGTTAATAAGTTATGAGAAAATAAATAATTTTTAAAAGTGAAAATAGCTGGATAGATATCTCACTGGTTAAGAGCATTTGCTGCTCTTGCAGAAGGCCCAAGTTTAATTTCCTGCACCCACCTGGCAGCTTACAAGTATCTTTATCTATGCGTTCAGAGGATTTGACACACAATTCTGCTCTCGGTAGAAACTAAGCATATCGTGGCACACAGACATACATGTGAATGAACTACACAGACACATCAGATTTGTAAATATTTAGTATAAAATTTTTGAAAGGTGAATAAAAATGTTTTCAAATGAGAGATGATAGTGTAAGTTTCATTTAAGTAAAAACATTGGTTTTAAATTTAACTTTTCAAATAAGAGGGTAAAACCTATATACTAGAGCACAGTGATGAATGTCTGAGCAAATTGCAAAATGTTTCATGGCTATGAAGATGACTTCAGGGTTAAGAGCAGATCCTGCTCTTCCAGAGGACCTATGCTCTGTTCTCAGTACCAAGGTCTAGTGGCTCACAAGAACTGAAAACTCTAGTTCCAAGGGTTTGAAACCTCACAAATGTATACATACACACACACACACACACACAGAGAGAGAGAGAGAGAGAGAGAGAGAGAGGCACACACACACATGCACACATGTATATACACACATGCACATATATATATAATTAAAATTGATTTTAATAATCTTAAAAACCATTTTTTTATATAGGTAGCCATGATAGGCCTCAGAAATAAGGATAAATGTACAGATGTAAGGATAGGCAACTCCTGAGTTAAAAATTTCAAACCCTGATTAAAGCAGTCATTGCTCACTATTTTGTGTTCCACCAAATGTTTGATAATTCAAGTAAAAACAAGGACGAATTGACTGATTGGCACCTCAGCTAATATCCTTTGCATTCCTTAGTGTCAAGAAGTGAATCCAGAGAGATTGTCGGCCGAAAGTATCAAGGGAAGTAGAAGGACCATAGTTCCACGCTCTAGAACTCCAAGGTCTCTGATGCCTTAAAGAGACACTGAATAAATCACTTGCTTTCGGCATCTTCAGTAATGAAATCTACTAGCCACAGAAAACATGTGACTGCTTCACCTTTAAATTCACCATGACAGTACCTTAAGCCTTCTTTCTTAAGAAGCTCATATACTTATTTGCTTTGCATCTCGGCTTCTTTATGGAAACAGCATCATACCGAGAAAACCTGAACAGCCTGTGGCTAATGATATTAAAATGGTGTTGACTGGATGACTTCAGTCTTAAGTAATACAAAGCCAGAAGCTCTATTAAGGTGACATGAAAGATCTTTGTCCTTATAAAAGCCCACTTTCTGCTTTCAACACAGACTTTCATAAAACACTCATGGGAGGAAATAAAGGTTAAAATAGAGGAGCAGGGATTGGAGAAAAGATCATCCAGAGACTGCCTGAACTGTGGATCCATCCCATATGCAGCCACTAAACCCAAGCACTATTGTTGAAGGCAAGTAGTGCTTACTGGCAGGAATCTGATACGGATGTCTCCTCAGAAGCTCTCCCAGAGCCACTGCTGATACAGATGAGGATGCTTGCAGCTAACCATGGGACTGAACACTAGGACCCCAATGAAGGAGCAAGAGAAAAGATTGAAGGAGCTGAAAATGTCTGCAACCCCATGGGAAGAACAAAATTATCAATTAACAAAACCTGCCATGGTTCCCAGAATCTAAAACACCAACCAATGAGTTCTCATGGAGAGACCTGTGGCTCCAGGTGCATATGCAGCAGAGGATAGAATTGTCTGGCATCAATGGGAAGAGAGGTCTTTGGTCAGACGAAGGCTTCTTTTCTCAGTGTAGGGGAATGCCAAGGTGCTGAGGTGGAGAGGGTGGTTGGGAGAGGGAGCACCTTCATGAAAGCAGTGGGAGGGAGAGGGAGAATGGAATTGGGGAAAGGCAATAACAACCGAAATGTAAGTAGAGAGAGCATCCAATAAAACATAAATAAAATTAAGAAAGAAAGAGAGAAAGAAAGAAAGAAAAGAAAGAAAGAGAAAGAAAGAAAGAAAAGAAAGAAAGAGAAAGAAAGAAAGAAAACAAAGTAAAAACAAAATCAAAACCTTCTATGAACGTAGTGGTACCCAACATTATATATTTTTTATCTCCAGAGAAATATCCATACACACATTTATTCTTGTAAAATGGATGGTTTCTGTAATTTTGTTTTTTCAGGTTGTTTCCTACAGGGATAGGATGGGAATGAACAAACAAGACTGATGAGCTGGATAAGAAAGGACGGTCACCGTGTCGCTAGGAAACGGGATTTGGGATGACATTAGGGCATTTTTGGTATTTCATAATTCTCAGTGTTCTGGGAAAATCATGACAAATATTTGTCCAGAGTTATTTCAGGAGCCGAAACAACCAAATTTGGAAGTCCTCTGCAATGTAACAGAAGCTAGAATATGTATTTAAAATAAGCAAACAACGTTCAAAGTTACCATCGGGATCTCCTAATTTTCAGTCTTCCTAGCTTGAAGCCAATCAAGTTCAATGTTCTCAAAATATACAATTTACTATTGCAGTCCATGGGCAGAACAGATGTTCAACATTCGTTCAAAGAGGGGGCAACTCCCTGAGCAAGGTTCTCAGCCCACTGCCAAATTGAAAGTTTTTCTCCGGGTTTCTAAGCCTTCTTTCTAATCTTCTCAATCACCTGTAGTAGTTTTTGTGGAATCCAAAATGTATATCAAAAATGGAATGGGCTTTTCTTTCCATAATAAGGTACACACAACAACTGGCATTTGTAGCACTGCTTCCTAAAAGCAGGAGTTGTTCCTACATGTTATAGGAAGTTACAAAAAGAAGCATTGAATAGAACTGGTAATAGCTTCTTTTGTACTGGGGGGAGGGAGAAACTCTTTGTTTCTTTCAATATTGATCAGTGTGAAGAAACCTTCCCATTTTTCCCCAAATGCTTGTTGGCAAGCCCTTAGTTTTCCAGAATTTACCATGTTAAAGGTTGGAGACCTACAGACATGCAGACATAAGTCAGTAATGGTTATGCAAGATTTGATGTGGACAAGAATGAGAATGCTGTCTCATAAGCTTGCCACAGTAAAGATCTACACAATCTTCTAGGAACACGTAGGTGTTCTGATTCCGACTGTGCTCCCAGACCAGTTATAACCTGAATTCTTATAATCCACATAAAAATATGACATGTCTTTGAAATGACAATAACACTGATCAGTCATACCTCAGATACCACCACTGCGTTGAAATAGCCAGTTTCAAAGGTAGGTAACCCCATCCCACATTTGTCAAGGAAACGCCAGGAAAACTAACTTATTTTCATACAATGTGTGGACCTCCCACTGCCAAGTCCAGCATAAAAAAATACATCAACAAGATGGGAAATTGTCACTCCTGTCTGATGCTGCCTTTGCTAGAGCCCCTTGGCATCTCCAGCAGAGTGTAAATGTTGATTGAATACATATCAACCCGTTGAGGCAAGACACCAATATTCCATTATAATTTGTGAAATATCATACAAAGAGAGAAATCAGTGTATTTTGTTTTCCTAGCAGTATTTGCTCATGGCCAACATCACACTGTTGTTCACCAAATACGCAGATCTTAGACCTACCTGACACTTATAACACTCGGTGGGATCAGATTCTTTGTTATGTTTTGACTGTCTTGAATGGTGGCCAGCACACAACATTATAGTATGTTCTCATTGAAGGTCAATGAACTCATGAATGAAAGCTTTGACCCTAATAAACATCAAACTTATCTATCCCATGGGAAAGTTGTAATTATTAACTAGAAATACAGGAGGGTACTGGAAGGAACTAATCAACTTTGTTAAGTAGGGAACAACAGTAGGCTGCTCTTATAGCTCAGAGTTCTTTTTAAAAAAAATAACTGGAACACATATGGACTTATAATAGTGGCAGCAAGGATCTGGCTGATCTTCAAATACACAAGAACTCAGTCTTCGTCCCTTCCCGCATGATTGACTTTACCATAAAACACTCTTTCTAACTCTTAATCCTGCTGTAAAAGTGTTAACCTTTGATGTGTATTTCTAGTGCTCTTGTAATCTCTTTTAAGGCTTGCTGACTGGGCAGGCTTCTGAGTCTATAGACCTTCGCCATTTGGTGATGAAGACCTAGATAAAATGTTCAAAAACTGCTTCAAATTTTAGGCCCTCTTATTCACATGTAATCTTGGTACCTTTTAATGGAACGGTCTCAGTGATCTACAAATACAATCTGGTCATCTGTCACTAAATGAAATTTCGATGTTTCATGCTCATTATTCTAAAAATGTGGTATTCACAAACAAAAACTCGCCCAAGGAAGCACTGAAGAGCAAGGATTATTCAGGGGTCCAGTGCAACTCTCTTGGCTGGTCCTGTGGGTGGAACAGTTACTTCATTTTGGCAGACCTCGACGCTGCTGAGTACATTAGAGAGATGCGATAATGCACTAACAATCCGAAGGGACCTGCTTTTAAATCCACAAAGCATAATTCATAAGCAAGGTGAGTGAGTGGGTTGCTAGGCAACCACTAGCCCGAGGGTATTACAGATGGGCTTCATGTAAAACGCCATGAAGTTCTACAGCCTGTGGATGAAAGTCTATGACATTTGAAGTTAGGGACATGGTGAAATGTATCAGAAAACTCAGGTTTGCCTGTGTACTATAACACACACTATGTATACATATGCACATCGCATGTATAATGATGGGTTACACTTTGTGGTAGCACTAGTTGGTTATTTTATCAATATCTTCGAGTCAGCGTCTCATGTATAAATCACTATTTATCCAAGCAAGTCTGGCCTTAATCTTTTGATGATCGAAAGAGGTGTCACCACACACCTTTGTGTTTTCTGGATTTTATTCACTGAAAAAGACTGCGGGAGGGATATATACATATATATGTATATATGTATATGTATGTATATATATATAAAACTTCCATTATTTAAAAATCATGATTCTATTATTTGCTTTTATAGTCAAAATTAAAACAATAACATACTGATACTGATGTTGATTCTCAATTTCCTTCACCTGCAGTAACTTTAGAATCATAAAGGGGGTACAAAAACCTCAATAAGTCTCTGAGTGAATCGTTTCATTGGCTGAAGAGGAAGATGACATGCCCACAGGAGTGTTTCTTCATGAAGATCTAATGTAATGACTCCATGACTTTTGAGGAACCTGTTGGTACCCATTTGCAAAAACTCTCCTTTGTGTGGCCTGTTTTGGCAGAAAGGAAACTGAACACAGTCCACGGGCACAAGTTATGAAAGAAGATAGAAGGTCAGCTATGCCTCGGCTTCTAATTCTGTCCTGGATTTGTGTTTTTAACTTGAATGGCAGACAGTAGATAAAAATGTATTTGGTACTGAATGTGTAAAATTTAATGTGCAGCTTCACAGCATCTGTTGTGAATGCCAACTGTAACAGTATATCAGTTTATTAACTTGCATAAAATTCGGGTCTGGCTAATTTGAATGTTTGATATTTTTATTTTTTTTGCCATGTATTTTTTATTTAAAAAAAGGTTATTTGAAATGTTAAAAATAAGCTTAAGAATAAATCAGAGCTGTGCCTATTCTGTGTCAAAAATCTATGCTGACTCATAACTGTAACCTTATATTCCAGCCCAATTTATGGTCTTGGCAGAAAGACAAATGGCAGAGCCAAAAGCAAGGAGAGGGGACCTCAGTGAACTTACACAAGAGAAAACACTCGTCCAAATGAAAACCTCAGACTGACATGTTTCTGTTACAGGAACAGCACAAGCACTTGTAGTGCTGGCCTAAATGAGTCCACTAGGTTTGCAGACATTCACTTTGGAATCTCCCAGAAACTCAAAAGAAGGGTACCACTTTTCACTCTGTCCCTTAGGGAAACAGTAAACCCAGGCAAAGTGACGTTCCAAAAGCCAACCAAGTAGAAAGCAATGTGGTTAAGAAACCAGTCAAGTAGCATGTATGACCTTACGACACACTCTTAATTTCTAATTCAAACCACTGTCACAGTTAAGAAGTATAAGAATGGGGAAAAGAGTAAGACAGCCTGACTAAAGTGCACTTAGACGAACTTTAAATTTATACCGGAGGTTGACTAAACTTTGGTAGCTGGATTACACTTTCAAGAGAACTTTGGGCAAGGTTATAAAGTGATATATTGAACACTGAATATTTCAATTTAGTTTGAGAAGTTGAAAATTCAATTAGATGGCTTTTGGATGTAGGATAGAAAGTAATTCGATTACTTTGGCTGGAACAGCATTAGTTTATTCATCCATTACGTTCTTGAAAGGGGCCAGGGAGATGGCTCAGCTGGTAAAGTGTAAGCCGGAGAACTCTGTCATCATAACCGGACAGGGGTTGACGAAACAAAGCCTATGTAAGGACTAAGTGGTGGCTCGTGTTTGTAATATCTTAATGAGAAAGCCCCAGGCCAACGAGAGATTCAGTTTCAAAAAACAAACAAGCAAACAACCAAAAACAAAACAGAAAAACCCAAAGGGAGTCCTGAAGAACATCCACTGATACCGACTTCATTCATTCACACACAAGTGTAAACATACCTAGGTATAGGCACACACACACATACACACAAATGCACACATATGCATACACATGTACACACATATATGCATGCACATGCACACAAATACACATAGCTATACACATACACATGCAAATAGAAACAGGTGTTACACATGTGCACACACATACACACACACACACACACACACACACACACTGTAAAGGAGATACTAGTTTCAGTGGTAGAAGAATGTTATCAAAAGCCCACATCTTTTTCCCTTCAAACGCTACTGTAATCTCTGAGATGATGTTGATCTGACCAATCATTTCTCATAGTCACAAAAATGTGTTTGCAGCTACAGGCATCACGGTTATATTCAAGGACGACCTCAAATGGAATTTCTTCAACTGTGCTTGCTTGTTTCGTTAGTTAACTGGTGTTTAGCAAAGATGAAACCTATTCTAAGAATGTAGTGTTAACCTACTACTGAGATGTGGGCTCTCAGCCCACAGTGTGACTGCAAAGAAAACAGCACGCACAGCACTCTGTACAGCGTCTGTTGTGGTAGGCAGGTTTTGTCAAGGAGGAAGGAGGGGCTACGTCTCTGGCAAAGCTTTAATCTCTAAAAATGGATCTTCATCTGGTAGTCTCCTTCACTGCTGTTAAAAATGATAAGGAAGAAGAGTGTGTAATATGAAAAAAAAAATCAAGTCATATAGGAAAGCTGACAAACACAAAACAAGACATGGGTGTGTGCATATGTATATGTGTGTGTGTGTGTGTGTGTGTGTGTGTGTGGTGTTCATGTGTGTGTCCATGTGTGAAAGGAAGTGTATAAATGAATGTGTGTGAGTATGCATGCATGAGAGTATGTGTGTGAGTGTGTGTGTGTGTGTACGTGTGTGCGGTGTGTGTTCATGTGTGTATCCATGTGTGAAAGAATGTGTATGAATGAATGTGTGTGAGTATGCATGCATGAGAGTATGTGTGTGAGTGAGTGTGTGTTTGTGTGTGTGTGTGTGTGTGTGGTGTTCATGTGTGTGTCCATGTGTGAAAAAAAGTGTATAAATGAATGTGTGTGAGTATGCATGCATGAGAGTGTGTGTGTGAGTGAGTGTGTGTTTGTGTTTGTGTGTGTGTGTGTGTGTGGTGTTCATGTGTGTGTCCAGGTGTGAAAAAAAGTGTATAAATGAATGTGTGTGAGTATACATGCATGAGAGTATGTGTGTGAGTGAGTGTGTGAGTGTGTGTTTGTGTGTGTGCATGTGTGTGACAGAGTATGTATGTGTGAGTGTGTGTGTGTGTGTGTATGTGTGTGGTGTGAGTGTTCATGTGTGTGTCCATGTGTGAAAGAATGTGTATGAATGAATGTGTGTGAGTGTGCATGCATGAGAGTATGTGTGTGAGTGAGTGTGTGAGTGTGTGTTTGTGTGTGTGCCTGTGTGTGACAGAGTATGTATGTGTGAGTGTGTTTACATTTGAATTAAAGTAGTTTTATTTCTTAGTATTTTATATAATACCTGTTATTTATTTAGTAGCTTAAATTGCATCTATAACATTTTCAGGTTTGTTTTTAATACCTAATTCAAAGAAAAATTTCTAAGAAACTATTGGTGCTATCTGGGGCTTGGAAGCCGAGAGCTGAGCAGTCAGAAAGTGAACAAGACATTTTTCTCCAAGAAGCCCTTTGCACCTCATGAAAAAAATTGAGAAAGACAAAGGAGTAATGGTCACTGGAGGATTTTTAAATTGGAAATATCAAAACGTTTTGTTAAAGATGACAGTCTGACCCACAGCCTTAAAAAAGGGCTGTTGCAACTTAACTTATTAGCTGCTCTGCTCTGTGGATTCCTCCCCCTGTGAGAACACCTCCGCTCGTGCCAAAATCAGCTTTGTGCTGGCCACAAAAATTAAAACAGTTTGAAAGGAAGAAGGAAAATACTCATATTCTGTGGCAAGTAATTCACAGTTCTAGCTGTGTGTTGATATCTGCCAATATGTCAGTGTTTGTTTTAAGCAAAGGAATAACACTTTTCTTGGACCATTGATCACTTTAAATCATTTTAATTGTGTGCTTCACACTAAATACTTCTTGCTGCATAAACTTCAAACAGTACTGAAGGATAAATGTTAAAAATAAAATTCCTGCTGACCATGAGGGCGCATCCTTGTAATCCCAGAACTTGGAAGGCAGACCCTGGAGGATCGATAATTCAAGTCCAGCCTTGGCTTTAGATGCAACTGGAGCCATTCTGGGTTCTATGAGACACTGTGTCCAGAACATAAAACAAAACACCTTATTCTAATGCCTCTAATGAAACTAGGCTCCTCTTCTGCTACAGGTATGAAACTGCTGTATTTAGAATCTATCTCTTCAAATATTTTTTTATATCCAGATACTTTAAGCTTCACTTGAAGATTAACACATTATTGTTTGTCATGTGCTTTTGAAATTTCAGTAAAATATGTCTTGAGTAGGTGTCCATATCTCTGCATAAAAGATGCCGACTTGATGTATGCATTTTTCTTTGAATAAGTCCCATTACTTTGCTTCTGTGAAGATACTGAAATTCATATTTTTGAAGATTGTACTGTAGTGAGTGTAGGTGGCGCATTTAAAATGTTGATATTGACAACACCCCTACCACCATGTACAATTCAAATCGAATCTGTAAATAACCCGTTTCTAGTTCAAGCTTAGTTGAACATGAACAATGTGGAGAAAGTTACCTGTTTCAGCTCACAGGTCTTGGAGGAAGGGCAAAGCTGACTTGCTCCAAACTAAGGCTTATACTTAAGCATCTTACATTTGCCCTGGGCTATAGTTGTTTGAGACATATTGATTTATACCCTAGTATATAAGTCGTAGATATATTTCTAAAAAAATGTCCTATTAGAAGCCTAAATGACATTTATAATTATGAAATAAATAAATATTAATTGTAGTAATTTTAAGTAAAATAAGTTTTAAGTTATTTATTACATATAAATACACTGTAGCTGTCTTCAGACACACCAGAAGAGAACAACAGATCTCATTACAGATGGTTGTGAGCCACCATGTGGTTGCTGGGATTTGAACTCAGGAGCTCTGGAAGAGCAGTCAGTGCTCTAAACCACTGAGCCATCTCTCCAGTCCGTAAAATAAGTTTTAAAGTGTAGAAATTTCCTTATAATTCTACCACCATTAGATAATAATTTTTTGTCTTTAAAACATAGAAATTCATACTTATGTCTGTAATATGTATAAACTACATAATATTGTTTGATATGAACATAGTTACCTTTAGAAAGCATTTATCTTCAAACCTGAAATTGCAAACATATACACGATTTCTTGTCTTTTTTTTCTTCTTAGTAATATATTATAAATAAGTAAATCATTGCTTTTAAATAATTAGTTTCAAACAAATATGATATAAACTAAAAATATACTATAAATGTGTACAAATTTTGTTGAATTTATATTATTTAAACTTTGTTTAAAATATACATATGACAAGTATTCATGCAAATAAAAATCAATGAGCCTCTGTTTTTTCCTTTGTATAAATTACTATAAATTAAATTATTAGCTTAAAGATCATAAATATAAAATAATTATAAGTAGTATGCTTATTTTTAAACTGTGTACATACTTATGCTTATTTTAAGAGTTAAGATGTGGTATCTGTAGGCAGATCTATTTTTTAATTGCCTAATTATTTTTTTAGGAGGTTAAGAAATAAAGGGTATGGAAAAGGGTGGGTGGAAAGGTGGGGAGGGTCTAGGAGGAGTAGAGGGAGGGGCACTGTGAACAGAATGTATTATTTGTAAACATTTATTTCAAATAAAAATTAAGTTATTATGTTTAGAGAAATGTACCGGCTAGTCAGAATTTTTATTGTTTACAATAACATAATTTTCAATGTTTTATCAAACATATTTAAGTCTAGAAAATTATACTTTTAGAATCCCTCATCTTCGGCCAGTAATTTACATATTCAGGTTCCCTACATATTTCCTATATATTCATATCTATTCATGAAAGCTATTTGTATATAATGACATTAGTATTTGTCCTAGTTCCTTTTTATATTGCATACATCACCTTATCAAATATGATACATGTAGAAAATATAAATTCATCCTGATGAAATTTCACATTTGATAATATAAAATCAAAACAAGCATGAACAAAAGTCAAGATTTTTCTATTACAAATGACCATTGGCAGTTAAAGTTATAAGAAATGTCTTTTATGAGAATACAAGAATGGATTTATGTCACCATCAGGAAACATTTGGAGAAAAAAATAGATAAATATTCTCACGTAGCTCCTTTTAATTTAATTATATTGTGGAGTAACATAAAGGGAACACAAATTCTCTTGCTGTCTAAGCTTCAGCAAATACGCCTGTGAGTCTTTCTGTTTTTTATACCAACATAGATGAAGGATAATAATAATTGCTATCTTACAAGGTTTTGAAAATAATTAAATCATGTGATTTATGTAAAACACTCGGCACAATGCTTGGAACCAAATTGCTACTCCATAAATCATCATAAGAATGGATGTTTTAGAAGTATTTTTATACTTTACAAAGAAATTCTCTCTACCATTAAATCCTTCAGCAAACAAAAAAAGCCATTTTACATAAAGTCCACTCTTTTAGGAAACTCCTCAAAGTGAATCTGAGTCTGTTGAAAGCTTGCTCTCATTTGGCCCTTTGAGAAAGTGCAGCATCTTTGAAGTGCAGGGAACTCGGATTGATGGGTTCCTTCCTCTTTGGTGCTCATTCTTAGCTCTTGTACAATTGAAACAGAAAAGACAGGGCCAGGGGGCGTTCTGTTCCACAATGGTGAATCCACAAAGCTGACCCAGGCCATGCATATGGCCCCCAGTAGGTGGATTTTATTTAAATTAATAAGATTGTTCTATGTTTTATTCATGATTCAGGGACTTGAAAGCAGTATGATAGAGAGTGGAGGTCAAAACATAATTCATTGCAGATCATATTTCTATAAACGGCAGGCTGCCCGTTTTGAAGTGGATATACCAAATATCAAAAAACACACTCTGAAAAAAATTAACATATAGAGACAGTATGTATCATACACTGAGGAATAGCTTCTGAACTTAACTCTGTACTTTGTGTGTGTGTGTGTGTGTGTGTGTGTGTGTGTGTGTGTGTGTGTGTGTGTTTTCTTAGCTTGATTTGCTGTCTGCACAACGTAGAAGGCTGTGGTCTTTGTAGGAAGATGAGAATAGTGTGTTTAGTATCTTGAGATGTAGCTGAACCTCACTGAAGTGTTTGCATTTGCCACAGCTTGCATATAAAGATGATTGGTTACCTCTAAAGGAAAAGATGACAACAGAAATATCTTCACTAAAAATCATATCCCCAAATTGGAAGGACTTTGAAAGAGAGCAAGGAGGAGTAGGTTAGCAGGAAAAAAAAATGGAAGAAAAAAATGACATAATCATATTTTTAACTCAAAAATTATCAACATTATCGTCACTGTTTTTATTTATTTTAAGAAACCATATCCAAGACAAGCTTAAATGAATAGGTAATGGAAAATAGCTAACCAACTGTTAAGGGTTGATCTCTTGGTTTGATTTTTCTTCTCCCTCCTACTCTCTGACTTTGGGTCAGCTCACTGCTCTTGGTACTTCTACAAGATCCTGTGTGTGCAGGGTCAAGAAAGGAAGGGAGAGGATCATCAGTCAATTTTGCAGCTTGCTAGCTGTTAAAGAGAACAGTTGGGTTGAAACAGATGACCACAATGAGGACTGGGGATTATCTGTGACTTTCAAAAGCCATTGTTCGCCTATTATTATGAAAACCAGTGGTGGGCTGTAAGCTCACTTCCTCATTCACGCCCACAGTAGAAAGTGAATTCAGAAAGCATCCCTGTAGGGTCCTGAACTCAACTTTCAATTGAGAGTAAAGTACAGAAACGCCATTCTCTTTAAAAGCAGCAATTAAGTCGGACACCACTCAAGAAAGCCAAACTCAGCTGTTTCCAGAGCTCACCGTTGTCAATGACTTCTCAATTTTCCAAGAACGATGTAAAATGTGCTTTCAGTGGGGATTCCAGTTTAATTCTGTACGTCTAAGTGTCTACTGTCTGACCCATAAGTTTCTTGTGTACACTGGACAGCAAAATAAAACTTATCTTGCAAGAGCTGTGTGGTGTTCCAGAGGTTGTTCAGTAATTCTTAGAAAGTACAAATTGTCACTTGTCACAGGGAAACTTTCCAAGTCTGAAAAGATTGGGGATGAGGAGGTTTTGGTTTTTTTTTTCATTTGCTTTGGAAACAAAAACAAAACAAAAAAGATATACGTCCATCTGTTGCTCATGTATTCATCCTGAAAGTAGAAAAAGAAAACAGACACACACACACACACACACACACACACATGAGGGAGATAGAACTGGGAGGGTAGGGAGGGCTCAGTTGTCTCTGAGTTGCTACTGTTCAGAGTCACTGTATCCCTCTCCTTAGCACAGAGAAGGTAGTGAGACATAATAAATAGTTATAATGAATTGCAAATACGGGGACTCTTATCTTTGGAATGTTCAAGTAGACAGGAGGAAGCCAAGTATATTTTGTTTAAGGCTTACCCCTAAAGCACAGCTTTTATCTTTTGTAGGTCATTCTCTGCATGTGTGCTTCAAGAATACATATTGAAGCTTTGGGGTTCAGACAAAAATCACAGAAAATAAAGCTGCAACATGTTCCTTTACAATCAGAAATCTGGAGAAAGGTTTAAAATGAAAATGTTCCCCCAGTCAGTGCTCAGAGAAAGGGACTATGTGACACTGATGTGTTTGTCAGGGACATTGGAATCATAGATTCTCAACTTCACTCACTGATTCACTCGCTCATTTAGAGATTTCCCTATGAGCAGTAGTAGCTCCTCCAATCAGAAAACGCCTGTGGTCAGATAGAAAGCTCATCTTTATTATTACAAGTGTAACTTCTCTCCAATCCAAACACAGATGATAATTACAACATAGACGGGCTTCGGAAGGTGACAAGGGGTGTTTCCATCTGATGCGAAGGAATCATTTACTTACATGACCTCTCATTTTAACTGTCACTAAACCAGTGTCCTCAAAGCAAGTTCTGCCATCTCTGGTCCATACAATATTCTCCAATCTCCATACTTAAGTAGTAGGAAAACAAAAAGAACAGCTAACACCTCTTCACGCCAAGGAACATGACCATTTACAGGAGACTGCCTTGGTGCCTCTGCTCTGCTGGGATGAGAAGGCCAGAGGGCAGTTTCCCTCTTTTGTCCTCGGTGGGGAATCCCCTGGTCCATCAACCCATGTCCTTGGGCTTCACTGGTCTGTCCTGGTAGGCTCCTGTCCTCCCTCTAGTCTCTGCTCTGAGAGTCTGAGAACTCCCTCTCTTTTCCATTCCTTAAAATATATCCCCCAAATCAAAAGTTCTTGGGTCTCAGCAACCCGCTTTTATCCTTTACAAACACCTGAGGTACCAATATGATTGTGGTAGTTCTTCCTGCTATTAATGTTACCTTCAGTGAGGGTGAAAACTGCTTTCCTCTACAGACTTTCCCCAAACCAGAACCCTTAGCATTCTTTTGGATGACTTCTAAACTTTCACACCTATACTTGTCCGGAAATATGCTTATTAAACTTAATTGCATTAAGTTTACTTTTCTGTCTATATCATGGACCTCCTGAAAATTAAGCCCATTTGATATCTAGGTTTAAGATCGTTTATATTTTGTCTAGTACCCAGAAAAGAATACCTGTTGGCCATAAATAAATGCTGAATCCACCCATCATTTTATATACACCCATCAAGATGTATTGAGCTAGGTGCTGTGCTAAGTGACACTCAAGTTGTGTCAGACTCAAGGAATAAGAAGCCCTCTTGATGTCCATCAAATGTCACTCCATTGGCAGCTGCATGTTCCTTTTGTATAGCCAGCCCTGGACAAGGGTTTAAGGTGACGCAAGAGCAAGGGCCAAGCTCACAAACTGCTGGATCTTAACACTTGCAGCATTCTGAAAACATTTCAAGCTTTGACCTTCAACTTCAAGACCTCTATTCCACACCTGACTACAACTTGTGACATTTTAGCCTTGTGACATTTCACCGTAATCTACTCAGGGTGATTAACAGTTCTTCTAGGAACCAGGGATAAACTCTGTAAGCCAGGATCTTGAAGTCTAATTCCTACTTTCTGCGTTCTTCAACGCTGACAGCATGTAAAAGCCTGCCTTTGGGGACTGAAGTCTACAAGTGACACAGCTGTCAGGACCACTGCTCTTTGCTCTTTCTACCTATTCCACATTCTATGATGGGAAAGCATTTTTTTGATGGCTGAAACCATTTGTCTAAATAACAAGGTGCTTAATTTGAACCTGACACAAAGGAGATTGTTTCAGAGTTGAAATGAATGGAGGCCCTAACTGCAGAGTAATTTTATACAACAGTAGCTTTCATATTATCCCCAATGTGCCAGAATGAGGAGCTGACACAGGGAATGAATAGAAAGTGTGGTAGCTTCTCTGGATAGACAATTATAGTTAGCATAAAATATTCAATTAGTATGTATGGATGAAAAGAAAACCATGGATGTTTTTTGAATGAGACCTTGCTAACTTCTAATTTTCCCATAGAAGCTTTGACTAGTCTGTCATTGATGGTTTTATTATTATTATTACATTATTTAGCTACTCAGAACATTAGGCAGCCAATTAATTATAAGGTTAATGCTTCAGAAGCTTCCCCAGCTGTTCTTACTACAGCCCTACCATGAAATGAAACTGTCGCCAAGAACTTATAAGACAGTCACTGTGAAACTGTTAACAATAAGCTAAAGACTCAAAATCCTTAGATTTTAATTGAGCTTTTCAAGAAATAATGGTTTGTTACATATACAACAGATTATAGGGAAGCTTATCTTTCCTCTCCTAATATCTTTCCTCGAGAAGAGAATGTCTGGGCATGAAGCTAGTGCAATGAGCGTTAATTTTATGAGATGTACACTTTTAGCAGGACAACACTTCATCTCTATACTGATTAGGAGAATACATAGATTTTAAATATAATCTTTGAAAAAATAGATTTAATACTAATCATGTTAATACCAGCAAATGAAATATTTGGAATGCATTCATCCTTAAAGTATATGTTCATTTTCAGGTATCTAGATGTCATTTTATCTTACCTTTACCACTCAATAAAATTAGCAAAGATACTTTTAAAATGTGTACTAATAAATTCAGGGAAACATATATAAATATTACTTTAAATTGCATCATGCAGAAAATCTGGATTTAGATATTCATGTGCAGTTATTGAGATTGAGGGAAAAACTCATTTGGGTATGAAAACAAAAGCCAAGCAAAATCAGGAGCTAGAATTCTCATATTTCGTAGAGAAATATATACATTGGTTGTGTAACTTAGGAAGTGTTTTTATAAACATTGAACATATTTCACCTAAATAAGCAAGGCAATTGAGAAATACTTAGACTTAATGACTTAAAGTACAAAGCCAAGGTCAGCTTCAAGCTTAGTTGCTCTACCCACTAATCATAAGCAGGTGCAGAGAACCATTGCTTCTCTTCTTTACGTGATCTACAGTGTTTTATTTTATCCTGAGGCTGTTGTTTCTGCACAAGGTTGATGGATAGATCACAGGATAATTCTGAATGTTTCCCTTTTCATATATGATCAGGGATTCTCAACCTTGATACAGTTGAAAATTGAGCAGAGTCATTTGTTAATGCGGAGGGGCCAGTCCTTGCCTTGTAGACTTGTAGAAAGCTTCATATTATCATCTTCAGTTTTTTCTTGGCAACCCACAAGCTGTGACAATCAAGAATGACTCCAGGGACCTAGAGATGTCTCAGCAGCTAAAGTTGCTTGCTAAGGAGCCTGAGTTTAACCACTCAGACTCACGTTTGGTGGGAAGAACTTCCTCCCACCATTTGTCTGATAGCCACACTCAAGTCCTGGCATAGAGTCACACAGTGTCGTGGTTCAAATGAGAATGGATCCTTAAAGCTGTCTGAGAAGAATTATGGCCTCATTGGAGGCTGTCTTTGAGGTTTCAAAATCCCATACCATCCCAGTTAACGCTTTCTCCCTCGTGAGTGTTGAATAAGCTCTCAGGCTACTACTCCAGTGACATGACTGCCTGCCTGCTGCCCTGCTTCCTGCCATGATGGTCATTGACTCACCCTCTGAATCTGTAAGCCCCCAGTGTAAGTCATGGTGTCTTATCACATCAATAAAAATGTAACTACAGCTAGATGCATAGATAGATGATTGATTGGTTGAATGATTGATAGATGGATGGATGATTAAATGCTAGGTAGATAGATAGACAGACAGATACACATGTAAACAGATAGACAGACAGATAGACAGAAAGACAGACAGACAGACAGATAGATAGATAGAATGACAGAGAGACAGATAGATAAGATGAATAGATAGCTGATAGATACAGGATAGATACAGAATAGACTGATCAATAAATAGATGATTAGACAGATTATTGACTATGACCCATGCCAAAGATGTTCTAGGAGGCAAAATACCTCACAGTTGTAGAAGAAAAGTTGCTAGAAGAATATTGGGTAAATTTTGATAAGCCCTAGGAAAACAACTTCCCATATGACTTGCACCTTTGGCATTCTCAATTTTCTCCCTGCCAAGATGGTTAGAAACATTTGCATGCAGAATAGTGTGGTAGTAAATACACAGGTTTGAGTGCACATGCACGAACACATGTATGCACACACACTTCTGGCAATAAGGAAGGGGTCAATTTTTAAATGTTTTCGGTTCCCTGTAGAAGAATGAAAAGAAAACCAAAGTTGACTTAAGCAGTTGATCTTCTTACCTCTTCATTAAAAGCAATTCCTCCAGAGCATCATTGGCTTTTAAACAATTTTCTGTATTGTTCTGTGTCAACATCATGTCTGGGGTCCCTTTATCTTTTCTCCCTGAATATTTTTTTCAGCGCTAAGATTTAAACCTAGTGTTTTGTGAAAAACCAGGACCCTCTCACCAAGCTAACCCACAGGCCTCTCTTGTGTTCTACTTAGACTGCATATTACAAGTTTTCAACACGTAATTAATCTATCAACATTGATTCTTACTGACTTACAATCCATTCTCTTTTTTAAAAATTAAGAAGCCAGGCTAAAAACATGGAAAATATCCAACTAATAAGTATATGTGCTTAAGAAAAAGTGTTGATACTGCGACATCTAATATACATATGAAATATCCGTGCTCGTTTCGAAGGGCACATTTTGAGAAACCACATTTTATAAGCAAGAAGTACAGCACAAATAAACTTAAAATAAAACATGTGGCCTTAGACATGACAACCAGTGAAGAAGAGGTTAAGTGGAGAAGAAATAAGAAATAAAAGTAATTGAACAAGAATAGACAAGTTGTGACTTATAAATGGCTGACCTTTGTGTTCTTTAATTCACTCCTCCATTCAGTGCCTTTGTAATGCTTGCTCATAGAAATATTGTGCATACAATGAAAACTCAAGTATGCATGTTGTCTCAGGTCCTTCACATGTCACATTGCTCTTTTATTTTGTATTCCCTGCTAAGTGATGGTGTTGTGTACACCCATTGTTGGCTGGACATGTAGGAAAGACATCAATAGGAAGGACTATACCAGACACCACATATAACTAGGGCACATAAAATATAGAATGTTACTTTTGTAGCTCTCCACGAGAAGCTTCCTATGAAGTAATTTCCTTCCGAATGTCAGAGTGATGGTCCTGGAGCAAATGTCTCTGTGGTATCCGCTAGAACTCTAAGTCCTGACATCTATAGTCATTAAACAAACGGAAGTGGTGAAGAGCTCTAAGCAGACGGTACATATTCAGTATCTCAATACAGTTCTGTAGATCTCATCAAATAGAATCAAGTCCCGTGGATTTGCTTTTCTGTAAAAAAAGAACATGTAGCTATTTTCTTTTGACATCTACATGTATTTAAAGGGAACTCTAGGCTCAGAAAACAGAAGCATTACAATGTGAAGAAAGCAGGAAGAAGAAAAGTGGGTATGGCAAGCTAGCAGCCTCAACCCATCTAGGCAGCATAAGAAAGATCTCTGCATTATCACTGGTCTTTAGCATTTGCTATTAGCAGAGCATTAGCCTCTTCCAGAAACCCATGCAAGCAATATCTTCCAAATAAAAATTAATGTCATGTAAACATGAACTTAAATCTCGAAAGGGTTGATTGTACACTTATCTGCTGAAAGGAGAGACATCTATGAACCACCGGCAGATCCACATGTTGAGTAGAGGCAAACTAGCTAGAATATTCATATTATCAACTGTTTTGATTACAGAAAAGCCGATAATCACAGAGCACAGGTTAAAGTGGATCTTTTGGGCCTTTAATTCTGAATGACTGCTAAACTTGGAGGTTGCCAAATCCAGTTCTCACTGCCTTGATTAAAAATGTGGGCTGTATCACTCAAACCCAGAGTGATCTAAAGATGTTTCATATAATGGGCCTAGAGCTAAAATTAGCTATTGTGGGGTTTCTGTTTGCCATGATTATATGGTAAACTACCCACAGACTTGTCATACAGAAAAGGCTGTATACACAGAAGGGCTTTCTTATAGGGAAAGTATTTGTACAAAACCTAATTTTGAATGGAATGAAAGGACTCAGTAACTGTTAACATTATCGAGGTTCACATTTAGAGTCAACTCCAATTCCTTCTGGTAACATTGTACCCTAAGTGAAAACCATTGATAATTTTATAAAACGCACTTGAAACCTTTCAAAAACCATTCTCACGTTTCTCATCACGGAGCTTTGTGTGCCAGATTGAGTGAATGTGAATTTATTGAAGTATTCCCCATTGGCAAAAAGGGTTTACTTTACCCATTAAAAGCTCACTCGAATGGATATCAGATATCTCTTGTCCTGTTGCATGATGTAACTTAAGTCTGAAACTCTATGTGTTTTGCTTTAACCAGGAAGTTAAAACCTTTCTCAATGGAGGCAGTAGTGCATGTCACTGATAAGAAAAAGGTGATCCACCAGGTCACAACTTGACCGATTCTGGACAATCAGTGGATGAAACTCATCTGCTCCCACATTGTTTGACTCCAGTAAGCAAGTTTATTTTAACCCATCAAATCCCTTCCATGATGGAAGCCAGCTCTTCCTCGTGCCCAGTGCTTCCTGGCCATGTTGGGCTCCCTTTTATGACACAAGCATAGTACTGATGTTGAACTACTGCTCCTTCAACCATGTACGAGAAGCTAAGGGTGAAAAATAAACACATAAAATATAATTCTGACTTTTCACCCAGCTAATACTGGTAATACTTAGACATAGAAGAAAATGTGACCAAAACACACAGACTCTCCAACTTCATCATCTTACAATGCGTTTCTTACCACTAGTATGACAACAATACAGAGCTCAGCAAAGAACAAAACACAATACAATAATTCTTACAGGGAAATGAGGACTATGGGAGGGGCTGTGGTACAGGAAATAGGATTACAGTGAACATACAGTCTGCTCATTGCCAATGGTATTGTTACTTAGAGCAAGTACTGAAAAAAATGGATGTCATAGCAGGTCAACCACACTCTAAAGGATAGTCATAGAGGAAAGGAAAGATAATTTTGCTGATTAGATTTGATTGTCACTGTGAAAATAGAGACTCACGTGAGGAACTAGGTCCAATAAGGAATTGTCTGTATTGGTTTGGACTGTGTACATGTTCATGAGGATCTTTCATTGGGCTAACTGAGGTAGATCTGTACTTTTTATATCGACTGAACTCTTATCACT